>NC_056728.1:887310368-887644262 GCF_019279795.1 Protopterus annectens | reverse complement strand
GGGCCATCCATGGCTATACAGGATGTCAACGGCCATGCCCATGCACAGAGGGACATCACCGACACAAGGTGTCATTGGCCATGGCCACACACTTAGTAATACACGTCCGTTTGGACTGTACTGTGTGTCGATCTACACAACGGCATACTGGGCATGCTCACACACTTAGCAGTTGCAAAGGGCCATCTTGCATGCAGAGGGAGTCTCAACATGCAAGAGCTCAGTTTGGACTGTCATGTGTGTCCATCTACACAACAGCATAATGGGCACGCTCACACACTTAGCACTTGCAAAGGGCCATCTTGCATGCAGATGAAGTCTAAACACGGAAGGGCACAGTAAGGTATAGCTGTCCCCATGCACAGGGCAGGCCGTCCTGCATGCAGACAGAGTCTAAACACGGAAGGGCACAGTAAGGTACAACTGTCCCCACGCACAGGGCAGTCATACACATGTAGTGACCAGTACACACTCAGCTGCCATCACAGCTGTCACAGGTGCAGATCACAGATGTACACACCGCAGTCTACACTGTAGCCCTCAAGACATCACCATGTCGTTGCTGCAGCAATACACAGCCATACATTACCACAACACTATGTGACACATGGCCAGTGGACTGTACAGAGGTCTACAGCAACTGTGCAGAGTACACATGTACTGACAGGGTTCCAACAGGTGTTATGCATTGCAATTATATCACTATACATGACCAGGTCAGCTCAAGACATACCAGGGGACCCTAGTCTTACACAGCTGTGATAGATGAGTGTTGCTGTACACCAATGAACACACATGTTTGGATATGTCATACATGTGATTGTAGTGGATGTGTGCATGGACCACACACACAACACATATGTACATAGCTTAGCCTTTGCTGTCCCCCGTGCAGAACAGTGGCCTAAGCAATCATACACACACAAATGGAAGGTGGGTCCATGTCTGTTGAATGCTCACAGTACAGGAGATAGCAATGTTGATGGAGGACACATTCCCCTGTAGTAGTTACCCATGACACTCGTGATATCATACCACAGTCCATGTGTTATGTATGGCAACACACATGTCCACCAATAGCAATGCATACACACATGGCTACATGAGACACATGTAGGACCAACGCACATGTACAATCTGTACTGTGCATGCAGCAACCATGCATGTGCAGTGGCCGATGTCCATAACACAGCTGTGCCTAACTACAACATGCAGTCGCAATGCAGCCACATCTTTGACACCTGTATATGGTGACATACAGACAGTACGGTTGGTTGTACATCACGTATGGAGGGATGTGTGTACATAAAGTGGTGATCCACCTGTGTAGATGTATGCGTGCTGGGGATAGCTCACAGGTGTGTCACACACCATCCTACCATGCCATGTGCAAACAGTACGCTATGTCACTGTTACTTGACGGTGATGACATAATGCATACACAGCAGTCAGGTGTTACCAACTGTATGTCACATGACACGTGTAACACTGACATGCTCCCGTGTGCGTACAGCCACATTATTGCCAGACATAGCGTTGGTACACATACTGCGGACATTACCGCTGCATGTCTATCAAATGGCTCATCATATGGCAGGTGTATCATTCCCAGCACTGCCATGTGTGTTCATTTGTGTGACCACACATGCCACATATGGTGGGGACTACATCCCAGTTGTTACACATCCCTGTACACCATTGTAGAAATCTGTACATACTGCAGTGTGGAAAGCATGACGTCGGCAGGTGTGGTGCATCACACACATCAGCTATCTGTACACACATATCTGGTCACCACAGTGTGTGTGTGTATGTATGTATGTATGGCTGTCTGATGCTTGGTGTGAGGGTGTATGCTACCATACAGTGGAAACAGGATCACTAACTCCTCATGGTGACTAACCCCTCATGGTGATGCAGTCTACTACCCTGTTGATGTCATCGGTCCCAGCCGTACTGGCTACCTGTGCATGTCCCTTCTCTGTGCCACGTCGTGTGGGTGCAAAGTACTGCGAGGGTGATGACCACATAGGCAAGGGTCCACACCTCAACACTATGGGGTGTACATTATAGTGCTGTAGACCCTGTGAATATGGCCATGTTCCTGTACTGTGACAGGGTATTACTGCTACACAGTGTGGCCTCATGCTATAAGGTGGCCTCTAATGTCATCATTGGCCAGACCGCTGTGTACAACCCCTGCACCATGTCAACATACCTGTAATGTTTCCCAGTATGTATGTCACATCTCTGTCCACTGTAGCCTGTTCAACTGACCACATGCTTCAGGTGTAGTATATGTGCAGACATCTGTGTCATGTTTGGACATCTGTGTCATGTTCGACTTTTCAACAGTCAGGTTGAGGGTACGTTTAGCATGCTGATATTGCCATACGTGCCTGTGAGTACTCCACAGTTACACATAAGGGACTGCAAACACTGCTACCTGTAGGCACATGCCAGTACACCATAGGAGGGAACCAGGGCATCATTACCAACATGCTGTTACTGTTGTAACCGAGACACATACTGTGAACATATCACAATGCATGCTGCACCTGAACTAATTGGTATGACTGGTGCATGTCGACAGTACACCACTGATGTCACATACACATCTCTCAGTATTCACACACAACCAATGCAACATACACATCCCTCAATATGCATGCACAAGTAATGTTAGATACACCTCTCACTATTCTGTTCACCCTGTGCATCAGACCATATGAGCATATCCCTGCACTCAGTATTCACACACAACCAATGCAACGTACACATCCCTCAATATGCATACACAAGTAATGTTAGATACACCTCTCACTATTCTGTTCACCCTGTGCATCAAACCATTTCAGCATATCCCTGCACCAATGGTGTGGATGACAGGGATACGGCACAGGCTTCATCATATGTACAGGGTGATACTGTTTGCCAGAGGCATAGGCTGCACCAATGGATGACATCATTTGTGTGGGTAAGGGCCGGTGATTTGAATGGACATGTCTGTTCCGTATGCATGTGGGTGTTGTGGAGCCCTACAGTTGTGTTTACTGTGTGCGTGTATGTGTGTGCACACAGTTCTGTCATTTGTGAGGCCTACACAAGGGTATTATGGACAGCTCCAGATTGTACAAACCAGGTTGTACAGCTCACTGTGACCGGACATGGCCACATGTCCTGTGCCTGCCAGGGGTTGTACGGGAACTACCAGGCAGAGTTACAGAATGGCTACTGTCTAATGACACATGGCCACTGGAACCGTGTCCCCATCAGGAATGTCCAGGGCCACGTCCATGTGGCCTGCTGTGACCTGGTGTGGACAGTGCAGCACCAGCTGCACTACTACTGCTACTGGCACTATGGGAGCGGCCATGTGAGGTGGCATGCTCACATTGACCTGCATTAGGTGGTGTAGCTGGCCTATGTCCATGTGGCCTACACCTCACCCTACCAGATGTTCCAGCACAGACAGCTCACGCTTGTGGATTGCCATGCTACGGTCGAGGATTCTGACCATGTCACCCAATCGCCTGTCCAGAACATCAGCAAGCTGCTGTTGAGCACCTGCCAATGCCTGGATGTTGTTGTTTAGGGTACTGATAGCAGCCCTCTGCAGCCTCTGTCCTTCTCTGTTCTGCTGTTCGGCACATGCCTGTGCCGCCATTACAGTCTGGAACATGCGTCTGGTGATCCCAGCTGCTGCGCTATGTCCTGCAGGTGCATGTCTGCCAGAGATCCTCCTACGAGCAGCACCAGCCACATGCCTGTGTGGCACATCTGCAGTCAGTATACTGCCACCATGGTGTGGAGACCCACCTTCTGTAGCCACCACACTTTCCTGTTCAATGCTAACAAACACTGACTGTCCTTCCTCTATGGCCACTGTAGATGTGGTATGTGTTGGCAGCTAAACTGTGTGTGGGGAAGAGGGGGACATAGCTGGGATGGCAACCGTTGGCACAGATTCAGCCCCTGACATCCCTGCCTGTACTTTGTGCATATGTTCATCACTGCTAGCATCTGTGGGGACACTATCAGATGGACCACAGGAGGGTAACGCACCTACATCACCTGTGAATGCAAAGAAAGACTCTACATTACAATAGACACACACACACTGACACACACACACACACACACACACACACACACACACACACACACACACACACACACACTGACACACACACACACACACACACACTGACACACACACACACACACACACACACACACACACACACACACACACACTGACACGCACACACTGACACACACACACTGACACACCATGCATGTGATATGACAGATGGCATGCAGCATGTTTGTGATACAGCTGACAGCATGCAGCTCAGACATCAATAGTGTTTGTAAGCATACCCCCTGGAATGCACACTACAGCAGGCAGGTGTCATATCATTATCCATGCAATTCACACGATCATGGTAGTATGCATGCATCCACGTAATACACCATGTGGACCCAAACATGATAACAGTACACATGGCTGATGTGACCTTGACATGTAATCCGCTGACGTGTGCATTAACATGCATGCATGCCTGACACAATGGTGTCCTGACACATGTACAGCGTCGTACTGGGTATCACATTGCGGTGTTGTCCATATGCCCTACAGATAGAATGCATGTTGAGCAAATGTGCATGGGCATGGTAGGGGACTGTGAGCCGTCTACATTGCTGTACAGTGTGATGTACAGGCACTGTGCCATTGCATGGCATCATGAGGCATCTATATTGCTAAACAGTGCATGTTATGTACGCATTGCATATCCAGAACTGCATGCATACCCATGACATACCTGTGGATTGTGACCTATGATGCTGTGGTGTATACACACCAAACCATGCTGTGTCATGTGACGGGTCACTGGAGGACATACAGATGATACCCCTGCATGATGACTACAGAGTTTTAGCTGCCTGGCAACCATGTCCACACATAGCAGTCCTGTCACGTCACCATTTCACACATGACATTGATGTACCACGCACACAAGGTGCACAGCTAACAGTGATGTCCTATGGCAGTAGGGGAAAAGTACAGTATCTGTGGCCTGGTGTCACTGTCAGTGGAATCTGTAAATGTGACTACTGTCATGCTATGACACAGACGTCATGTTCAACACATCTTATGAGGTACATGTCACTGACACCTCCACTAGCTGTGCACAGGCATTTAGGATGTGCAGCATACCACATCACCTGTACAATTGGTCTAGTACAGCTGTAATTGGACCATGTGTGGACAAAGTGGGACAGGGTGTATCCACATCCCATCTTCTGTGTGGCTACGTGTCTCTGGCCATCCCCCATGGCCATGTGTGCACATGTGTTGGTCATGTATGTGATGGCCATCTATCACACATGTCTGTGTTGTCCCATATGACATACACCCATAGATGTTGGATATGTCACCATCCACAGGGCTATGCAGACAACAGGTGTATGTGTGGTATGTGGGGTATGGGTTATGGGAAATTGTGACAATATTGCAACCAAAATGCTACGTGTCTCAGACATGTCGGATGGAACATCACAATGTTTAAAATGATTGCAGGGGCATATAACACAATGGTGATGCCTGTAGTCTGCCCATATCACTGCTCACTGTGCAGTACTGGTTTGTGTACCACATGTTTTGTTCCATTGTATAGAACATATGCCTCCATTGTAGAACACCTCCACCTTTGTATGCACAGCTGGACACACATGTAGCAATGACAAATTCTGTAGTTTCATGTCTGTGTGTCATTTCAGTTGTATATATAGCACATGGTTGGCCTGTGTGGATGATGGGTGATGTGATCTGTATATCCGTGTATTAACTGGCCACATGGCAAATAGATCTATGCTTTGACATGCCTGATACCGATGACAGTCTCACCTGCAACTGACTCTTGTCTGTGCGGCACGCCAGAGGTATCCGTATAGGGTGACACAGCAGTATGAACATTATCCATGACTGTATGACAGCCACAGGGTACACAGTGCAAGTTAAGACATTCGCCTGTACAATAGCATATAGTCATCACATGTGTGCATACCATACCTCTCAACCTGTTAGAACAATAAATGTGGACAAAGCCTACTATGATGGGGGACATATAGGGACAGCTGTGACATATTGCTCTTACTAACTTAGAAATTTGCTAGACTAATAGGTTTGCATGCACATGGGTTTTACATGGAATGTAAACACAAATGTATGTCATCATTTCATGACTCTATTCCTCAGCTATTTGCCAGAAAGGGACAGATATCAAGGGGAACACACCGACAATATGAGGCAGACATCTGGACATCCTGCAAATACCTGTACAGTTCAGAGGTATGGTGCATACACAGGGTAGCATAAAGCATGTGTGTCCACATACCCTGCATATGTTGTTACATTACATGATGTACACTGACACATGCACTTACGTGGGATATACTGGCCATATGTTCAGTACTGACTTACCAGGCAACTCCAGGCTCATTGGTTGGGAGACACCCACCTCCACTATGGCAGCTAGTGTTTGTGGGGGCTGTTCCAAAGGTGTTCCCAGACTGGCCAGTAGCTCCTCTGTGTGTGTGAGTGGAGGCTGGGTTGGTGGCCCACCACCTGTTCCACCTTGTTCCCTGGTGATTGCAGTGGCACGCTGTTTTGCATGATGTATCAAGTCCATGCAGTGTCTGCGCACCTGCTGGTAGGTGCAGTTGTGGCCACCCACTCATTGACCCTCCTGAGAAGATCCTGCCACAGGTCGTCCAACTGCTGTGCATGCTGTGGCACATGGCTAAATAACACCTCGTAGTTATCATGGAGGTACGGGATTATGACATCATCCTCCTGTTAGCTGTATGCTGGTAGGCGTGTACGAGGCATTATCTGTAAGACATGATGAAGGTGACAGGTCACATTTACAGACATGTACAGTGATACTGCTGCACATACATTTCTAGTACATCTGCAGTTATCTTTGCAAATCAACATGACACTAACATGACTGACATGCATGTGTCACACACATGTAACACCCAGTATGCATTGGATATCATCCCCATATATGTGTGTCACCTCATTAGTGTTCCTACTGCATGTGACGTCTGTCTCCATGTGGGCATGTCTGTTTGCCTGCACTGGTGTTCTTACCTATCTACACATGCCTGATGTATCCACGATAATGCTGTTGACCTTGATGCTGTGTATATGTCACATATAAACACAGACACAGCCTTACTGGACTAGGGCAGTGACAATGCACCAAGTATGCATGGAAACCTGTACATGCATCTGTTTTGCCATAGACATCTACACTGCACTGTACAGCTGTTCAACATCCTGCCATGGATCGCCTGTGTTGCACATGTGATAGACATGGGACAATGGCTAGTCGGACGTCACTCGCAGGTAAGGTTATTGGCTATAGCATGTATGGGCTGGGTTTCCTAGCTGTATCCGATACCCATTACACCACCGTGAGGGGCATCAGTGACACAATACTGATCCAGATAGTTGATACTACATCTACCATACGGCCATCACACCATGTATGACAGGGATGATATGTGCAGCTATGTGGACAGGGCTGCATGTTATGGTGGGAGTATGTCACAGGTATGGCACAGGGATCTGTCCAGCATGTGGCCATATGTCTGTATGCAAGGTGGATAGCATGCTGCATACTGGAGGTGAGTATTGTGGAGGCTGGTATCAGCCATCCACGCATGGGCCCTACCCCTGGAGGGTGATGTGTATTCCAATATTGGTCACACGGGTGCTGTGTATGCCTGTCCAATGATCTCCATGCTCATGGATACCACCCTGTCATGTCATGGGTACCTCGGATGACTACCTAAAGGGCCAGGGAGACATCTCCAGCTCAGGGAGGTGTACTACACTACACCATCCCTAACACAGTGTCCATAATGTTGACCACAGCCTGGGTGTTTCTTAATGGGTATGGGAGTATTCCCCTAGTGGTGTCATTGCTGATATCATCCACCAGAATGTGCACATATGTCACACACATCACACACACAGCCCATTCTATATGTTGTTCGCAACACTGTGACAACTATTGCCCATAGGTCATGGCCATTCACATCCTCACAGACACAGATGGCTGACATTTGTCTGTGTGGTATGGGCTACAATGCGGGTGAGGTGCAACACATTAACCCTGGTTTACTGTAGCTGAAACCGTGTGATATGCACATGTCACTGTAGCACCTTTAGTAGTTGTGAGTCTGTCAACAGGCCACTAGTAGAACACTCCTGTGACATACAAAGGCATTTGTAGCCGAACATCCGTACTGTCTTGTACATCTGTACTGCTAACATTTACATTGATAATGGTTCATGGACTTGCAGACCATACCCGGCAGTGTTCTGATGCGGTGCCACCAATCATGACTGTCGTCAACACTTGTGGGTTGACATTATCCAACACACTATCTGTAATGTATAGGCATGCTTGGCACTTGTTCAGAGCTTCTTGGCATGTTATGAGCTACTGCTTAGTTTAGCACCCATTTCACACCAGTCCTCACAGGTACACTGTCTGTCCATACATTTCCAGTTTGCTAACAGTACAACAGCTGTCGTCCACACATCTCTCACATACCTCGTGAGACATGGTGGTTTATACGGTGGTCCACCTGGCACGTACCACTTATATACAGGCATGTCCAACTGGCACGTACCAGTGCTATTGCCTGTCACTATGATGACTATGTTGTACATGTGGCAATAGAGCTATTCTCATGTACACAGTCAATGCACACCTCCCAACATACAACAGTACAGCCTGTGGGGGATGCACATATGCAGCCCTGCTGGGGGTTAAACTGTCACCAACCCTGACTGCACCTGACAGTCATGTGGGGATGTGCAACATTGGCAAAGCACCCCACACATCACATAGTCCCACATGATCCCCACCACAGGCCACACATATGGAGACACCTTGTACAGTACCCCTCCATACTCTGTGTGGGCACCAACGACAGCCCACATCACCAAACACAACCACACCAACCTATAGCCCACAGACATGTATGCCCATAACATACAGCCAATAGGGTGTCATAACATACACAACACACCTGTCTTAGGTGACTGTCAGCGGTCACACTGCTGTTTCACTCAGCAGGCTACACAAGGTGATAGTCACTTACATCCTGCTGTCAAGTACCTGGTTCTGCAACATAACCTATGCACACATGCCACAACTCAGCAGGTACGATGTGACTCATCTTTCATGTTTGTGTGACTGAAGTATCTCAGGGCACAGGCTACGTGTACAGGGACATGCAATAGCCCACCAGTGTTGTAGCCCTGATGGTGTGGTCCAAGCCCTGGGAAGCATTTTGCGGTCATCTGGACCTGTTACCACTTTACTACGAATGACTGTGTCACTGCCAACAGTTGTCCATGCTTCTGCTGTCATTCCACAGGTGTCTAGTATATGTCTACTTTGACAGACCTGGTCAAACAACATGATGCTGCGGCACAGTTGACCTGCACCTATCTGCCCTGGGAGTACAGATGACATGTTGGACTCTTGCTGCTTTTATACTGCCTGTCTTGCACAGTGTCCAATAACAGTCACCGCCAGAACAGGAACAGGCTAGCGAAGCATGTGGTCATGTCACACAATGCTTGACATTATCCTCTGTGATGCACACAGGCAAGGCACACCTGATACTGCACCACTTCAATATCTCTGCAGTGACTGGGACCTGCCTCTTGGCTCTGCAGAGCACACCTGCAATGACTGGTTATAGACAGACCGTACCTCTCAGGCATGTACCTGGACTGGCACACCCACGGCTGAGGTGTCCCCATATTCCACTATGTTGTACACACATCCCGGCTGGTTACTTAGCACAATGCATCACAGGTGTTCCACGTGCATATAACTGTGTCCAGAACTACTGCTGCTACTGATGTGAGACTGACAGTAGCCCACACTTAACTGTGATAGCTGCACATGTACCGACACATTAGGTGTACGCTGTGCATGAGTCATAACCTCTGCTTGGCTGGTTCGACCCATACACCACCTCCAAGACCAACAGTATCCTTGACATGGACACTACCAACATGTGACTGCTGTTCCACACCTGGGGTTATCCCCTCATTGGTGGAATCCAAACATATGCTACTCACCCTTGTTAGCCACATACCGGCACCACACACTTCACGGCATACACAGTAGATGAGTACTACAACACCAACTACAGATGTTGTATGACAGCGGTAGTCATTGTCGTGACACACGTGCAGGTGGACAATGCACATGCAAACACTGAGACATACCCCAGTGCACTTCATTAGCACGTACACGACAATATGGTTCATGCTATTCCACACAGAGCCATGATGGTACACACCAGATAACAGACGACACTCTGGGGGTGTGGTCCCACCGACATACTTTACAACAACAGGTGGGGGCTGTTGCACAGTGGTGTACATTCCCATGGGGGGGTAACTCACTGGTCAGCCTCGGTAGGGCCACGGGATCCCTCATCACATACTCCATAACTAGCTACGTACACATTACTGCGACACATTCCGAGATGTACCACAAGGCATTATGATGGCATGTCAGTAGTCGTATGCAATACCCACATCTGGTCACACATACAACTGTCACTCTGGAACATGACAGTAACAGGTGAGGTTGGCAACATGCTGTCTGATGGCTTCAATGCTAACATTACACCCTCTCACTCCCTGCGGGGCCACATTCCTTGCAGGAACATTGCGATGTACCTGCGGTCACACCTACACAGTACTGACCTGCACTCTATATGTCCTAGGACACAGGCCCCTTGTCACCCTACAAAATCCCAGGCTGTGATGTCCACAGACCTCTGAACAGCATGTCTCCCCACTGGGACACCATATTCAGTAATAGCCTTGTACCAGACATTGTGGCCCCTGACTGTCACACAGTGGCAGTAACACTCCACACAGGTGGCACCACAATGCATGACTGGGACTATTGCTCTACATACCTCACTGGACTGTTATGCATGGCTATAGGACACATCATCATGGACATCATTCGCTGAGTCTTTGTTGTGCTCCAGTCCTTTGATGCCAGCTGGGTTGGTCTTGTTGGGACCACAGCATGCCTCCTACACCTGTTGAACACCTTTCATACAGTTGCCAGAGTAGTTGATGATGACACGGGGGTCCACACAGCCTGCATTGTCCTCTCGCTGCCATTCAGCACCGTTCTCCATTCTGGTATTGACAACATACACATCCACCTGCACATCACAACATCACAACATATGTCTCCGGATGTTATGCAAAGTGGCTAATGGACGGGACACACACACTGAGGGTGGCATAACATATCACATACTGCATTCCAGTTACACTTTGCATACCACAGTCCTCAGTCATGGGGCCCTCATGTTTGGTATATGCTTCCCTGAGGTACAGGCTACCACTGAGGGGACTTCCCTGCCTAGCTTTACAGACCACTGCATACCCAGTGCTGTTGTTGCTCCACCAACTGATACAGACCCCATCCATATGGGTGTCACTGTGATGGATACAGATATGAACATCATGGCCTCTACCTGCATGACACTTGGTATGAACATCACCTTTGCAGTACGCCATCCACCCACTGGTTATCACATAGGTGTTAGTCCCCTACATACATGTCGCATTGTATGTGTTTGTAAGACACATGTATGTCGTACACACTCCTGTGATTACCACATTGCCACTGTGGCGTGGATATCCTTCTACATGTCCACACATGTCTGTACTGGGTGTGTAGCTGGTACATAGGCACCCACTGTACCTCTGAACACCGGACATATACACACATCCATGGGTACAACACCCCACTTAGGGTGTACCTTACACAACAGCTTTACATAACTCAACATTAAAATGCCATGACGTTTATTGAGCTACAACAGTTAAAGTTTGTGGCTTATATACAGACACCACGTCTGTACACATTTGTGGACTACATACACAGGGGTGACCTCTGCTGCAAAGACAGGGCCCATGTCTCCAAATATGTTAATGGATATACTCTGCATACACGACATAAACAATAGCCACTATGAGCATGATGCTCATGGATATGTGCACACACGCGACAGTGTGTGGCATGTGCTTGGGGGTTGCATTCCCAGACCGGACACTCACCATGCTTTGGGACATGATTCCTATGTTCATAGGTTCATAGGTTCATACTAGGCTATCTGCCCAAGGGCATTTATAAGCCTAGCCCATAGTTATGTGGCTTTCGCCACCCCTTTAGTTTGAATAAAAACTATGCCTATCATTTTTCTGTGCCTCTGTCAAGCAGTGACACTGAAGTAATCCCTGGGGTATATCTGCGATCTCCCATCCATTGGTCAAGATTCCTCTTGAACAAGGCCAGCGAGGTGCTCTGCCTCACATGTACCGGGATTTTGTTCCACAGCATAGGGAGTCTCTGGGTGATGAATCTGTCCCTCCAGCATGTTCTATTTATAACCGTGTCAAGGTTTAAGTCTCCTGCCCTTGTGGTTCTGAGGATCTAGATTTTTGAGGTGAAGCATATTCATCAAATCTGGGTTTGACATGGCCTTATATGTCAGGCACAGGTCACCTCTGAGCAAGCGGTATGAGACTGAATAGAGCTGGAGTTCTTTCAGTCGGGCAGCATAAGACATATTTTTGAGACCCTTTATCCTTTGGTGAGGAACTTTTGGGGCCTTTCAAGCTGCATCAGGTGTCTGGTCAGATACATTCCAACGGGCATTGTACTCAATCATAGGTCTAATGAGTGATGAGTACAGGGGACGATGACCTCCCTTGATCTAGATGTGAATCCCTTCATGATCAGGTGGATATAGAAGGTTTTCCTAACTACTTTAGCAACATGAGTGTCAAACGAAGGCTACTGTCAACTTGGGTCCCCAGATCCCTGATGACTTTTTCTGTGCTCAGTGGATTGCCACCTATATGGTAGCTAGGGGTAACCTTGTTTTTCCGAAGGGTATGACTATGCATTTTTGGAGTTTAACTTCAGGCCATGGCTCTGGCACCAGTTATCCGTTTCTGTGAGGCCCTTCTGGAGGATATCTGTGTCAGATGTGTTTTCGACTATGGCGCAGTTTGCAGTCATCTGCAAACTTTGTCAGCCATAACCCTCCTGTGTTTGCTTGTACTTCAGAAAAGTAGATGCCGAACAAGAGTGGACCCAGGACTGAGCCCTGTGTTACACCACTTGTGACAGGCTTTGAGTCTGACATGGCTCCAGCAACTCTGACCCTGTGGGTTCTGTCACTTAGCCAGTTTGCAACCCATCTTGTGATGTATGGGTTTACATTCAAGCTGATGAGTTTTTCGATGATACCTTAGTGGGGTATTGTGTCGAAGGCCTTTGCCAGGTCGAGGTAGGCTGTATGGACTGCCTTTCCCTCATCAATGGCCTTGGTGACTGTCTCGAAAAAGTCAACCAAGTTTAAGAGGCAGGATCTGCCTTTGACAAAGCCAAACTGGGTTGGATCCAAAGTCTGCAAGTTCCCTATGTCTTTATTTATGAGTTCCATTATGATCCTCTCCATGGCTTTGCAGATAAGGCTTGTCAAGCTAATGGGGCGGTAATTTCCAGGGTCTGTGGAGGCACCGCCTTATGAAGTGGGACCACAGTCGCGTGCCACTCCTTGCACGTATCCTGAGGTGAGGCTAAGATTAAACAGCTGTCCTAACTGTGGGTTTAATTCCTCGTTGAGTTCATGAAGCACACAGCCGGGGACACTATCCAGTCCCATGGATGCTGTGCTTCTTGCCTTAGTGAGGGCGGTTCTGACCTGGGCATTGGAGATGTTTGGGGGCTACAATCCTCTGGAATAGATATCTCTCCTTTGGGGAGGGGGGAGAAGTTTGCACTGAACCTGTCAGCCAGTATGTTAGCAATGTGTGTAGGTTCAGTAATTTTCACATCATTTTGAACTAATTCTGAGCATATCTGGGAGTTTCCTCCTAGGTTTCTAACATAGCTAAAGAAGGCCTTATGATTGTCTTTAGAGTCCTTGATTTTCTCTCAAAATTTGCCTTGGATGATTTTATGAGAGCTCTTAGTTTTTACTTATAATGATCAAAGGTGTCTTACCTTTCAAGGATTTTGCTCTATCTTGTAGTAGCTTCCTCCTTTGTTGTAGAGCTTGTTTATGGCTGGGGTCCACCAGACTGGATGCTTGCCTTTGGTACAGAGAGTCTTAGTTTTGTTTGGGATTGCCTGATCCATGCAGTCCTGTAGGTGCTGGTAGAAGGCATTTGTAAGTGATTCAGCGGTTTGAGTGATGTTTACCACTGGCTCAGGGGCCTTAAAGGAGACCACACTAGTTTTTAGAAGTGTGAAATCGGCTTTTGAGAAGTTTTTCACTGTGGTCTTTTTGTTTCAGGTGGGGGCGGGATGAGGACCTCCAGCGAGATTAGTTTATGATCTGATCTCACCAGTGAGGGGTATACTTCGGTGTTGAACATTTTGATCCCATGTTCGTGATGATGAGATCAAGTATGTTTTCTCCTCTTGTGGGATGGTGACTAGTTGTTCCATGGCATTTGAGTTTATGAACTCCAGGAATCTTTGGGTTAGAGTGTTCGGGCTTGAGTAGTGTTCCCAGTCTATATTAGGGTAGTTGAAGTCACCTAGTATGATGGTGTTTGAGATACATTTATCCTCCAATGTTTTCAGGAAGGCCATGTGAGTTTCCTGAGTTTGAGAGGGTGGCCTGTAACATGCTACAAATTGCAGAACAGTCTTGCCTATGGTTAATTGCACCTGGATGGTCTCCGATGCATCGTGCGTTGCCACCAACCTTGAGGTGTGGGTGTCCTTTATGAATATGGACACCCCCCTCCTTTCTTGGTGTTGTCCGGATTTTGGGGCCGGAACGCATGATATGAGGTGAAACCTGTTAGTGCTGGGGTGCTCTCAGGAGCCTTGAACCAGGTTTCTGTCACAGCATGGACAGTCAGTAGCAGTGCTCATGTGATACCTCGCTTGATGGATGGTGGACACGTACGTCAGGGATCACTGCAGTGGCTGTACTGTGCAGAGATGCAGGTTACACATGGCTCTTCTGTTCACAGGACACTACCCTAGAGAGGTGCCACTGGTGTGCACACTGTAGTTATTGTTACACATAGACTTGCCAGACTGCATGGTACCCCACTATGAACCTGTGGAGCTATTACATGTCCTTTGTGCATGGTTACTGGAATAGCCCTTCCAGTTAGATTAGCTGTCATGCTATTACAATGTCCCGTGACTACAAGCCATATGTATCCTGTTATTGTACACGCCAATCATGTTCACGTTTGTCTGTCACATCTCTTCTGCTATTCTAGTATGGGAGTAATGTTTGCATCCTTTGCAAATGCACAGAGTGGATTACATTATTTATGTCATCATAACTGTTTATACATAAATTAATTACATACTACTCACATCACTATACAATACCTTTGATATGCATCATATGCCTGTTCTCCTGTGTAGCATATCTGGCGTATCAATCTACTGTACTATACATTACACATGTTTTACATCGTATCCCATAATTCAAAGTATACTTGCACAGAGGATCCACCTTAGACATGTCATTGATGTTATATGCCCATACACATGCGTACTGTTACAGTATATCTACATATACAATCCCCTGCTATGGCACGTACTTATTGGACAGGACATACCCTGCCACTGATGGCGGGTCATATGACATTGTTCTGTTTAAAACCATCATATTTCATCCCTTGTGGTGTCTGTGCTGTTTACCTTGTGGCCCACTGCTGGACGCACAACTTCTACAATCATTAGTACGATCAGCAAGACATCACTACATAAATACCATTCCCCACTTTATGCATGGCGGACACTTTTAATTACTGCAAACCAGGCTATGCATACACTGACATAACTTAATACAGAACATACTATACATACAGCTAGTGTTCTACATACCTTGATATCGTTCTGGTGTTTCGTCTCTATCTCGCGCTTCTGTATCACTCTTTCAACTGTTTTACGGTATGAGCATACAGTCTGCATATCTGGCAAGTCATCCTTATATACATCTATACCTGCAACATGTGGTTTACTGCTGCCAATTGGTGGTCCGTTGAGACTAATTACGTGCACTTCAGCTGTGCAACTACTCCATTCACCAATTACGTGGCAACAGTGGGGTATAATTGAATTCTGCACTTGGGCGTTGGCCATTTGCCCTGCCTTTGGGGAGACGGCCTGTTTTGTGATTTGTTGTGTGTAATTGCAACTGCTATGTGTAGAGCCAAGTCTATTTTGGAGTCATGTCCCCCGTGGATTGTGTGTGACGGCTTGAGTATGCGGTTCTACCTGTGACTGTACCTGTCATCCCACCGTCTGATAAAGGACTATTGCAAACACCTGTAACATTGCTGTTTGTTCCATTATACGACGGATACAATTTAGCATGGTGCCTTTAAATGTGTCTCTCACAAGGTATGTTAATGGTTCAGCAGATGTAATTGACTAACTAGATGTTTGGGCTGTGGTTATGGTCTGTATTGCTATTGTTTCCAGTGTGGGGGATGTAGGCGGGTGTATGTAGCATATACGGTTTTGTGGGGCTTGCATTTCTACGTAGTCCATATAAATGTGTGTGGGCCTCTTCCCTAATTACAGTGCTATCACTTAATAGACTTCTGTTATGGGAATTTACTTTGGGCCGTTGTTAATTGGTTTCTATATGGTATGTAGGTGAGGTTGATACTTCCATACCTCTGGATGTACGGCGATATGTGCAGGGATATTTGTAAATGACCGCTATCCCGTGTATGTCTGTCCCAGATATTTGCAGTCATAGCAGTGGTGTTGGTGTCAGACCCTCTGTGACATGGCTTGCCACCTTTTCATATGGCCATAGTTGGACACTTGTGGGTCACAAAGTGGTGTTTACAGGCTGACATATGGCCACGGTCAGTACAGAGGATAGCACATACTTTTATCCTCATTACATACCAATTGTTCTTGGTCCTTAACTACTTATGCATGTAACATTTCCTTTTCTTACATACAGGCATGAGTATTTCCTGCAACTATTGCATAATATTTGGGACATACTAATGTCCTAAACTCTCGGACAGTTGCCCTTTGTAATGATTCATGTCAGGACACACCTGCCCAGGGGGGGGCTGTCCCTCCCAATGTGGGACAGGTGTTTATCGCATGCCTACGGCTAGCTATACCCGCACCTACCGTAATCATCTACCTACGAGTTGCCACCTACAGACACACGATGCGGACGCACACACACACACACACACACACACACACACACACACACACACACACACACACACACACACACACACACACACTTTAGTCACACGGGAATACACATGGCACCCTCAACACACACATACACAGGCTACATCACTCACAACCACAGTTGTACATGGTACCTGCATGGACCGTACCGCCGCCAGCTGTGACTACATGTCCTTACTATCATCATATTGCTTGCGGTTCTACTGTTCCAGTACTGTGTTCTTTCTGTCTTTCAGCCTCCTGGTTACATGTGTCGGTGTGTGACACGTTCCATAGTTGGCGGTATCCTATTTATTTGTACCTCAAAGGTGTTTTGAATGTCGTCGACCTATCTATATATTTGCAGATGTTAGTGACCCCTTGTATATCAACATATATCACACTATCGCCCTTTCTATCTGTATTATATATGTGTATATATATATATATACATACACATATCTCGGACAGGGGTGGTGACAGGCATGCTACGCCTTTCATTGTGTGTTTGTCAGTGTAAACTGTGTTTCCTGGACTCCGCACATTTGTGTCTGTATCTGTCACATTACACACCTGCCATAGGTTAAGATTACCTCCCATCCCACTTTGCGAGGGACAGTCCCTCTTTGTGCAGTTGTGTCCTGTGAAATATATGTGAACATAGTAAATGTTCTGCGACTTTGGGACAAATATATTCTCTATAGTTTATGGCATAGTTGCATAAAACACTTATTCTGCATCTGACCCACCTACATGTTACAGGACATGGAACATGTACCTGCGACCATTACTAGAATAAGCTTTTTATCTATGCAAAACACTGATGTTCTGGTTTTCGTACTGGCCAGGTGTATGTGTCGTCCTGCAGACATCTGGCGTATGTCCCACATTGGTCATTTGAACTGTGGCAACCCTACCATACGTACATCTTGCCTAGCAATAATGTTGGGTGATTGTATACATGAATGCCTGTTCCACTCCTGGCAGTGGTCATTTTACCCTTCAGAGCAGGTGCTATTTGTTCAGGGGTGACTAATGCTGATTTCACCTGTTCTGTACATCATTGACCATGATCTGCGCAGTAGTCGGTGATGCTTAGCCCTGTTTCATGCATATCCGTATAGTCGTATTTAAACATCGTTTACCAGCTATGGGCAATGCTTATTCCCGCTAATGTGTGCTACACATATTCTGATGACCTGTATCCGGAATGTATTACCCTTGCCATCAGGATTAAGTTACATGCCTTCCAGGACGTGGGACCGGGAACATACACGACCGTCACTGCATGTACCACTTGGACATCTGGGGGTTGTACACGAATTATGTCATTTTGTATGTGCAGTACACTACAGCAGTTACTCCACACTACACTCACATGGATAACTCCTTTAGGTTTACAAATTGATGAGTCCAGTTAATGGTATGTCCATGTGATGTTTACTGGCTGTACTCCAGCATTGGGTATGTATATCACAATTAGCTACACCCAATAATTTGCTACACCTTGATATGACCGTGGATGCAGCATGCTGGGGTGATGAATGCCTGTCATGGGTACATCCCCTGCCTTGACACAACATCCATGATTACAATTTGTGGAGCCCCTCAGTAACACAGCAGGGAATCTGTGATGAGTGTTTGTAGGACAGTGCTTACACACATGTGCTCCCGTGATTGCCTCTGCTCCAGTAAGCGACAGTTGCTTACTCGATGTTGTGGTGACAGGAGTCACTGTTTGCCCTGTTTGGTGTTTTGCCTCTGACAATCGGTCGTGTACCTACCGATGTACCTGAGACCTTATACACACAGCACCAACAGATGCTGATAGGCACATCTACTGTTCAGGTGTTGACATTTCCGTGTTCCAATGGCTGTTGTGTGTACAATGTTTGAGGGCTGCCTATGTAGGATTCCACAGTGGGCCACCTATACATCACAATTTACAGGTAGTCGTGTTTGTGTGCCATCCATGTTACTGTGTGTGCAGGTGGGGAGGGGTGTCAGTCCATGGGAGCCTACACTGTCAAGGTATGTGCTATATGTTCCCTCTTTGCCAAGGCGTAGGCATATTGGGCATGCCTCCGTCTGCCTACTGGGGCTGGCACAGTGTGTCCATGGTCTGGATCCCTCTGTGCCTGTGTTGGCCTTGGCAATTGTGGTGGGCTGTGAGGCCCTCCCCCATTTTGACCCTGCTGCAGCTGTTTCCGCAGGATCATATTATGTAGCATGGCACATACTATGAAGATGTGGGCACACGTGCCTGGAGAGTACTGCAAGACTCCACCAGATGTGTCCAAGCACCGGAACCGTGATTTCAGCTTCCCGAACACACACTCTATGATGATTCTGGTTTGTGCGTGTGCCTCATTATGGCATTCTTGCATTGGTGTGTGTGCATTTCTGATGGGGGTCATCATCCATGGCTCCAGTGCATAGCCAACATCCCCCACAAGGTGGCCTTGTGGGATGTCCCCCCTGAACAATACCTGATATAGCTGTGAGGCATGCCAGATATGGGAGTCGTGGTAGCTTCCAGGGCTGCCAGCACACACATCCATGATAATGCCCTGGGCATTTCACACGACCTGGCAGTTGATGGAGTGGAATCCCTTGTGGTTTATGTAATGCCTACCATACTCACTGGGTGGTGACTTGATTTGTATGTGCATGCAGTCTATTGCACCCAGGACCTCCGGGTAGTTTGCCACATGGTGGAAGTGACACATATTGCTGGCCAACTTCTCCTGAGTTCAGGGGAAGTATATATGCTCATTGGCATATGGTAACATGGCATCCAGGAACTGGTGTAGTACCCTGGATACCGATGCTTATGAGATCCCCATTATATCTCCAGTTGGCCTTTGAAAGGTACCTGTGGCTAGTATTCGCAAGCTTACACATACCTTCGTGTCCACTGGGATGGGTTCCCCTCTGTTGTTTCTGGTTCTCAGGCGTGGCCGGCACAGCTCTACTATTTGCTGTAAGATGTCCCTGTCCACCCTGTAATGCTCTACTATCTTCAGGTCATGTATCCCCTGGTAGGTTACCCTTGGTCTGAACACTCTTCTCCTCCTCCGAGGTCTATGGTGGTTGTCAGCATCATCCTCCACAACACCGTTGGTCTGCAACACATGCTGATGAAACACAGCTATGGCAGCTCCCAACATGTACAATTTAAAAGTTCCCCATCTGTTTACACCTACGGTGCGGTGTTTGGGAATACACAGGTGTGTGTTGGGTGCTTTCACACTTTGTACTGTTTTGCTGTGAACACTGATGATGTCATAGGGTGTGTATGTACGATCGTGGCTACAGGGTATCTTCTGTGTTTTATTAACGGAACCACTATTGTGCTGCCTTTGGTGTTGCATTACATTTGGATGCCGTGAATTACCTTCTGCCCTTCTGTTTACATTTGTGCACGTTACACCTACCATTTGCTGGCATGCATCCAGCTGCCTGCTTTCATTTGTACTTTCCTAGACCTGGCTTATCTTACATAATGTGTGCTATTGCCGATCTACTGTGGGTTTGGTTTGCTCTGCTATGACAGTTCTCCTATCTTTGCATTCCAAGTCCTCCCCTCCGTTCTTTACAATCCTATGCCTCCCCTATCCTGTTTTGCAGGTTTCTGCATGCAGGCTTGTCTACTGCCGTCGATTGGCCGCTGTGAGTTGATTGGTGTTAATTGCTCATTAGTACACCAATTACCCTGCTTCGGCATTTCCTTCTTTTCTTCCCCTGACCTTTCTGTTTGTGCTATTGTTCGCGGCATGTGCATCCGCTTACCGGGTTTCGGCCACGATTTCATCCCTGTACACATGCGCTTTCGGGCACCATCTGTGCTCTCAACTAAACAGTTCTATACCTTCCTCCCCACCCCTGTCCTGCAGCTTTGCTTAGCAATGGCCAGGCCAGATTTTCATTGCTCCAATGTACTTACTGATACGGTGGCACACCCCTCTGCTGATGTCATGTATCACCTCTGATACACTCCTCGGTGTTATAGCGCTGCACCGTCAGGTACATCCTTAATCCGTCGGGACGTTTGCGATTCAGTATTACCTGCCTCATTTGCATGGCATTGACTACTAATTCATAGTTACAGCACGGGCCCCTGGCAACCCTTGCACCTTGCTTGTGGTGTGCCATGCCTACCATTGCATATTATGGTGCAATCCTGATTTGTCTTTTATTGCGATTTTATGACATTTGTATATATTTCCTTTGTATTCCTGTTTGCACTCACATGCCCTGTGGTTGTACTGTGCGTTACTGTGGACATGATATTAAATTTTGTTTTTTAGGTGTTGTACATCTTTTCTTGTGCCAGTGGCTGTGTATTTCGCCATTGGCATATGTTAACTTTGTAATACATGAGTCTGGTCCGCTTCCATAACTCCGATGTTCTGTTTGGGAAAATGTAAACCATGTTTTTTTGGTTTACATTTCCATGGGCTTGCACTACGCCTGCACCACTTCGTGAATTGCTGTATGCCTTCATTAGCATGGTGCGACATTGCACATGGGGTGATTAGCATACCTATGCCGAGGGCTGCATAGATCTGGCGTATGCCGGTAGTGCACGTGGAGTTGGTTCGTACCTGAATCGCTCGGCGGACATATTTGGCGTTGTCCCACATACGCTACGCCTGCACCTGGCGCAGGCTTCATGAATCCGGGGGATTATTTATTAATAATATTTCTTGATGTAACTGTTTCCATTTTGAATCTTAAGATGAATTTATCCACAACACTATAACTTTTGCAATTGTTGAAGTAATATACAATTGAATATCAGGGAATCCTATTCCTCCTTTATCCCAGACTTTCCAGTACCAGTCAAAGAAAACTTTTGGTTTATTAGGATGCCAAAAAAATTTGAGAAGAATATTATTTGTCTTCTTCATTTTTTTGCTGGAGATACTACTAAAGATTGTAAGACAAACAATATTTTAGGTAGAATTACCATCTTAATACGCATTAATCATTCTTTCACGGTAAAGTATTTGTTTCAAATTGTGACTAAACTTAAAATGTTATCAACAACTTGTTGAAAGTTTGTTTGTATCATTTCTTTACCATTAGACATGATGGTTATACTAAGGTATTTCATTTGATTTTTATTCCAATGAAATTTAAAATATTTTTGTATGGATTTTTATTTTTTTATTAATTAATAATGTACTTGTTTTATTATGATTAAATCGTAAGTTTGAGATACAGGAATTCAGTGATGTTGTTATAGAACTCTATGGCTCTCCAGCTATAGTACAGGGTAGAACAGGTCAGACAGCTCAGGAGAAAACATTTGACATTCAAAAAAGCGCATCCTAATAAGGAAGATAAGTGCAGTGCAGCCAAGTAAGAAACATCAGTACAAGTATGTAGAACAGCATAGAAAGGACCATCGGAATAGAACAGAAAGCTCAAATGTAAAATAATTTGACATACATAAATACAGGCAAGTACAGACGATAAGTGCAGTAGATAGGCAGGTTAGAAAGGACATCAGAATGGTACATAGTGATATACTAAGAAGTTTTGAGGTGGCATAGCATAGATGGCTAAGTGTAAAAAAGGATTTTGACAGCTAGGTTGGTCTTTGGCAGGAGCAGAATCCATGAGTTTACTAGTGTTTTTTTTAAAGTGCTTTTGAAGTTATAAATATTAGGAATAGCAAAACAAACTTTTAAATCCACAAGCGAGAAAAACACGATGAGAGCCAGCAACTGTAAAATAAACCTTATTTAATAAGTACTTTCGGTGCGGACAATTCCTCACCTTCATCAGACAACAAAACATCTGTTAACTGTGTATAAATACTGGCAAAACAGAAAGGAAAAGCAAACAGCATATTTACGAGCACTGTTATGCCATTAACAAAAAACATATGAATAATGCTTTGGCTAAACATACCACAGAATGTCCTGGCCATCATTTTAAATTTGTTATTTTACATCAAAGGCAAATTAACCCAAGAGGGGGCCCTTGGCAATTATTACTTGAAATGGATGAATTAATCTGGCAAATAAGAACAACAGCTTACACACATCCTGGCCTTAATGATTATTTGTCCATTAAATGTGTCCTAGCCTTGAAACGATAAAACAACGGTTAGAAAAAGATGAAATAGAACATAATAGATTAAGTAAAACCATGTGGAATAAAATATGTGTTTGTTCACCTGAGGTTACATTTTTCCATCTATATATATATATATATATATATACACTTAGACATGTTCACAGCTACCTACTTAAGGTATTACACAATGTAAACTCTAGTTGTGTTTAAATTAAATTACATACATTTATATATATATTTCTAAAGAGCAATCAACAGAGTTAGTGTACTTGATTTTTAAGGATGCAATTTATATTAAACAATTTTTTGCAAGGAGACTTTTATGATGAATTAGATAAAGTATTACATCATAATTCTTTTTATGACTAGTCCTGTTTGTTATTGCTGCTGTGTTTTAATTTATGTTTTAATTTATGGTTTACGCTATGCTCTATTTACATACATATACATTTTTATATGTATCCTTTTATATGTATTTTTTGAGTATTAAGACGGAGTTTCAGTATGGCATTCAAATTCACTTTAGCACTGTATAGCTTTATGCATGGTAATTAACTAATTAATCAATTATTTCAATTACTTGCTGAAAGTATTTATACACAGTTAATTGATGTTTTGTTGTCTGATGAAGGTGAGGAATTGTCCGCACCGAAAGCACTTATTAAATAAGGTTTATTTTACAGTTGCCGGCTCTCATCGTGTTTTTCTCGCTTGTGGATTTAAAAATATTAGGAATAGCCCTGGTGGGCAGAGGGAGTTTTTCCAAGCTAAGGCAACAGAGTAGCTATATAGGTGATGTCGTATTGTTCTTATAGGCGTAAACATTTCCAAGAGGAACTGGTCAGAGCTCCAGAAAGAGTGATTAGGAGAGTAGCAGGAAATAAGGGATGAGATGGCAGGGCAAGAGGTAGGTTTGTTGAGGATGGAGTAAGGAGCAGTTAAGGTAGTAGGAGCTGGTGGAGGAATTCAAGCCAGCTTAGAGATTTGAGACAGAGGCAGTGGTGCATGTTGTAAGGTTGGTTAGTCATGAATAGGTATGTTCTAGCTTAGCCTTCAGGGAGGATTGCAGGTTAGTTAGGATCAGAGAGGTGTAGAGTAGACTGGGGAGACAGTAGGCATATATGAGAGAGTCTAGAGTCCTTGTTGATGATTTTTGTTTTGTTATGATAGAGCAATCCCAGTTTTTGGTGAGTCCATTATATTTAGTTATGGATGTGTAGATCAAATTTCAGTTGATCATCAATGATAACACCCAGGAGTTTGGTTTGTGTCTCTACATTAAAAAACTGTGTTGTTAAGTGATTTTATGATAAATGAAGTTTTATGATGAGAAAGATATTTGGGGAGGAACAAGAGAAGTTTGTTTTTCTTGGGATTAAGCATGAGTTGATTGCCAGTTAAACAAGATTCAACAGAGTTGAAAGAGTTTGGGGTTAGAATATGGAGATGAGAGAAATTGTTGGATATGGAGATTATAGCTCAATCATCTGCATATTGTATGAGAGAGGAGTGAAAGCAAGAAGACCATTAGTGAAGATTTTAAATAGCAGTGGTCTGAGAATGGAGCCATGAGATATGCCTGTACTGACAGGAAGGAAGAGAGAGAAGGACAAGAGCCATTTGACAGACTGCTGTCAGTTGGAGGGGATCACTTGAGAACCATTTGAGAGTGGGGATGGAGACACTAAAATCAAACAACTTGGTGAGAAGTTTAAGGTTTAGGGTGAGAGACAGTGTCAAAGGCTTTGGAGGTGTCTAAAAATAAACAGGAAACACATTTATTGTTGTCTCTGGCTAAAGAGATAGTTTGAGTATAATTTTTTCAAGTATTCGAGAGAGAGGGGACAAGATGGCTATGGGACTGTAGTTAGAGAGGTCAGTGGAGTGTTCTCCCTTGTGGATTGGTATAGTGTAGATTTGTTTCCAGATAGTGGTGAAGGTAGAGTATTGACTAGATTGGCTGATTATTATGGAAATGATGAAGGCTTTTGAGCTGGTGGCAAGCTTTATGAAGAGTGGTGGTAAATTATCAGCTGAGGGAGAGTAGAGCTTTAGTTTATTAAGAAGAGATCTTATGTAGGCTGTGGGAACAGATTTAAGTGAGAAGGTGCTTTTATGACCAGAGGAAGGGGGAGTATAGAGAGGTTGGAGGTGACACTATTCTGGGTTAGTTTACTGATAGAGTCAATAAAATAGGAGTTAAGAATTGTGGCTGTTTTGAGAGAAGAGTTTGATTGCTGTGATGATTAGTTTGATAAGGTCATGTTTTTAGTGAGGGTATGAAGTTCTTTGTAGTTTTGAAGGTGGGTAGGGGATGTAGTCCTAAGTGGTTTGAGAGAGCCAAGGTGAAAAGAGGGATTTTACTTTGATTTTCCAAAGAATAGCAAGGTAGCTAAGAATATCTAAAAAAATGTGATTGAGTTTATGTATGGCATTGTTCTGGGTAGGTGGAAAATGAAGGACCAGTTTATAGAAATGAATCTGTTATTGAACTCCTCAGGATTGAAGGTTGAGAGAATGCACCACTTTTTTAAGTTTGTGAAGTCTAATTTGTTGAGGAGAATATCTCTGAATGCAGGTGGAAAAGTGGTCACTTAAAGAATCAGGTAGTGTTTTGGGGTTGTGGCATAGGCTTGGATCGGATACTAAGATCCATTCCAGGATAGAGTTGGAGTTGAATGGCTTAGATGGATAGGTAGGGGTAGAAATAGGTTGAGTGAAACCATGGAGATTTGTTCTGGAATTAGGGGTGTCAGTGGTCAGGGTTTGCCAATTAATGTTGACATCACCCAGTATTATAGTTTTGTTAGAAATGTAGTCAGTGATCCAGGAGAGAATCTGTTCAAGAATGGGGATTTTATTGCCCGGGTGATATAAATAGCAGTAATAGTAAGTTTAAATTAATGCTCATTGGATCTAATACTATTAGCAAAGGGTTCTATGGCTAAAGCAAAAAGGGAAGGGAATAATGGACAGCCTTGCTTTGTGCCTTTTAGTAATTTAAAGGAATTAGAAAGAAAAGAACCTATTTTAACTTAGAAACTAATGCAATTAGCTCAGGTGAGAAATTATACACTTTAACTGTTTCAAAGAGGTACAACCAGTTAACTGTCAAAACCCTTATCTTAATTGAGACTAATGATAGAAAGTTATTTTTATTTGCATAGCCTATTAATGTGTGTATTTTTAATATATTACCATGTACTTTATTTTAAACAAACCAGGTTGATTATTGTTAATTAGTTTAGGTATACATAGATTAATTCCGCTAGCTAGAATGGGCATGTGCGTCTTATAGTCCACATTTTACATTGAAATGGTTCTGTATGATGTGCACTTTGTAGGATCCTTATCATGTTTTAAAATAAGTAATATAAGGGAATATTTCCATGATAGTGGGATTTCAGCAGTTGTTTTTTACTTCTCTATAGACCTTATCTAGTATTTTAACTGCATTATCCAGTAGTATTTTATATAGTTCTGGTATAAGATCATCTAAGCCTGGCATCTTATTATTTTTAACTTTTTTATTTGATCTTTTATTTCTGTTCACTTGTAATTTTATTATTTATATTTTCCTTTAAAAATGTTTCAACTATATCATCATTATCTAGGTTATTTGTATTCTTATTTATATTTTTATAAAATATTTTAAAGCCCGCAAGAATACCTTTAATATCTGTTCTACTTTCTTTTTTATTATTTATATGTATTATAATTCCTTTGATATGATTTAGTTTATTAATTTTCTTTAAAATAAGAGCAAGTTTATGCAAGTGTAAAGGGTTTACTGAATATGGCTGACGTTTAAGTTTTTTCCAGGTTTATTGAAACGTTATGATTTAGAATGTCAGGATATTTTGTATTTAAGTTTTTAAGTGCAGACTGAGTGGTAATGTCATTTGGTTGTAGATTTAACTTTAGTGTGTCTATTTTGTCTTCTAGTCATGTAACTTTAGTGTGTCTATTTTAGCCTGTAGTTTATTCAATTCTTTGTCCCATTCTCTTGTTTTACTAATATAACAACTTGTAACTTTTCCATTTAAGTAAGTTCTCAGTGAATCCCACAGGACAATGTCAGATACTTTATAATTCATGTTTATTTCTGGGAAATTTTGGATCTCTTTAACATACCAATCCTTGAATTATTTTATTTTAATAATGCATGCTGGTAATCTCCTGTGATATATTAAATTGTCAGTTTTTAAAATAATATGAAATATTTTATTATTATGGTCTGATAATGGACATGAAACTATTGAAACTGCTCTGATATGTGATAAGAGATTGTTTGAGACAAAAATGTTATCAGTATTTGTTTGTGTTCCATGTCTATATGAATAATGGGTAAATTGAAGTGAGTTTGTTTCCCTTAGCTCATATATATCCTTTAAATTCATTAGATTTACATAATTTAAGTGGTTGGCTGATGATGTGATTCTCAGCTTCCTATCTGCAGTGGAATCTTTGTCTGATAAAATACAATTTAAATCACCAGCCAGTATGACTTTTACTTTCACGTAATAGGCTGTAGTGTCTAAGTAATGATGTTATGTGATCCTATCTCGCCTACATTCTGACTGATGGGCTTGGAGCCGATCCCTCGGCTCCGACTCGGCACGCTTATGCTATAGAGCGAGGCCTCTAATTGGCTGAGCTATCTTTATCCCAGGCTGCACCACCACTAATCCCCCAGATCTCGTTTGCCGCTTACAGAGCTTGGACGTGGTCTCAGCATTGGCTGGGCTAAGTACTATATATATAGTCTTTTTTTCTGTCAGTATTTGCTTCATTTAAACCCAAAAGCTGTTTTAATGGCTATTCTTTGTGTACGAGTGTGTTTCTAGCAGTTTGATTGAAATTTTAGTATGATTTCCTGTCAGAGAAGGTTCCGTTTAAGTTAGAGGGGCCTTCCCCTGTGGTTAATACTTCTTAGTGGTTGTGTGCAGGTCAAGTACCAGTTTGAGTTAGAGGGTCTTGACCCTCCTTGTTTTCTCTTTCTCTTTCTCACATTCTGTTGTATGTAAAAAAAAAAAAAAAAAAAAAAAAAATTTCTTCAGTTTAATTATTTCTGAGTTAGTGGCATACATATTTGTTCCTGTGTGTCAAACCCTTAAGTTTACTGTTGTTGTCTGCCTTTTTTTGTAGGATTATGTCTAAAGAACATAAACCCTCAGGGTTTAAAAAGTGCACGAGGTGTGGGTTCAAAATGTCCATAACGGACGACCACTCCTCGTGCGTCTATTGCCTTGGCGCCAAACATCTGCAGGAATCGTGCAGTGTATGCCATGCGTTTTCCTCCAGAGTCCTCCAGGAGAGGAAGAACAAATTAATCCTCAAAGGATTAATCAAGCCTTCCTTCGAGGAGGCTTTATCTTCCTCTCCGTCTCCTTCTAAAAAGAGGAAAGCGCTGGCTCCGACCAGTCAGTCGGAACCGACGGCTAAGAAAACTAAGCAGACTTCTCCATCGGCTCCACGGACTTCGGAGCCGAGGTCGGAATGGTCTGCCTCGATGCCTCCAGCCTCGACTCCTCTGGTTTTGGAGCCGAGGTCTGGGACATCGAGAGGTGGGTCACCCTCATCGGCTCCACTGATATTGGAGCCGATAAGGGTCATCGGCTCAGACACTTCCCCCTCGGAGCCGAAGTCCTTATCGGCACCGAGGGAAATTTCCTTGAAGGTTTCCTCGGAGCCGATAATTGTTGAGTCATTTCGGAGCCGGTCCCCGAGCCCTTCGGAGCCGATGGAGAAATCGGTTCGGGCCCGATTGGTATCCTCGAGATCATCCAAGATGTCTGATTCAGACATCGACAGGGTGCTACTTCGACTCTTCCAGTCTCTGGTGTTCCAAAAGATGGTTTCGGCTCCAGCCCATTTGGCTTCGGAGCCGATGGTCCACTCCCCTACTGTACTTCCTCCTCCAACAGCTTCGGCACCATTGGAGCAGGTGCTGGTGGAACCAGTGGAGGTGTTAGGGTCAGGCCTGACCCTTGCTCCGACTCCGGCTCTTGTGTCGGAGTTCAGTGCACGGACTTCTTCCTTCGGCCCTGGGGGGGAGGCTTCGGGATTGATGCTTTCGGTCCCAAGTCTCCCTCTTGGCGCATCGGCGGCGGGAGTACCGTCCACTGTCGTGGCCATGGAGGGGGGACCCTCCCAGGATTCTGGTGGTCCCGCCTTCAGGGCTATGAGGAGTGCTCTAGCCAAATCTTCATTGGCTACCTCCACAGTTTCCCCAGCTTCTTCCCTACATTTGGAGACTGGGTCATTGGCAGTCCCCCTGTCCGTAGACAGCGGAGCCCCTGGGCCTCAGGTTACCCCTGCTGGGGTTTCTCCCCCTCCTGGAGGTCGTTCTGAAGCCTCTTCGGAAGAACCTCCCAGGAAGAGAACGTGCAAGAGGAAGCACGTTGACTCCCCTGACGAGTCTTTGACATCTGACACCGATCTTGATGATGCAGAGGGGTCCCCCAAGTCGTCCTCGGATGATGTCTCCTTTGCAGACATCTTGGAAGCCCTAAAACAACGAGGCGGCTGGCAGTCCAAACCTCCCTCTGCTGATGAGTCGGTGTTCCTGAAGGCCTTCGGGGCTCAGCCCTCCACCTCCTGGGTGTCTCTGCCCTTCGACAAGCTCTTGGATTTGATCTGTCGAAGGGCATGGGAACACCCAGACTCTGTGGAACCGGTGCCCGCTCGTCCAAACAAATTTCTCTCGGCGCCCCCAGATAGAGAGTTCCTTACGAAAGGTGTGGCTGTGGATGCTATGGTGGTGGCATCTGCTACCCAGCAAGATGTAGCAGAGGCTTCTACGTCCGTCCATCCTCCTAATAAGGAGTCTAGGAGCATGGATCGGTACGGTAAGCGCACCCTTAGTTCAGCGGCCTTTACTCTGAGGTCTTTGAACTACCTGACACACTTTACGAGATTTCAGAGGGATCTGATTAAGGAACTATCCGATACCCTCTTAGGTAACCTGCCTGAGGAGCTGGCCCAGACGGTTGGATCTCAGCTGGCTACAATGTCGTCCATTTCGAACTCGTCCATGAGGCTCATTTCGTATGCGCCGAAGGCGTAGTAGAGCGGGTACAGGCATTGCTCTACGGAGACAAGCCTGGCTCTGCCTGTGTCATTTTGCGGAGGCCTTCAAGTCTTCATTTGCCGATGCCCCCTTTGGTGGGTCCTCCCTGTTTGGGCCCAAGGTAAAGGACACACTTACCCGCTGTGAACAGGAGGGTAAGACTCTGACTGCCGTAGGGGCACAATTTTCCACTCCCTTTCGGCCTTATCCCAAGGCTAAAAGAGGAGGGAAGATGTGGTTCCATAGATCTCAGAAGTCTTACCCCTCTCAGCAGGAAGGTTCCCCCTCCAGAGGCAGAGGAGGGGGAAATTCATCAGGAAGACGCCGTCCCAGAGGTGGCAGAGGCCCTCGCAACACTGGAGACCACGAGTCCTTTCGTGGCTCTTCAGCTTTTCATAGTCCCTGAGGGATTGCCCGACTGTGCTACTCCAGAGCCAGTCGGGGGACGTTTTTTGAAGCACCTGAAGGCCTGGGAAGGGATCACTCAGGACCGATGGGTGCTTCGAATTATCGCCAGAGGTTACTCCATCCCATTCTGTTGCCCCCCCCCCTCAGTCCAAAAAAATCCCGGACCCGCCACCCAGTCAACGGGATACCGCAGCCTCAGAAATTTCAAAGCTGCTGCAAAAAGGAGTCATCCAACCGGTCCCCGCAGACCAGATCAGATTAGGGACTTACTCAAGATTCTTTTTGGTGCCAAAAAAGACCGGGGACTTGAGGCCCATTTTGGACCTAAGCAACCTAAACTGCTCAGTCAAGAAGTCCAAGTTCAATGGTCACTTTACAAACCATTCTCCCATTGTTGGAGAAAGGTGTTTGGATGTGCTCCATAGACCTCAAGGACGCGTATTACCATATCAAAATACATCAAACATCCAGGAGACACTTGCGCTTCAGCCTAGGAGGCAGTCATTTTCAGTTCCGCGCACTGCCCTTTGGTCTCACCACAGCCCCCAGGGTGTTCACCAAATGTTTGGCAGTAGTGACTGCTCACTTGAGAAGTCTAGGATTCCAGGTGTTTCCGTACCTAGACGACTGGCTCCTAACTGCCACCTCCAAGCATCTACTTCTACAGAGCCTGCAAGCCACAATATCACTGGGCAATTCCCTTGGAATCACCTTCAATTGGCCAAAGTCTGTGTTGCGGCCATTTTAAAGAATAAGATTCATAGGGGTAGAGATAGATTCAAACCAGATGCGGGTCTATCTACCTGCAGACAGAATTCAGACCATTCAAAATCAGGTTCGAGCCTTACTCCCCAGGTCCAAAGCCCCAGCCAGAATGGTCCTACAGCTATTGGGATCGATGTCTGCCACAGTTCTGCTAGTTCCCTTGGCAAGGTTACACATGAGAATCCTCCAGTGGCTTATTTCAACTCAGTGGCGGGACCTTCGCTGGTGGCTAGTGTCCTCCAACTTGGATCAGGGACGACCCCTTGTTCTTCCTCCTCCGGCGGCCACTTTGACCACGGACGCCTCCCAGACGGGGTGGGGGGGCATTCCCTGGGCAGGTCAGTCCAAGGCAAATGGCACCCGGAAGAGACCCCTCTCCACATCAACATCCTAGAAATAAGGGCAGTACTCCTGTCCCTTCAAGCCCTTCACGATTACCTCCCTCAGGGTGTGATTGCTGTTCACTCAGACAACATGTCAGTTGTCTGGTACCTGAACAAACAGGGAGGGTCCAGATCCTATCCTCTTTGCAGAGAAGTGATGAGAGTTTGGGAATGGGCAGTCTCCACCAAACGCTTCCTAGTGGCTACTCATATACCGGGCAAGTCCAATGTCATAGCCGACAGGTTGAGCAGAACCATCCTCTCTCCTCACGAATGGTCTCTGAATATGACAGTTACAAGGCAGATTTTCAGCGAATGGGGAGTTCCGTGTTGCGACCTCTTCGCGACTCCTCTGAATGCGAAGTGCAAAGAATTTTTCTCCCTAACCCCGGCTCCGGGGAAGAGCCCTATGGATGCATTAGTCCATCCTTGGCCCACCGGCCTGCTTTATGCCTTCCCTCCAGTTCCTCTCCTCCCCAGGGTAATTCAAAAGGCATCTCTCTTAGGGAGCAAGATGATCTTAATTGCTCCTTACTGGCCTCGTCAAGTCTGGTTTCCATATCTTCGGAAACATGCTCTGGAAGGTCCATGGTTCCTGGACCAGGTTCCAGACCTACTGATTCATCAGTCGGGACTACTACACCGGTCCCTACACACCTTAAAATTGACGGCCTGGCTCCTCCTCTTCCGACGATAGTCGGGAGACATGCACTGGACCCAGATGTGATGCACATTTTATCTTCAGCCCACAAGTCTGCTACGATGAAACTGTATTCTAGCAAATGGAAAAGGTTTGCTATTTGGGCTCAACTCCGGGGCCTGGACCCCATTTCTACTCCCGTGGCAGAAGTACTCAAATTCCTGACCTCTCTTTTCAATCAAGGCTCTTCAGTCTCTACCATCAAAGTACAATTGGCAGCGATTTCTAATTTTCATGAATCCATAGACCCACCTTTAATGAGCAACAGGTTGTGTAAGACCTTCTTGAAAGGTGCTGCTCTATTAAGACCTCCGATTTCTCATCCTGCACCTCCATGGGATTTTGATATTGTATTACGTGCCTTGACTTCTTTTCCCTTTGAACCGGCAGCTACCTGTGATCTAAAGTTTCTATCATGGAAGACAGCCTTTCTAGTGGCGATTACTTCAGCCAGAAGGGTTTCAGAACTTCAGGCTTTGTCAGTGAAACCCCGTGCATTTGGTCTTTCATACAGACAGGGTGTCCCTCAGACCAAATCCTTCTTTTGTTCCTAAAGTCTGTTCTACTTTATGCTTGCAACAGTCGTTAGAGCTCCCAGTTTTTTTCCCAAAATACTCCAATAAAGTGGAGTTTATTTTCCACACACTAGATGTCCACAGGCAGTTACGTTTTTATCTAGATAGGACCAAACAATCAAGGAAAACAGATCAGTTGTTTGTATCCTTTGCAGAAAACAAATTGGGCAACGCTGTCACAAAGGTCACTATTGCCAAATGGATCAGGGACTGTATTACTCAAGCTTATATTTATTCTAACAAAGAGCTTACCACCTCTGTCAAGGCTCATTCTACAAGGGCTATGGCTACTTCGGTAGCATTTCATTCTAAGCTTGCTATTGGTGACATTTGTGCTGCGGATACATGGTCTTCCCCGCACACCTTCATTTCTCACTACAAATTAGATGTGGCATCTAGAGGACGAGCTTCATTTGGTTCCACAATGCTCAGGAGTGTTTTCCAATGAGCCACCCGGGATTTAGGCGCTAGGGACGCTGTCCCATCAGTCAGAATGTAGGCGAGATAGGATCACATAACATCTTTTAGTTATGTACTCACCATAACTTCAGATGTTTGGGATCCATCTTGCCTACATTCCTAATAACCCACCCTCCTTCCCCCTTCCTTGGAGATCAGAGGATATCAGAAGGTCCGAATCCTGTTGTTTCATCTTGAAACATCTAACAATGTTATATAAACAAGCTGTGCATGTGTGCATGAATGCGGACAAACAAGATCTGGGGGAATAGTGGTGGTGCATCCTGGGGTAAAGATAGCTCAGCCAATTAGAGGCCTGCTCGCCTATAGCATAAGCGTGCGAGTCAGAGCCGAGGGATCGGCCCGAGCCCATCAGTCAGAATGTAGTGAGATGGATCCCAAACATCTGAAGTTATGGTGAGTACATAACTAAAAGTTTTGCATCTTTGGATTCCTACCAGTTTCTACCAATGGATTCCAGTAAGAGTTCACCAATGTATATAGTTTTCTGTTCCACTCAATTATAACAGTGCTTAACATACCATTTTACCAACATAGGTATCTTTCACTTTAGGCATTACCTGTGAGTTTTTCCATAAAATGGCCGCTACTTATTTTAGCTCAAAAGCCAGAACCTGCTAAAACCAAATAATTCTTCAATAAAAGTTTATTTACATCTTTATTATATAAATGTGTTTCCTATAGAAATACTATTTGGGCTTTATGTAATTGCAAGTACTTGAATACACATCCCCTCTTTATTGGATTATTCATTCCATTAATATTAATAGATATGCATTTAAAATCAGACATTTGTATAAGTGAGAAAAAATGCAGGTATATTGAAATCACATTTATGTACAGAACTTATTATATACTTTACATATAACAATATGAAATATTAAGTTATGGACAAATGAAACATTACCTAATGATATAATCCTAAAACAATTTACCATGGAATAATGTATTCCTAGTTTGTTGAAAAATATAAACAAACTACCTGTCAAACTCTCCATTAAGCTATCAATGCTTACCTCAAGCTTCTGAATCATATTAATGTGTCTCATATTTTTAGTGTGCATTATCTTAAAAAAGCCTGTTAGTGAGTTATAGGTTTTCAGAATCTTTACTATAAATTGACCAAACTGAATATCTCCATAATCCTCTTTCCTTGTACCTCATATTATCCCACTGGATATTTATATTTATTCTTAAATATTTTATACTCTTTAATCTAGTACTACTGTTAGAATCTGTCCAACTTTTTTCCTTATATGTTATGTCCAATAGTATCTGAACAAACACCTGAAAAATCTTCCCTTTTAGATTCAAACTTTCCATGCTAAATTGTTCTGAGATATTAAGTTTTGTTATCATTAAAAAGAGACAATGACAGAGAAATGCAATCCTATTTTTTATCAGAAGTGTCTTTCTATAGGCTAGTATATAAGCTATCATTTTGATATACTGCAAACATTCAGAACTATTTAATACGTGACAGTAGTTTAGAATGCAATTCACTGTCTTTTGCTTATTATCTAACTTGTATTCATTGACATCCTAGCATATGATTCAAAATATTATGATGATTTTCTTTTAGACAGGAAGAAATACAATCTCATTGGAAGATGAATACATTTTAAAGTTAAAGAATTGTGTAGTGTTATTGATATATGTGACAAACAAGTGAGGATCTTCCTCTGTACCATCCCATATGAAAAGCAATCATCTACTAATCTAGCATAGCTTTCACATGTATATTCAATGCATGCTTATTACTCAAAATATATTCTTTCTCCCACTCCCCTCGAAACAACAATACATACAAGATTTGCAAAAGTATTAGCAACAGATGTACCCATGGCAACTCCTGTTAGCTGTTTATATGGTGTGCCATCAAAAATAAAAATATTGTTAGTCAATACTAAGTGAAGAAGAGAACATATATTTTCCACATCTCGAGGGTGTTTGTTGGTACTAGACAATAACAACCTTCTAATGGCTTCTACTCCATAGTCAATAGGAATAACAGTGAATAGTGATTCTATGTCCAAAGTTACAAAAATAAAGCTGGGGGAAGCTGTTGTGTACCATAACTTAAGCTTCCTTAAGAAATGTGTGCTATCCTTCACTATGCTTCCACATTTAGGTAGTAGTTCAGATAAAGTAATTTGTAAATATTTGGATATAGTTTCGGTTATCAAGCCCTTACCTGAGACAATAGGTCTCAGGGGGGGGGGGGGGTTCTAACGACTTATGTATCTTCGGGATCCCGTATATTTGTGTATAAAAAGGATGAAACAATACATACTATGGTACATAAAAAAGATGTGCATACAATAAGATATCTAGATAGTAATAGTATGCACCCCCCACATGTGTTCAAAAGTATAGTTAAGTCACAACTAATTAGAATAAGCAGATTAACAACAGAAGAGCAGGTATATTTGAATGAGACATCCATAATGAAAGCTGAATTTTTAAGAAGTGGATACTCTGAGACTATTATACAGAAAAATATTGATATGATAGTTGAGGGTAGGAAAACAAGCTATAAACCAATATTTTTAGAGGAGAATATAGATGCAGATAATGGTAATTTAGTGCCTACTAAAAAGAAGGACACTAGATTAAGATATATAACAACCTTCTCAGGTTACTCTAATCAAATTAGTAACATAATATATAAAATTGGCCTATACTTATGGCCATGCCAGAGTTAAGGATATAGTAGGATCCAGACCTAGTTTTGCTTTATAGAAATAACCAATGCATGAAAAACATGTTGTGTTATAAGGATTTTGACATAAGGCACAATGTTGGTTATAGTAACAAAGGACCTACAATGCTATAACTGCACCTGCTGTGCTGATATTTTTGAAGGGGACAATATTTTTATACACCCCATAACGCATAAGAAGTTTTATTTTCATGTTAATGCTAATTGTAATACCACAAAGATTATCTACCTTGCCACTTGTGTAAATTGTCAAGCATTTTATGTAGGGAAGACTATACGGAGGTTGAAAGACCGTATAATTGAACATAGGTCTGAAATAAACAGACAAATACAGACTAATGCCCTATATAAGCACATACATGAGTTCAATATACATACTTTTAAATTCAGATGTATAGATGCAATACAAGTGGGTATGAGGGGGGGTGATATAAATAACCTTGTAGAAACAAGAGAACTAGAGTGGATAATAAGACTACAGGCTGAAAATCCACCAGGATTAAATAATACTACTAGTATAAAACCAATACTAGTTAAACACCAACTAAATAACTTATAAAATACTACTAAAAATGATATATTATGTATAATACATTATTTGTACATATTTTTATGTTTTAAACATTTCCCTTTTAAATAACTTTTTAAAAAAAAAAAAAAAGTTCATTGGCTGGTTGATCATGTGATTTTAATTGTTCCTCTATTTAAATGATGTAAATTTGTATATTGTGTAATGCTGATGAAGGGTTGAGAGCCTGAAAGCTTCATTAAAGTTCTGTGTTTATATAAACAAGCTATGCATGTGTGCATGAATGCGGACAAACAAGATCTGGGGGATTAGTGGTGGTGCATCCTGGGGTAAAGATAGCTCAGCCAATTAGAGGCCTCGCTCTATAGCATAAGCGTGCCGAGTCGGAGCCGAGGGATCGGCTCCGAGCCCATCAGTCAGAATGTAGGCGAGATGGATCCCAAACATCTGAAGTTATGGTGAGTACATAACTAAAAGTTTTGCATCTTTAGCTCCTACCAATGGATTCCAGTAAGAGTTCACCAATGTATATAGTTTTCTGTTCCACTCAATTATAACAGTGCTTAACATACCATTTTTACCAACATAGGTATCTTTCACTTTAGGCATTACCTGTGAGTTTTTCCATAAAATGGCGGCGCTACTTATTTTAGCTCAAAAGCCAGAACCTGCTAAAACCAAATAATTCTTCAATAAAAGTTTATTTATATCTTTATTATATAAATGTGTTTCCTATAGAAATACTATTTGGGCTTTATGTAATTGCAAGCATTTGAACAGGCATCCCCTCTTTATTGGATTATTCAATCCATTAATGTTAATAGATATGCATTTAAAATCAGACATTTGTATAAGTGAGAAAAAATGCAGGTATATTGAAATCACATTTATGTACAGAACTTATTATATACTTTACATATAACAATATGAAATATTAAGTTATGGACAAATGAAACATTACCTAATAATATAATCCTAAAACAATTTACCATGGAATAATGTATTCCTAGTTTGTTGAAAAATATAAACAAACTACTTGTCAAACTCTCCATTAAGCTATCAATGCTTACCTCAAGCTTCTGAATCATATTAATGTGTCTCATATTTTTAGTGTGCATTATCTTAAAAAAGCCTGTTAGCGAGTTATAGGTTTTCAGAATCTTTACTATAAATTGACCAAACTGAATATCTCCATAATCCTCTTTCCTTGTACCTCATATTATCCCACTGGATATTTATATTTATTCTTAAATATTTTATACTCTTTAATCTAGTACTACTGTTAGAATCTGTCCAACTTTTTTCCTTATATGTTATGTCCAATAGTATCTGAACAAACACCTGAAAAATCTTCCCTTTTAGATTCAAACTTTCCATGATAAATTGTTCTGAGATATTAAGTTTTGTTATCATTAAAAAGAGATAATGACAGAGAAATGCAATCCTATTTTTTATCAGAAGTGTCTTTCTATAGGCTAGTATATAAGCTATCATTTTGATATACTGCAAACATTCAGAACTATTTAATACGTGACAGTAGTTTAGAATGCAATTCACTGTCTTTTGCTTATTATCTAACTTGTATTCATTGACATCCTAGCATATGATTCAAAATATTATGATGATTTTCTTTTAGACAGGAAGAAGTAACCTGGACAGTTCTTAGAATTTTTAGAACTCCCGCAGCATCGCAAAAGTGCTGATGACTCTAATTAAGCTGCTTCAAGCTGGACCTCATGACAAGGGCTTGCAAATGAACAGTCTATCAGTGACAAAAATGCTCATGAGTGAATCCAAGTCACCTCTACATTACACATCAATCCCTCAAACCCTTGCAAACTACTAAAAAAACAAAACAAAAAAGAAAAAATAATTCAAAATATGGTAACCACTAAAAAGCTATTGTATTTAAACAAATAACATTTAATGATTCAGTAAGCACTATTTGTATAAAATGTTTAATATAAAGCAGACTGTCTTTTTAAAGGAGACATAGCATATAAACTTGACAGTTATGTGTTATCCTGGTTTAACTTGTAAAAATGTGAATGTTACTCTAATTATTTGATAACATTCCAATAATAACTTTCATATATGTAAGAAACTATATTTTTTATACTTTTTTATAGCATAACATAACTTTCCTGGATGCTATTGCATGTCAACTATACTATCAGTAGCAAGCATTCAGAACTATGTAATAACTGACAGTGGTGTAGAATGCAATTCACTGTCTTTTGCTTATCTAGTGTGTATTCTTTGACATCTTAGCATATGATTCAAAATATTAAGATTATTTACTTTTAGAAGAAGTAACTTGTACAGGTTTTAGAATTTTCAGAACTCCCACACCATCACAAAAGCGCTCATGACTATAAATTGTTTCAAGCTGGTTTTCATGATGAGGGCTTGAAAATGTACAGTCCTTCAGTTACAATTCACATAAACATGCTTACAAGTAAATCTAAGCCATCTCTGAATTACACATCAATCCCTCAAACTCCTCCAAACCACTAAAATAAAAAAAAAATATTTTATTTAAAGAACTAGCATTTAATGATTCAGTAAGCACTATTTGTATGAGAGGTTTAATATAAGGTGGACTGTCATTTTTTAATATTGTTTTTTCTTTAAGTTTTTAACTGGCACAATTTTCTCTTTGACATTACCAGTGTTGAACAGTCATTGAAAAATCTTATAGTATTTTCTTTCATTTTAAGGAGATGATTCATCCTTGCAGCTTTTTAAAAATAAATCCTCTTGACTTGAGAAAAATCTTACATTCCCTGATCTTGATGAAGGTGTTTTATTCTAAAGATGAGATGAAAAGTGATCTATGTACACTGTCGATGCCATAGGAAAAAGCTTCAAGCAGGTTTAAAGTTTTAGTCAGCCAGGTATTAAGGAAATTAATCATATTGTCTCCCTCTTCTTTTACAGGAATCTCATAAATCCTGATGTTATTCCTTCTGGATCTGTTCTCTATGTCTTCTATTTTATTCTGGGAATAAGTTGTTTTGTTTCGGAAGAAATTCAGTGTTATTCCCATTTTCAAGTAATCTTGCATCCAAATCAGACATTGCCTCGTCTATACTCAAGAGTTGTGATTATTATTGTTTAAGAAATTCACTCAACACTTCAACTTGTTTTTTTACATTTCTCTTTAAAATTGTCCATTTTGCCTTCTAATATATTTATCTTTGCAGATAACTCACTGATGTTACTTAGTATAGCCTGTATGTCTTTTTTCATTGTATCATCCTGTACATTGTGCTTAGAGTGGCTTGTTCTTTCAGTATGGGACTTTTCTGATTGTTATTTGGAAGCTTAGTGCATCATGATGCTTTACCATCCTTGATGTGAGTCTCTTCTAGATGAAGATTGAGACACCTCTACCTTTTTCCCTTCTGTGCATTAGCTGGTCTAAATATGTAGAAGGCATTATAGCCCTGCACAGACAAATTACTCTCTGCTGTTTTAATCCATGTCCCAGTCATTACACAGAAGTCAATGCCCTCCAGGGTGAGAAGGGCTTATAGGTAGTGTTTTTTTTTTTTGTTTAGGCTTCTAGTATTGGCTAGTAACACATTTGTATTTTCCTTTCCTTGTTTCATTTTGTTGGTTGATTTATCAAGTTGGTATTGTCTACAAAAAGCACTATATTGGCAAAGACATTGTCTACCTGGCAATCAAACCCATATAGGGGACAGATGCAAGTCACCCCTGGTGAAGCAACTTGGTCTGTTGATCATATACTCCCTGGTTGACAAATACTGGATCCCATTTGAATGGTACCAAAAACTAAGCCATTTCTACCTTCTCCACTGAAGTTGGCTATCATAACTAAGTAAAACCTCTGGGAAGCAAGAACCTGACTCCCTCCAGCTGTTCAATTGTAATAGGTGAACTACAATTTAGTTTTTGTAAACTGTTGAGGCTTAATGGTGTATGCATAACAACAGTGAAGGGATCTAGCCAATTGCCACTAGATTGGGCTCTACTACTTTGAATTAGCCTTACACTTACATAGTGTTCCAGTCCCAAGCATTTACTTTTTCATTTGGTAAAGTAATTTCGCTCCCTCCTTATTGACTACATTTGCTAGTTTACACCTGAGATCCAATTAAAATTAGCCTGAAAATTAGTGTAAAATTAAAAAAGAATAAAACAAATTAATGTACAGCCAAAAACATTGCTTACATACAATCATACAAACCAAACCAAAAGCCCAAGGTAACTCTCCAGAGTCAGTGTTAGCCGCTCACTGCACTGGGCTCGCTCCACTCCCCTCCCTGCCTCCAAATTCCACCCACCCCCACTAGTGCTAAATTTAAACTAGACTTTGCCACTCTCTTGCCACTCCCCTCCTTCTAAGTACCAATCAGCACCTCAAACATCATTGAGCAACCCGGCCCCCTTAACCCATTTCCTTCTCTCTCATTCTTCCACACCCTGTTAGCACAGTCAGCCATCAAATTTGGCCCGGTCCTATCAAAATGCAAACAAGCAAAAAACACTAATTACCCAAATGCCTATACTGTTTCTATTTTACCATCTCACTGCCTATGAACAAACACTTAACCATGGTATTCACTACTCAAATGGTCAAACAGAAACCCATGACTTCACACAAAAACCAAACACTTTACCTTCTCCAGCACACTGAATATACCACCCACTATAAAATACCACCCCTGTATAGCCACAAAACATAATCCTAAAGACAAAGACTATATAAAGCTTATAAACAAAATCCTAAAGCTCAGAATATCCTGTCACTGTAACCTTATAACACATGGAGACATTCATCCCAACCCTGGCCCACCTACACCCAATAACCTCCACTCCCCTACCACAACCCCCACAGTCAAGCTACCCATGAATACTCCCACTAGTTCACTCCTAGCATTTCACCTAAATATTAAAAGTATTAATAATAAGATTCCCAACCTACATGCCCTCCTAGTAACCCACTCCCCAGACATTATGTGTCTTACGAAAACCTGGCTAAAACCCAGTACTACTGACAATGATATACTACTTCCAGAATACAATATTCACCGGTTAGACTGTGCTACAAGGAAAGGAGGTGGGATAGCAGTCCTTTACAAAAATACTCTGACCATTAATAGAGACACCATTCAACCTCCCCAATTCAATAACGCAGAACTCCTCATAACCAAGCTACAGATTAACCAAAACAAACACTTGAACATTGTCTGTGCATACATTACATCAGGCAACAACCTAAATACCCTAGAAGATCTGCTTTACTGGTTATCCACTACCTATCCCCAAGAAACCATAGTTCTTGGTGATTTTAACACCGACTGACACCCCTGCTCCTCCCCCCTCACTCATATAAACTTATCTGGGTTTAAACAGACCATAACCTCTCCCACTAGGATAAACAAACCAACCAACAAGGAAAGTATCCTAGACTGGATCCTAGTTAATAACCAACCCCAACTGTACACAGCTGGTACTCTCCCTGATGACCTCAGCGGCCATTGTCTAACCTATATCATAAAACATAAGGCAGGAAACCCTCACCAGCCCAAATATAAAACATTTGGAAACAGGAAAACCTTTGATGCTGCTATATTCCAAAATTTATTAAAAGCAGTTGACTGGTCAAAAACTAAAATATCTAACATTAAAGGAGGCCATAGATCACTTTAACACTAAATTCCTAAGTATTCTTGATTCCAATGCTCCAGGATATACAATAAAAACTAGATCAAATACAGCACCACGGCTCACAAAAGATACCAAAACTAAAATCAAAACTAGAAACAGAGCCTGGGCCTGCTGGAGAACAGCCAAAGCCCCACTTGACCATCTAAAATATTGTCAACCCAGGAATGATACAAAAAAAATATTTTACTGGATAAAAAAAGCTTCTACCAAAATCTCCTACAAAAACACCACAACAACCCTCAAAAGTTCTGGGCAGGCTTAAATCAACTACTTTGTCCAGGTCACTCCACCACCCCAATCCCGGCTAACTACACCCATAGTTCCCCAGAGACCATAGCTAGTGCCTTTAATAACTTTTTCACTGAAACAATCCAATCCCTAGCAAATCAACTAACCCCCTCTAACTTAAACCACATGCCTAATCTACCTAATAATCACCCAGAATTTAGCTTCCAACCAATATCCACTAGTTTTATCAAAACACTTCCAAAAAAACTAAAACCTACCACCCTCGCTGCTGACCTCCTCCCTGCAGAGTACCTTCAAATAGCTGCAGATGCCATTGCGTATCCCATATCTATCCTCATCAACAGAACCTTATCCAAAAATGCTATCCCCTCCCTCTGGAAAATATCTCACATCATCCCACTCCATAAAGGTGGTAGCTCCTCAGACATATCCAACTATAGACCCATTGCCATTCTTTCCCCACTAGCCAAAATAATGGAGAAATGTGTACACAAGCAACTAATGCAATACTTTACACAGAATAACTTACTATCCAACAACCAGCATGGTTTCAGGCCATACCACAGCACCACCTCAGCTCTCCTTTCCTTTACTACTGCCATAAACCAAAACAGGAATGACAGTAGGCGAACCTCTGCTCTCTTTCTTGACCTATCAAAAGCCTTTGACATGGTCAGCCATGAACTTCTCATTCTTTCACTAAAATCTATTTCCCTCAACAAGCCTGTTATCCAGTGGTTCCAGTCCTACCTGATTGGTAGACAGCAGGCGGTACTATGGCAGGGCAAACTCTCCAGCCAGTTACCTCTCACACTTGGTGTCCCTCAAGGGTCCATACTAGGTCCACTACTCTTCTCTATTTTTATCAACAACCTCCACACTGCTATCCCTAAAGCCATCTTCATTCAATACGCAGATGATTCCACTCTCATCTGCTCAGCCACCTCCCCATCTGACTTGCAAATCTTAACCCAAAATACATTTAACACTATCGAGAACTGGTTCACCAACCAATGCCTACTTCTGAACCCCAATAAAACTAAACTTCTACTCTTCTCTCCCACTAGTAGATCCACCACACTTTCATTTTCTGTCACATCTAACAATGGTACCACTATTTCCCCAGATAATCACACCAAACTGCTAGGGGTTATTATAGACAATAATCTCAAATTTGACCTACAGGTCAACAAAACCATACAGACCATCAATAAGAAGCTTGGATCACTGTATAGAAACAAGACATTTTTAACCCCACTGGCTAGGACTACAATCACCCAATCACACCTACTCTCTACTCTTTTATATGCCTCGCCTGTACTCTCAAACCTCAACAAATCCAAACTAGGTAAGCTGTCCCATAGCTACAATCATATTGCCAGATTTGCCACTGGTTCCAACTATAGAACCCACCACTGCCAGAACCTTAAACAACTAGAGTGGCTAGAACTGCCCAGCTTAATTCAATTCAATCAACTCTTAACAGCGCACAAAATTTTGTACCACCCTGAGGATACCCCTTCACTTAAAAATATTATTAAGCCATATAGCAACCTAAGATCACTACAGTCAACCAATAAACTACTGGTCCAAACCCATAAAGCTAATAACTCTGCTGGTGAATCCCTGTTTGCCAACTTCATTGGCAAAACCTGGAATTCATTGCCAAACTATATAACCCTACAATACTCCCAAAGTCTCTTCAAAAAACCCTCAAACAGTATCTCAAAGTGAATTGGCTATGCCCATGTACCAACCCTGATTAAGTTATAAACTAAAAGCATACTCTGCAATTATCATAACTTGTAACTACATCACCAAGGTCTGCTCCCAATCTGATGTCTCGTACTTTTGATTGTCTGTCCATGAGAATTGTGAGTCCCTACTAGGGAACACTATTAACCCATTGTATATAATCACTTTGTTTTTATAATTGTTTGCTAACTTCTGTGTAATATATGTAAGTTTGTCTATGTGGAGGTTTTCTCCTCGGGCCTCCACTGAAAATGGACATGTATCCAGTCGGACTATCCCGGTAAACAAATGTAAAATAAATAAAATAAATAAATATTGAAGTTGGTTATTTTTTGGTGAAGGTACAATGCTGTTCAATGCTAGGTTCATACTAGCCTTGGTCACATCATCTGAGAGCTCCATTGTCTTCCTCTTCATATAGTGCAGGGAGGTACACCTCAAGCATTTGACACTGACATAAACTATGATAGAATCATACTGGTACTTGTTGTTCAAGGACATGAGTATGTGTGTGATCTGACAGATTCTGGCACCAGAGGATCAACTTACTGTCACTCTGTCTGTGCTCAGCCTGGTAAGAGGTACAACAATGGAGGCACCTTTAGCAAGAATGTTTGTTTAGGTCGAAACCTGCCTTATGGGCTCAGTATTCATGATTTTTCGGACCTCCTGTGCTTTGTGAGGAGGTAGACTTAACATGCTGAGTATGCTTTATGATTGTACTGTTTTTTGGAGGTCATTGGGGTTTGGGCAAGTTAATCATTAGAACCTCAGTATATGATGGATTATGTGTATTGTTATGGCATTGAAAAGATCTGGAGTGTGTACAAATGACACTTTTTTTGTCTGAGTTAACTGTGTGTGGGATTTTTTTCCTCCAAGGACATTATATAGGTACAGCAATCCCACATTGTGCTATGCTGTTCGAGTAATATGTGATAGACAACATGGGACAGTTCTTACACTTTCTCAAGATATCATTCTCAATCAGCCGGGCTAGAGAAGCTGTGGGGAAGTGTTGGTCCATGATTATAACAGGTATAACTCTGGGTGCAGGGGTGAGTATAACTGCTTGGAATTCAGTTTAAGGATAATGTTTATATTTGAAGTTTGTATGCCTTTGTACTAATATCAGTCAATAAATCTGTTAACATAATTTTCAAAGTCAAACATCAGGTTTATACAAAAATATAATAATGCTTGTGATAGAATTTTATATAACATAAATGCTATATAAGCTGAGGCAGCCTTTTTAGTCTTGTGTTTTAATTTATTAATGGACATGAATTATAAATAAAAGGGTATAGACCAAGAAGCATTCTAATATAAAGTATCTGCTTTTATTTATTTATTATGTATTAATTTGATTACCAGGAAAGTCTGATTGAGTAGAAGCCCATTTTCAGCAGAGTCTTGGGGAGAAAAGCTCCAAATTATAACAAAACATTTTTAGAACAATAATTTTACAATCCTAAAAAATAAAACAAAAATGTCTGCAGTTTAAATAATGATAACAAATTAGACATCATATAAAGAATTGATGCAAGTTTTATGGCAATCATTTAATATTTAGAGAAAATTTAGACAATTTGTAGAGAAATTAAAGGTAAGTTAGTCTAATTTAAATAGAAATTGCAATATAAAGTGAGGGAAAAACAGACATGGTATATTTAGAGTGGAAGTCGAGGAAGAAAATTAGACAGCAGTAAAGAAGGCATTCGAATATGTTGCTTTTCTAATCACAGATTTTTAGTAAAGCAACATATTTGAATGCCGTCTTATACTTTACTAGTGCCCATCCCTATATACAGAAGAAGGCAGTTGTAAAAGGGCAACTTATAAGAGTGCCAAAAACAGTTACACTCGATAGTGATTTTTGGGATGAATACATGCTGCTAAAAGGAATGTTTAATATTAGAGGATATCCAAATGACTTTGTAGAAAATCTGATGTATGAAGTAATGAATAAAAGAGATTATGGTTATTTCATGCCTATACTACATTCCAGTCAGATGATATAGTTAGAATAATGAGGATGCAGGACACAAGTATAAGTAATAGAAATGTGACCAACAATAACAATAAATGTTACAAGAATGCATTCATAACTATTTATAATGCAGATAGTCAGTTTATTAGATGGGATCTTGAAAAAATGGTCAGTCCTTAAGGAAGACAGGCAAATAATACAGAAACTAAGTGAGAAACCAGTTGTGGGATATAGAAAAAGTAGAAAGATGAAAAATACATTGGACAATTTCTCAAACCTGTAGGCTGCTGGCTTTGCTCGTGGTTCACTATTGCTGCGTCTCAACCACGCTAGGTATCTCCCACTGTTCTACATAATACCCTGGCTTCTCACCCTTGAAAGAATTACCTAAGGGGATCCTGCAGTGCTTTCTGTAACCACTCTGCCTCCCCCAAGAACTAAGTACAACGTTTTGCTATTGCTGCATCTCAACCACCCCAGGTGTCCCCCACTGTTCTACATAATACCCTGGCTTCCCACCCTTGAAAGAACTACCTAAGGGGATCCTGCAGTGCTTTGTATAACCATTCTGCCTCTCCCAAGAAGTAACTACAACGTTTTGCTATTGCTGCATCTCAACCACTCCAGGTGTCTCTCACTGTTCTACATAATACCCTGGATTCCCCTCTTGAAAGAACTACCTAAGGGGATCTTGCAGTGCTTTCTGTAACCATTCTGCCTCACCCAAGAACTAAGGGCAACGTTACAATATTGCTGTGTCTCAACCACCCCAGGTGTCTCCCACTGCTCTATATAATACCCTGGCTTCCTCCGTTGAAAGAACTACCTAAGGGGATCCTGCAGTGCTTTCTGTAACCATTCTGCCTCCTCCAAGAACTAACTACAATGTGTATGTACCCTATTGTGAAAATATATTGTATTCCTTTCTACTGCTGTATATTAACTCAGCGTGCATTCGCTAGCAGCCTATTATAGACTTTAGACCCCCTTTTACTCTCCAGGCTCCTTCCCATTCCTCTGAGTGCTCATGGCTTATCATTGTAGTTACTCAGTTTGGCCATGAGGTAGCAGCAGCTATCCATTGCTAACCTTTCCATTTTACTCTAATAGGTACAGAAATAAGACAGGAAGAAATGGAAACAGTTGATCTGCTGTGGCGATCCCTAACAGGAGCAGCTGAAAAAAGAAGAAGAAGGTACAGAAATATTTCAGTTACTCTACTACTGCCCTGTTTTAGTTCCAAACCCCTGTGAATTCTCTGCTTCTCTCTACCTTATACACATAGTGACCCAGTGCCTTATCCCTGTGCCTCCTTACCTTTGAGCTTGCTCTCTGCTTCACTGATCGTTTTTTGCTGGCTAGTCTTCTTCCTTCTCTTTGGCTCTATCTGTCTCCACTTTCCCCTGTCTCATACCCACCCCCCCCATTCAGTCACTTCTCTCACCTCCTTGCCTTGTCCTTCCCCCTTCTTCTTGCCTACTCTCCACCCCTAAATCTATATAATGACGCCAGTACTTGTGGCACCATTTAAAAAAAAAACTCTCTGGTCCCTTCTAGTCCTGTCTTGCAGTAGACTGCTGGCTTCACTTGTGGGTGAGAGCTTTTACAGGTTACAATTAATAGTTAGTAACACATGCCACTGTAGTATCTTTTCTTTTTGAGTGTTCTTATGCTCGGTTTCTGAGTTTTTTAATATTAGCGACTTATCCGTTGTTTGCTACCAGCTATCTATTTCTGCTGTTGTTGATATCTGCAGTACCTAGCATGACATAAAACAGCCATCTGTTGCCATTTTCAGTACAATTCAGTGAATGCATAACATTGCAAGCAAGCACAACTGAATATAGACAAATGTTGAATGCTGTGACCAGGCTCTTGTTTGCACTGTTTGTATGACAGTTTTTAATGTGAAAATCTCCTATTTCCTGCCACATTCGTAGTGCTGCAGCTGCCTTCTACTTGAAATGATCTAAGTGATACTGACTGCTACTGAGTGTTCCATTTAAGTGATCAGTACCTGCTGCCCTATTCTAGGTTTAATATTTTAAGTGCTGTTTTATTTGAAATATTTCAACCGCTATTTCCTTGTTCTTGAATACTGTATTTATTGATCTGTAACTGCTGCCCCAGTCTGTATTTAAACATTAACTGCTGATATACTTGAAACATTCAGCTGGTGTAACTGCTGCCCCATTCTGTATTGAAACATTAACTGCTGATATATTTGAAACATTCAACTGCCATTTTTCTCATTCCTGAGTGTTGCATTTATAGAACTGTGATTCACAGCCTGTGGTCAAATTTCAATTGCTGTTGCACTGTACTGTTTACCTGTGTTGCATTTACCTAATTGATTTAGTACCTCTGTGCTCCCTCATAGTGTCCCGCTGATTCTAGTGTTCCTGTAAGCACATACCCTCACTTCAAACCTATCCCTAGGCTACCCACTCCCATTCAGACTGAACTACCGTACTGAAGTCTTCTTCCCCCTACTAGTACTTGATATATTATAACCTTGTTAATAATTGTTTATTTGTTCCTTTCCTTTACAGTTCACTATTGCTGTGTCTCAACCTCCCCAGCTGCCTCCCACTGTTCTACATAATACCCTGGCTTCCCGCTCTTGAAAGAACTATCTATGGGGATCCTGCACTGCTTTCTGTAACCATTCTGCCTCCTCCAAGAACTAACTACAACATGTATGTACCCTATTGTGAAAAATATCTTATTCCTTTCTACTGTTGTATATTAACTCAGTGTGTGTTCGCTAGCAGCCTACCATGGACTTCAGTCTCCCTTTTACTCTCCAGGCTCCTTCTTCACTCCTCTGAGTGCTGGTGGCTTACCCTTGTAGTTACTCAGTTTGGCCACTAAGTGGCAACATCTGTCCATTGCTAACCTTTCCATTTCATGTTAATAGGTACAGAAATATTTCAGTTAATCTACTACTGCCCTGTTTTAGTTCCAAACCCCTGTGAATTCTCTACTTCTCTCTACTTTATACTCATAGTGACCCTGTGCCTCCTTACCTTTAAGCTTGCTTTCTGCTTCACTAATTGTTTTTCGCTGGCTAATCTTCTTCTTTCTCCTTGGCCCTATCTGTCTCCACTTTCCCCTATCTCATAACTCCCCCCACCCCCATTCAGTCACCTCTCTTGCCTCCTTGCCTTATCCTTCCCACTTCTCCTTACCTACTATCCACCCCTAAATCTATACAGTGACACCAGTACTTGTGGCGCCATTATTAAACAAAACTCTCTGGTCCCTTCTAGTCCTGCCCTGCCGTAGGCTGCTGGCTTCACTCGTGAGTGAGTGCTTTTACAGGTTACAGTTAATGGTTAGTAACACGTGCCTCTGGCATGCTTTCTGGTCAGCTGTAGCTATGTATCTATGCTCTGTAGTATCTTTTCTTTTTGAGTGTTCTTAGGCTCAGTTTCCAAGTCTTTTAATATTAGCGGCTTTTCTGTTGTTTGTTACCAGCTAGCTATTTCTGCTAATGCTGATATCTGCAGTCCTAGCATGACATAAAATCGCTATCTGTTGCCATTTTCAGTACAATATAGTGAACTCTTTACATTGCAAGTGAACACAATTGAATACAGACCAATGTTGAATGATGTGACCAGACTCTTGATTGTACTGTTTGTATCTCAGTTTTTAATGTGAAAATCTTCTATTTCCTGCCACATTGGTAGTGCTGCAACTCCCTTGGACTTGAAATAATCTAACTGATACTGTCTGTTACTGTGTGTCCCATTTAATTGAACTGTAACTGCTGCCCTATTCTATGTTTAATGTTTTAAGTGCTGTTATTTTTGAAAATTTCAACCGCTATTTGCTCGTTCTTGAGCTTTGCGTTTATTAAACTGTAACTGCATCCCCATTCTGTTTAAACATTAACTGCTGATATATTTGAAACATTCAACTGCCATTTTTGCTCATTCCTGAGTGTTGCATTTATAGAACTGTGATTCACTGCCTGTGGTCAAATTTCAATTGCTGTTGCACTGTACTGTTTATCTTGGTTCCATGTTCCTAAATGATTTACTTCCTATATCCTCCCTCATAGTCTTCCTTTGATTCTAGTGTTCCTGTAAGCACACAATCTCATTTCAAACCCATGCCTAGGCTACCCACTACCATTCAAACTGAACTACCTAACTGAAATCTTCTTCCCACTTCTAGTAGGTGATATATTATAACCTTGATAATTGTTTATTTGTTCCTTTCCTTTACAGTTTGCTATTGCTGCATCTCAACCACCCCAGGTGCCTCCCACCGTTCTACATAATACCTCATATAAAAGACTATGAAATAATACCTTCCAACTACTGTATCATTAGAAAACATCAAACCCATAAAAAAGGTAGTGGAGTTGCTCTCCTCTACTTATCCTCCCTCTCAGTTACTCCATACACTAAACCTATTACCCAATTCACTAATGCTGAACTAATTCTGGCCCTACTTCAGATAAATAGACATAAACTTATATGTATAGTCACCCTCTATATCCCTCTTGGAGACAATGTCCCAATCCTTGAAGATATTCTCTCCTGGTTCTCCGCCAATATTACCAATGAGACTATAATCCTGGGTGACGTAAATATTAAGTGGACCACTATTCAATCTCCTACAAATGCCCTAAACATAAACCTTTACAACTTCTCTCAGCTAATCAATTCCACAACCAGACCTTCCAAGGACTACTCTTCTGGAAGCATCCTTGACTGGATTATGGTATTCATCCTCATTACATCTCTGATAGTGGTACGTTCCCCAACTCTCTCAGTGATCAATTTCCCAATTTTGCTCATCGTCTTTCCTCCTTCTTACAACTATCTCATACCTATACCTCCACACACTCCCTGAAAAACTTCAACCCAACACCTTCTCAAACTCACTAAAACATATAAACTGGAGTGCTCTAAAAACTCTATCCTTAGAAAATGCTGTTACCTACTTCAAAACAACATTCTTAAACCTTTTAGATACCTTTGCCCCTCTAAAAGCAAAAATAATTAAAAGTACCTCCGTCCCTTGGTTAACCAAAGATGCCTTAGCTGTCATGCATCTCCAAGACAAAGCTTGGAAATGCCACCAGAAAAATAAAACTCCTAGCACCCTTAACGAATGCAAAATACTTTGTAACAAACTAAAAAATACTTGCTATATTAGACTGCAAATCTTCTTTCTCCATACTCCAAAATAACCACAAGACAAACCCTAAAAAATTCTGGGGTGGTATCACCTCCTCTTTAATCCAGGTAGAAAAGAACCCCCCTGCCCCGATCAAAATGCCTCCGACATGGATTTAACCACCCGATTTAACTCTTTCTTCATTGATTCCATAACCAAACTAACATCATCCTTCACTAATAATCCTACATCCTCACCTCTACCTTCCCCTGTCTCTTTCTCCTCAAGCACTTCTCCCTCCCAATCATCTCCCTTCTCTATGAAACCCATCCCTATATCTACTATAAAAACTCCTTCAGAACTTGAAACTGTGCTCCAATGCCCCTGACAACATTCCTTCCTACTTCCTAAAGACAGCTGCCGATGCCATTGCCTTCCCCATCTGCATTCTAATAAATCAATCAGTCAATCCAAGAAATCTATGTACCTCAACTTTGGAAAAAGGCCTTTATTATTCCCCTTCACAAAGGGGGCAACAAAAACAATATCCCTAATTTTTGACCTATTGCCATCTTATCTCCCATCTCTAAACTTCTTGAAAAATGTATCCACCTATAACTTTTATCCTATCTCATAAATAACCACCTGCTAACTCCCACACAACATGGATTCAGGCCTGGCCATAGCACTATCTCCGCTCTCCTCTCCTTCCTCAAAACTGTTAACAAAGCCCTCAACTCTGGCTGTATTGTGTCTACCCTTCTCCTAGACCTTTCAAAGGACTTTGATACTATATCTCACAACCTTCTCCTAACTAAACTCCCTAATCTAAATCTATCCCTTTCCTCTATGAACTGGTTTACCAGTTACCTCTCTAATAGGCAACAAGCAGTCAAATGGAAAAAAAAAACACCTCCCCATTCCTCAATACTCCCACAGGTGTACCCCAGGGTTCCATACTAGGTCCCCTACTGTTCAATATCTTCATAAATGACTTCCACCATACCATCCCTAATGCAAAACATATCCAATATGCCGACAATTCAACAATCATCTGTTTTGTCATCTTCACCTCCACTCTCATAAAATTAACCCAAGATGCCTTCTCTTCCACTGAACAATGGATGTTAGATAAACACCTAGAACTCAATGCATCAGAAATTAAACTTATGATATTTACCCCTTCTAAAACCACCACCATAGATGTGGGTTTGATACCCACCTACAAACAAATATCAAAAAACACACCAGAAACTTGGTATGCTCTACCGCCACAATCACTACCTCTCTCCCTCTACCAAGTTTGTTCTCTCTACCACATACCTCATCCCTTCTCTCCTATATAGTGCCCCACTCCTTACTAACCTAGAATCTTCCCTCAAGACAAAACTCACCTCCTGTTACAACATTTCCAAGTTTGCCACAGACTACAGATCCTCCACCCATCACTGTATTGCCCTTCACAAACTAAATTGGCTAGAGTTGTCCAATTATCTTACCTACATTCAACTTACCCATGCTCACAAACTCATCTTCAGTCCCTCTCTCTGCCCCTCGCCTACCTCCACCTTTAAAATGCACCTACCCGATAGACTCCTAAGATCCAATACACAGAATCTGATTGAATTGCACAAATCTCCTCACCCACCAGGTAAACATCTACTGTCCTTGTTTTAAATGTTTTGAAATGAAAGTGTTCATCTTGTGTTTTGGAATAAACATTTTCTATGGCTGTCCTGAGCTTTTACCATATTATCTATGAAATAAGTGTTGAACTCCAGTACAGTTTTTAGTAATGAGCTATTGGGAGAAGGGTTAGGGTTGAATTCTTGGCCAGGATGTAAAATGTCTTTAATGGCTGACCAGAATATTTTAGCTTTGTTTACAATTGTTCTGAAAGCTGTTAATGTACATTTCTTTTTTTGTCTTTATTTATTTGTTTTGTAGGAGCATCCTGAAGTTTTCAAGGTATTGTGGCGTTTCATATTTTTGCCATTCTTACTCATGCATTGGCATGTGAGCCTTGTTTAGATTGACAAACTGCATTACTTGTTGCCAGGATGTTCCTTCTTGGGAGTACAAGGTTATTTAGGAAAGTTGTATTGAATTCATTAACAGCATCATCAAAGGGGGAGGATTTTTAGTATACTCCACTTAATAGATGATAGGGTAGTAAGAATATTTCTGGGTTAAACATGGAAAGGTTGCATGCTGTTTTATAAACATGCTGTTTAAGTGGATGTGTGCGATGTCTGTTTTTTTAATTTCTGCAAATCGTTTTGGTTTCTAATAACATATCGGGAATGGACCCCATTTCTAAGTCAAAGTATGATTAAAATTCACGAAATTAGTATTGTTTCAATCTTTGATGTCAGCCAGAAGTGCTCTTCACAGCAGTTGCAGCGTGCCCAGTAATGACTTCTTCAATTTATGCACTTACATGTATTGGTAACATATCTAAATATATAATTGTAGATTCTTTTTTGTAAGACCCATTGCTCCTACTACTATTGGAACTGTCTGGGCATCTTTCTTCCACATTGCTCTCATTTCTATCTGCAAATTCTGATATTTTATGACTTTGTGTGTCTCTCTCTATGCAAGATAATGTAGTTACTGGATATAGCAATTTCAGTGATCACTGCTACTTTTGTCTTCTTTTCATGGACCACTATATCTGGTTTTCTTGCATCTATCTTTTGAACTGTTTATAATGGGTGATCCCATTTGATGTAGACTTCATAATTTTCTATAGTGCTTTTTGGCTCATGTTTCCAGTGTTTTTCAGCTACTTCAATATTATAACATTTGCGCAATCCTCAGTGCAACAGTCTTGCCACATTATTATGCCTTTCAGTATACACACCTTCAGCCATTAGTATATCACAACCAGCAACAAGGTCTGCAACTTTTTCCCATTCTGTTTTAGAAAACTTACATTTGTCTGTTTCTCCTACATGTTCAATGGACTTTGTAAACCAATGTGTACTTAGCCCACTCTCTTGGGCCACCAGTATTAACCTTTCATCTTTTGGTTTGAATTCACCTCTCCTTAACAATTCCTGCATTTGATCCTGATCAACATGAGGTTCTTACTGGAGTTTTTTATACTTGCAACTATATTTATGCATTTTCCACATTTCTTGCCTTCTCAACTGATCCTCCACCCTATATTCTTTCTTTTGTTTTTTTTTTTGGCACATTCAGTTGCTGCCTGATTTTTATCTACTTGTGGTATGATTTCCATTCCTGCTTGATGCTGATATGCTTCTGCTAAACTAAGAAGGGAAATCATTTTAGATTTATTCTCCTCATGTTTCAAAACTTCAATATATTTGGGTCTTGTGTGGTCATCAGATATGTATGCAGCCCCACAATTGCAGATCTATACGTGTAATCAATTTCAAGGAGGCCCATACCTCCTTTGGAACAAGGAATATATAATCTTGGTATGCACTGATTTTTATAAATCATTTGATGAGCATGAAGCATCCTTCTTGTTTTCCTGTCTAATCTACCCAACAGCTTTTGGGTCCAGTCAATCACTCCAAAACTGTAAATTAGGACAGGAAGACCAAATTGATTTACAGGTTGAATTTTGTTCCTAGATGTCAATGCTGTTTTCGGGATTAATTTAAATCTTCTAAAATATACCTTTATTCACATTTGTTCATGCTTTTTTGCTGATCCTTCATCAGTTCCCAAATATGTATACACACCCTCTTGCTCAAGTTCTTTTATATGACATTCTTGTCCCAAACTGATGTTTTCTTGGTGCTGCAACTTTCCAGGTTTAAAGGTAGCTTTTGCACATTTATCAAGACCAAATGACATTCTTAGGTCAGCCGAAAAAAGTTTTGACTAATTGCAGTTGTGCTTTCACTTCCTCATCTGATGAACTATACAGTTTTAAGTCATTAACAAAGAGAAGATGAGAAGTCTTTACACTTTGTTGTTTTCTGAGAGCCAAACTACAGCCATGACCTAATCTGTTAAGCAGTCAGCTGAATGGGTTAAAGGCACAGCAAAAGAGCAGCGGTCACAGAGAGTCACCCTGGAATATCCCCCTTTGGATTTTTATCCCTGGAATAATAATGTGTCCTTTATCATGACTTAACTAAAAAGTGGTTTGACACTGTTTCAAGGTCATTGTGATGTAGTTTATCAGTGTTGGGTATATTTTATACATTTTTAAGTACTCTTTTATCCTTGAATGTGGGATACTGTCAAATACTTTTTTTGTAGTCAATCCATGCCATGCTTAGATTCTTCCATTTTTTACAGTTCTCCACTATGACTTTATTTAACAACAAATGATCCTTTGTTCCATATGGCTTTGTTTTATTGCCCGTTTGTTCTATTGCCATGATTGAGTTTTCTTCTAAATGACTATAAACTCTGTTGGCATCAATTCCAGTGTATAGTTTATGTGTCACTGGAAGACAGGTTCTTGGTCTATAATTTTTAGGGTAGCTTGCAGGTTCACTCTTAAGTAGGAGCATTGCTTTACCTGTTATTAGTCAGGCTGGTGTCTGTGCAGGGTGTGTATAAAAATACTTCTTTCTCATGGCTAAATCTGCATGCAAAGATGTCAGTACTTTTAACCAAAAGTTAGGTACTGCATCTGGGCCTGGGGTTTTCTAATTAGAGGCTTTTCTTAATGTTGTTTCAGTCTCTCTGGCTGTTACTTCATATCCTGTACCTTTGAGCTTCGTATTTCTTTCTTTTACTTCTTCTATTCGTTTAGCATATTTGTTATCTTCCACAGAATCTTCATAAATACATCACCAAAATGTATCTATTTTTTCTTTTTTGGTGGTCTTTCAATTCCTTTTACCTTGTTCCCAATTCTCTATAAAACATTTTTGGGTCATCACTAAATTGCCTATTTTGTACTTTTCCTTTATATTTAGTTTTTCCGCCTGTGCTGAAAATTTTAATTTATTATTTGCGATAATGCATGATAGAGCGTGGTCTGTTCTAATACTACACACTGCTTTTATCACATCTATCTTTCTTAGTATTTTTGTTTATGTATTCCCTCGTCTATATTCTTCTAACAGTGACATTTCTTGCCTTAATTGCTTTATATTTTTTGCTATTTGATACTTCCATGTTTTGTGGTTGTATAGACTGGGAGATGATCACTGAGAGAGTCTGACATTGTACCTGTGCTGGTGGAATTGCTAGGGTCTGATACCAGGATCCAGTCTGTTGAGGAATTTGATGTCTTGCTATAATGTGTGGGGCTATTATTGCTATAATGTGTGGGGCTATTAGTTTTGTGAAACCATATATGTTCATGTCAGATGCTAGAGAGTTAGAGGTTATGTCCTCTAATAGTGTCATTTATTAGAGATTCAAACTTCTTATTGTTCAGAAAATGTATGCAGATGCATATATTATTATGTATGCATATCCTATTGTTATATTACATTTCTGAATGAATTAGAGCAATATTTAAAAACAAAACTGACCCTGATTTTGATCCTTTACCCATCCCCCATTGGTTTTGGATTTGTCCAGAATTCTTATGCAAGGAAGTCAAGAGGGGTGTGGCTGTTTGTTTGACAGTGCTTGCTAAATGCTTTACCAGCTTTCAAAGCTAGTAAACATTTATCCTGTGCTTTCGCTTTCCTTCTTTCTTTCTTTCTTTCTTTCTTTCTTTCTTTCTTTCTTTCTTTCTTTCTTTCTTTCTTTCTTTCTTTCTTTCTTTCTTTCTTTCTTTTTCTTTCTTTCTTTCTTTCTTTCTTTCTTCTTTCTTTCTTTCTTTCTTTTTCTTTTTTCTTTCTTTCTTTCTTTTTCTTTCTTTCTTCCTTCTTCTCCAAGTCATAGTACATGTTGCAGATAAAACTCTATGCACTATAAAAAATTATGATTGGGTCTCCAATCATAACCTCTTATTATCTGTTCTCAACATGGATATCAAGATTCACCCTTTGAGTTTCACTGTCCAGGTAAATTTCTCTCCATCCATATCTTAAACTCATAATAAACTAGTTAGGATCAGAGGCCAGATCATAATCTTCTAGACTTGTATCACTACCTTTAATAATATTTTTCACTGAACACTGTCTGAAACTAATTATCATTTGAAACAGGACTCCAAGAGTACTCATTGTATTAACAACATCAGTTTTATATCATCACATTCTGAATACAAGGGTCAAAAACAGGACTACAATTGGTATAGCTAATTGCTTTGGTTATTTCTTTTCTATAAATCTCTAATAATTGAAAAGGTTTTCCTATGTATAATAATAACAGATATAGAATATTATGATTGAGCCTCTGGCCATAATTTATTATGTGCTTCATGTATGGATGTGAAGAAATTCAGCTCCAGATCTTCTTGGCTTTCATGTCAAGAATGCATAGTAAGAGTTGAGACTGGTGAGTCCAGATCACAGCTATTTGTAGTAGATGGAGACTTATCTGCTCTATATTCTACCAATTTTAGAAAGAAAATCTAGCAGCTCTATGTGTTTAATTAGCTTTTAAAGCCTTTGAATGCCAGTAAAGCACTTGGTGTTGCCTAAGAGATGCAGGCAGAGGCAAAATGCCTGTCTGAAGAAAAAACAACAGAAAGGTACTTACACTTATCGTTTTCATGTTTTTTGGAGTGTAATTGCAGTGTTTCATGCATTACAAAAATATTTATGATGTGTGGCCAAAGGGTCTTTTTATATAATTTGCAGAATGCTTCTTGAAATAAAGTGTTAACGGTCATGCTATAATTCTACCCAAGGGATTAGTTATTTGTTTTCTTCTTCTTAAATTACTTGCATTTTTCTAACTTTTCAGTGAAGTCATTACATTATAAAATAGTTGCAATTGTTTTATTTCATAGCAACATAGATGTTTACATGTTGGGTCTACTACAAGTGCCTGAGCCCCAGGTGCTTGAAGATCAGGCATTTTGTAACTCTCACAGACATCTACTCATGCTTCAACTTGCCTACATGTTTGGCTGAGGTGCAGGAACCATATGGAAAGAATGGAGTCACCACACCCAAACACATAACCAAGTTCAAGCAAGGTAGGTACAGCAGGCAAGGAGGGAGAGGGTGTGTGGGAGTGTAGCTAAGGGTTTGGGGCAATGATTGGAAGGGGGGAATTTGGTTTAGGGAGGTTGCGAGTTTTAGGTTTTGGGAGTAGAAGGGGAGTTTAGGGTTAGGGAATGAATGGAAATTTGAGGCTTAGGGAGCAGAAAGGGAGTTTAGGTTTAGGAGAAAGTTTTAGGTTGAGGAAGCAATTGGAGATTTTGGGGTTACGGAGCAGGAGGGGAGTTTTACAGTTACGGTTTGGATGATGGAAGTTTTAGAGTTAGATTTATGGGTCTGGTAGGAAAGTGCAATTCAGTAGGATTGAGTGATGATAATTCTATACAAGTAAGTAAAATTGGGCTTGATGAAAGTCTGGGATGTGTATAAGCATGTGGAAAGATTGGCTAAAATACTATCCTTGATTACTAGGAGCTAGTCTCTGAATTCATCTTGTTTGTCCAAGAAATAGCCCACAGTATTTTTAGCACGCAAGAATATTAGTGATGTATTAGGAAAACATAGATGGTTTATGCATCAGCCTGCATCCGTTGCAGCCATTTGATGAGCCAACATACTTTGATGCAGTTTTCCAACCACTTCTAGAAATGTAAGCAGGCATAGTAGAGACTTTCATATACTTACCCTGTGCAGCTTATCAACATATTTTAGTAAGTCAAGTTATGGTATATAAACCATTAAATTACTTTCATACAAAACACTGCACACCACTAATAAGGAGCGTGAAGGACTGATCCAGTAAATATTCACCAACACATGTTATAATTAAAAAAATTGGATGTACTGTTCCAAACGTGTTTTGTCATCACAGTACTTTCTCTAGAAAAAACATAATCTTTAGGTTTCTTATTCATGTAAGAAACATTCCACTAATTAATTCTAATATTTTCTGGAGTAAGGGGTGGTGATGACAGTCCGGTGGGAGAGGACTAGATTCTTACTGTTCCCATGTTTGATGGGCATGGGTTTGCGTTATCCCCTCCCTCACCCCAATCATGGTGTCCTCCAATCTTTTGTGTCCCTCACAGTCCTTGTGTCATGTCTTGCTTGTCCTGTTTGTTTGCATTTGCTTCCTCACCTACTCAACTTTCTTGACCCAGAAATACCAGTGTCCCTGACCCAGCATTTCTCTCTTACTGAAGTTAAAAAAAAATAAAAATAAAAAAATAATAAAACTGGACACCTTCCCTCAAAAAAAAAAATCTTCCTATACATAGCTCTTCATTTTGAACACATCTTTTCTTGACACACTTGATTTGGTTCAATCAGCTATACAATATAATTGCATTGTTCTCACCCCTCTTTGCAGAGGTGACAATTTAAATCCAGCTAATATTCTGTACACATTTTCATTTTACACCGCTGAAGTCTCTGTTGAGTTGATTTGCAGATGTGCAGTATTCCCATCAGGGCAGGGTCAGAAACTGGCCTGTAGGCCAGGCACAAGTTACCTTATCCTATACAATACAGATTACAGTGACAGGGATTTCAGTCTATCTACATACATCATGGCATGGTTTATAGGCCCTGTATTTTCTTGGTGAGAAACCCCTGTGTCTCCCCAGCTGCTGTAGGTTTCTGGTGGTGTCTACATCAAAACAACAAAATACCATAAGATCAAATTACACACGATCGAGACAGGTTTATCAAAACTGCATAACAACAACAATTTAAAGCATTGAATGTGGAATTCACTCTTATGGTATTTCACTGGCTTGAAGTAAACTCATCTGGTGATGTACATGCAAAAGGGAACATTATACTCTATTCGTGTTCTGATGAGGGTTGAGTACAGTGCTGTTATAACATCCTCAGAACTGGATATGATGAAGTGACTTATGAGGTGCATGACGTAGCTTTTCCATACCACTGTGGATACTTGGCAGTCGAAGTTCTGATTGCTATCTAAGTGTGTTCCCAGGTCATGGAGCACTGGGTTTGAGCATAGCGGGGCTATTGTCAATGCTGTAGTTAGCAGGGAATTTCACTTTGCAGAAGGCAAAAATAATGACCCATTTTTGCTTTTATTTGCAGACCGTGTGGCTTTAGCACCAATCATTTTTCTATGTTAATCCCTCATGTAGTATGTTAACATCAATGATGGATTCAATAATTGCACCCGATATGCAATAATCAGCAAACCTAGTAAGCCAAAGGCCAGATACTTTAGCCTGGAAAGAAATAGATTCCAAACAGTAAAGTGCCCAGCACAGATCCTTGGGGTATGCCAATAGTGACAGCTCTACTGGTAGAGGTTGATTTGCTAACTTTCACATTATGTGTTCTGTCAGTGACTCGATTGATTAACTATCTAGTAATGTAAGGGTTGATCCCCAACTGGGAGAGTTTCTCAGTGATACCCAAGTGGGGGATTGTGTCCAAACCCTAGGCCAGATCAAGATAGGCAGTATTCCCTGTCCTACCATCACCAAGCCTATCACACAGAATCAATGGGTTGTTACATTACATATTGTCTATAAAATGACTCAGAACATACACCTACCTGATACAGTTAGATACACACTTCAACACACCTACCAGATGGATTATGTCATATAAGGATGTACATCAACATGTATCCATCTCAAGGGGGGTGGACAACACCTGATGCATGTATGTATCGACACATCCTGACTCTCCTCATCTGTGAGGTAGACCAACATGCAATCATGGACCTTTTCTAAATGGACATATCCCGACTGTGTGCAACAGACATGTATGAGTTGTTAATGCTACATCCATGTTTGCTACATCTGTTAGACATCCTCAAAGAGGTCATCAAGGGCATGCATGACAACAACATTGTGGTCCTGTGGAACTTGAGTAGGCCAAGGCATTTGACCAAAATCCACAATGAGGTATTCAACCAACACTGTGATATGTGGTCATAAACACCTATATAACCAAGTGGGTACACCATTGAATCACATATGTGGCATCTAAATACATTAAAATGCGTGAAGTGACCTGTATCGTGAGTCCAGTGATCAGGTCCATACATCAGGGATGTCTGCTAGGCCCTTTCCTGTCCATTATTTAAGTCACAGATGTCAAGAATGACATACACATCCTGTGTCCAAACAGCTGTCTGAACAACTACAGATTGTGAGCAATCACTGACTCCAACTGTGATATTAGTATAATACAGACAGTATCAACACACAACAAAGATTTCTGCCACAGCCATGATAATACATGAGATGAAACAAAACCACGAGGATTTGTTATGTTATGAAAACAAATGCACAACCCATGGACAATGTAGACATCACACCCTATAAGCAGACCAAGTGGTATGTGACTTGTGTCCTTGGTGGATGGTATGTGTAACATCCATCAGCATGTGGCCACAGTGGTGACTACTCCCTTGTATGTAACTCAGCTACTGAGTATATGCAGGACATCCACATCAAAGGCCATAATACCTCCATAGGTCTCAGCCTTTATCATACCAATAACTGAGTACAATGCTCCCTTCTTCATGTACCTCCCTACACATCTTCCAGTGATGTGTAACTGAAGTGCACCACCTTTGCCACAGTGAGCTGTCACACATTATATTGGCCATACCTAGATATTCCTTTTGTTGCATAAACATTACTGTCTGATGGTGCACAACCCCCATCAAGGTGTTACACCAGATGCATGTGTAATACCTGGTCCAGTGATGCACACAGTACATATATAGCTGTTTGACAACATTGATGGCATGGGTTACACTTGTGATAGTGTAGATTGTGCTATATATATATATATATATATATATATGACGTGTCGTCGTCGGCATGGTTCGATTAGTCGATAAAGAAAGCGCACAAATATCGAGACCGTACGGGATACAGAGACGGTTCTACCCCAGTATTATTGGGGGTACACACACCTATTCCTGCAACACCCACCTACCTACCCCTCTGCATGTTACTTGTGGTGTGTCGGCTTACGATTCGCATTTGATATGACGACGCTTATCAGCATCTCCCATTGTCGATACTAACGATATATACTATATATATATATATATATATATATATATATATATATATATATCTATGTGTGTGTATATGCCATGCACACCAAGATATCACAGTGTCAGAACAGTGTACCTGATTACCCTCGTAGATTGTTGACATGTCATAATAGTTGTACAAGTGTGTTTGTGTAGAACCATCTATGATCACGCAGAATCACATATGTTACATAATAAACATGGGATTATTGATGGTATTATTCTGATATTGTCCATGATTGTGAGTGCTTTTACTGTTGTCCATGAGCATTAGTATCGATTTCTTCAACATTGTTATATCACCTTGTCTGATAGTCACATAATATACATTTTCACTGTGCATTCCCTGCTGTACCATGTTGTACTATGGTGATATGTGATTAGTGTTCCTGCTACAACTGTCTTCCATTTACATGCTCTCATCTGCTGTACATTACAGTGTTTCACCTGTCCTCTTTCCCTGTGTTCATTCCTGCAATTCATCTCTGTGTCCCTATTCAATACACATACTTCCCCTGACTGTTTATTTTAAATGGCAGTCCACGTACCCTTACAGATCATTTACACAACTTTTGTACAGAATGCTTGAAATGTTATTCCACACTACTCTGCACTGTATACACTGTCCTGTAATGTGTTTGGACCATATGCATTGCTATATGATAAACCATGGTAATCACTGTGGCATTTTCTACAGTCTCACTAACCTACTTTTCTCTGAGGTAAGCAGGTTTGCTATCCATGGTCGGCAACACTGTTGCCAGCCACAAAAGTATGCTTGTTTATGTTTAAACATGGTCCACGACATGAATATGTAATCACTGCTGCCACTCACCATGCAAGCACATGAACTCAACAAATTGTCTTTTGGAGAGGCAACCCCAATATGAGGAAATGTGTGCCTTCATACCCCCTGGGAATTATATATGCTAACTCTGAGATCACACAAAATCAGGAAAAAAATCATGTTCCCCAACATGCAGTCTGGTGTTCTTGGGAATCAGATGCTTTCCTCCAAATGTTGTAGCATTATTTTGATTATCTGTTTAAATACCCATGAGGAAGAACCTGCACTATAACTAACGTGACCCTGTAGGTCACACAAAATTACCTGTAACAAGCATGGTTAACACTACACTTAACTTTATGTCCACAAGAATGGGCATACCATGCATATCTGTCAGTTCTGTTAGGGCTTGTTGTATATCCCTGTCTGCCCTAAAACAATTATCTGGTGGTCTTTGAGATGTTAGTAGCAGTATAACTATATGTACCTTGTTTGTTGGTGTGGGAGGCTGTAAGCTGCAGCATTGCCAGCAGTAAAACTAGCAGAAGTTGCCAGCATATGCTGTTATGCTGTTATTGTTCCTATGCCTTAAATGGCTTCAGTCACAATGACTGAGTTTGGGTACATAGCATTCCCATTATATACATCTATAAATCAGTTGGCCATCTTGGCCTCCTGCATTTGCATATGCAAGTGATTCATTTGCATCAGCTTTCTCATTTACATGTCATTATGCTCTCATTTACATGGACTGCATATGACACAATTTTAGCCATGGAACTTTCATACTGTCACTATCCTAGATTTGTCCACACCATGCACATGGCCACTTCACATGTTGTTTTACACTCGGCTTTGTGCTACCCCTCTGTAAACCTCGTTCTTTGTACTTGTATTTATGTGTATGATATATAGATTATGATTTCTGAATCTGTAAAGGTACTTCAGTGGAACTGCTTAACTCACCAAACCCTATAAACTTGTGGATTTAAGGGTGAATCTACTGGCTATCTTGATTTAACTTTAGAAGCTAATAACAGTACTGCATTGAATACAAAGACGTTTACAAACTCTCTAACCATTCATATTAGGTAAGGACACGTAATGCTTACCAGACTAAGCAATTGTTTTACTTCTTGCTTCTCACACATTTAAAGTTATGTACTATTGTCAGGACTGGCCTTTGGTCAACTGGTGCCCTAGGCAAAAGGTCTCCACAGCGCCCCCAATACCACCCTCTGCCCCCATCCTACTTTACCTGTACCATGCAGATTACTGAAAAAGTGCCCCTTCTAGAGCGGCGCCCTAGGCGGCTACCTAGTTGTCCTATGCTTAAGGCCGGCTATGACTATTGTAGTTTATTTTCTTTCACAAGCTGAGATGTTAAAACAAAATTTTATTTGAAGGAGTTACTCTGCCTAAGATGTTGGTGTTAATATTAATAAAGAAACTGAGATTAACATAAATGGTATGCTAACTAAATAGCTCACTTTTAAACAGCTCACAATAAAAAACGTAGATGACTCCTTAAATTTCTTTAGGCCTATTCTCCTTTAATGTGTCCATCTTGTGGTGTCACTTAATCACTGATTAATACATTCTTCTTCAAGCTTTGTACCGTCTAAGTTTCTCACATCACTACCTCCCACCTCATCCACTTCTAAAACTGATGAGGGAAGCAGTCCATGGTCATTTTGTATATATGATTCTTGTAACTTCTTTCTCTTCCTATATTTTTCTTTAATTGTTTAAACCTCCAAAATCTCTATGTATTTATAAGTACTAGAAAACCCTGTACAACTGTTAAACTAATGTTATACTGTTATTATATATTGCAGTTTTATCTGATGTTGCAGCGCTTCTCCCTGGTGCCTCCCTCCCACCTCTGCTGTAAAGGTGCTTTTTTATTTTTATTTTTTATTCTGTATTTTTTGGCAAAACTGATTCAGACTATCCTGTTAAATAAATAACTAACTAAATAAATAAATATTTAATGTAACCTAAATGCAATCCATACCTGTACTTGAAAACAGGCATCTAATTACTGATCTCTTTGAAGTAAAACTTATATCACCATTTTTTTAGAATTTCATTCAGGAAAGCAAGTATGTTAATGGGCAAGCTGGTAATGAATAAGTTTCTATGTATAAAATAGACTTCTAATTTTGGAATTTATACTGAATTTATTAATTGTAGCACTGCAAGTAATGGACAATCATTGTTACTATGTATTTAACCACTAGATGGCAGAAATGTGCAAATTATTTACCCATTAAGAAAAGTGATACACTGGATGTACTGTATGGACAGCTGAAATCAAGCATGCAAGTCTACATTAATTGCCTAGTCAGTACAACAGTAGAAAAACCAGGGAGAACATTTTTACTTGTTTTCTTAAATGTACATCAGAATCTCTAGGGTTTGTGCTGTAAGATTTATTGTAAATGAAACTGTCAAGACACTTGTTGCTTAAAAGCCCACAAGCTTTTTTGTTTAAATGTTATATATGATTATATCCACACGTAAGATATATGCAATATTCAAACAAATACTCATGGGATTTAACCTGATATTTTGATCTAATGGGGCTGTGGCTTTCTGTGTGTGTGTGTGTGTGTGTGTGTGTGTGTGTGTGTGTGTGTGTGTGTGTGTGTGTGTGTGTGTGTGTGTGTGCGCGCATGTGTGTGTGTATCTATCTAGCTATACAGACACACACATAGACAGATAGATAGATAGATAGATAGATAGATAGATAGATAGATAGATAGATAGATGGATAGATGGATAGATAGATATCAGAAAAAAGCAAAAAGTTATTTAATAGTTGTAGTAATTCATGTCTACACGAGTTTAACTTTCAGTTTTTATGTTTAGTATATGTTTTAAGATAGCTTACAGTACTATAAGTAGACCAAACATTGCTTATGTCCTCAAACCATTTGAATTCTATATTACTCATTCTGATTTGTAGGAAGGTTTGCTGAGGGTGTTCAACTTCACTCACTGACTTGCAGTTAAAACAATGTATGATCTAATGGAAATTATACAATGACTAGCCATTAACATTCAAAAATGGGCCTGGTGATTGGTCAGCCCAACCTGCTGTAAATCCAGAATATACCACAATAAAAGTCTGGCCATTAATGTATCATTGAGCAGCCGGACTTTCTTATCGGCATATACAACTTCTAGTCATAACGCTCAACTGTACATGCATATTTTCACAGAACACCTAGATTTTCGCTTCAGATTTTTGGTCTGTTTCTCATAAAAGTGTATTTTTTTGGCAAATCATTGAAAGTTAAGGTTAGAAAACAATAAAGGTTTATATTATAAGTTTGAAGTTTGAAAATTTTGAATCTCATATGATCAACATCATATGAGCGAAGTTTTCAAAAATCGAATGTTTCAACGGAGATTGCCATATGGAATTTTCCCTTCACTTCAATGTAGTGCAATCTCAGAGATGGTATATTTAAGTAGAGGGGGGTGTGAGGGGTGCAGGGTGGCTTGCCCCCTGCATAGAGTGTTCAGGTAGTTTTTTTTGTTTTTAGTTTGTTTACATTTTAAGTTCAGTGTTTGAAAACTTCACTCATATGGAGTCGACCATATGAGATTCGAATTTTTCAGACTTCAAACTTATAATATAGCCCCAACAATAACAGACACTTGAGTTTCAGGCATCATACCCTGCAGGAAATTAATGCTAATGCACAACCTGTTATTCTATCATTTTTTTTTTTAATTTGTAACAGCAATACTTAAGAACTGTCCCTACTTTTAGACCTTTATTCCCCCATTATTTACGGCTTTGTCCAGATTTCTTGCTCTGAGAGGTTGAGATGTATGCTTCCAAACAACAAACAATGTTGCCAGTCCAGAAGGTGTTTGTAAGCTATTAAGTCAGCCGTGATTTTCTGCAATCAAGAAGAATCAGGTACTTTAAAAAAAAAAGAAAAACGTACCTGATTCTTTCTGTATGCTCAACATTGCAGCTGACACAGTAACTTATGAACACCTTCCTCATCTACATTTCTTTCCAAACAACCAGTGTACTAAATGTGAGAAAGTAAGTCCCATAGGCATGTGCAGTACATCAAGCAATCCCAAGACATAAAAATTAATGTGGAAGAACACCACGGTGCGGTTATACAATGACATCATTTAAGAAAAATAAGTTTTTTTTTCTTAAATAATGTCATTGTATAATAGCAATAACCCCTGGCTGGATGTGGATAATGCTGATTTACCTACAGTTGGCTTTGTTTGGTCACTCGTGCTTTGCCCTTGTGACCAGATCATGCCAACTCTGGGTAAATCCAGCATTAACAACTCCAACAGCAAGACCTGCACATATGGCAAGTGCACGGCTCCAAAACCAAAACCAAAAAGCAAAACACATGAGCCAGCACAAGTTCTGTATATGTAAATGGCTGTTTTAATATTAAAAAAACTTGGGGAAAAAAATACCCCTACATAAATCAAACCGGTTTTGGCCAAAGCCTTCTTCAGTGATAAATACAAAAATGAATAAGCAATTCCCATAAACAATGATTTATATACAACGCCCTCAAGTTATCTACTATCTGATTGGATATAACATAATTCAAAAATATTCATTCATTCCTGGTGGGAACAATCCCCCCAACTTGACTATCCAGTTCTTTTCTTTATTATTTAAAATTTCATGTAATGCAGCGTTGTCTTTGCATCTGTGAGTAATACAATCAATCACAATAAATCTAAAGACACCAGTTGTGTGTTTTAAAATGTGTTTATACAAAGCACTGGATTGTCTTTTATTTCTGATGTCACTTAAGTGTTCCCCTATCCTCAATTTCAAGGGCCTTGATGTTTTGTCCTACATAAAATGCCATGCATGTGCATCTTGCCAGATAAATTACCCAACTGGTGCTACAGTTGGCAAAAAATGAAATGTTGTACACATTTGGAGTATTTGGGCTGCTGAAACTATCTTAAACACCCTTGGACAATGGGTACAATGTCCACATGGGCTACAACCCACCAATTTTTGTCCAATGATTGTTCTTTGGGCTAAGAGATTGTCCCTATTTTCCACCTCTTGTAGTGGCTAAACAAGGACCCCAGAGAGTGACCCTTGTGAAAGGAGTATGAGTAGTTGTCATTCAGATGTTTCCTTAATTTGCTTTCAGTCTGCAGGATGTTCCAATTTTTTGAAATGATGTCCATGAAGGCCCTAGTGTTCCTGCCATATGTAGTGACTAATCTTACTTGATGTTTGTTATTAAGTGACTGCCTGCGATATTGGAGCAATTGACCCCTATCTTGTTGTGTGGCAAACCTACTGGCTTTACAGATGTCACCTGCTCTGTAACCTCTGTCCTTAAATCAAGTAATGAGATCTTGTTGGTACTGGCTATATGTGGAGGAACGGGAACAAATCCTCTTTATTCTGAGGAATTGTGACTTTGGGATATTCCTAATGACATGTTGGGGGTGGAAGCTAGTAGCATGTAGAAATGTATTGAATTGTGGGAATTTAAATTTAAATCTAAATACCGCACTTTCAAGTGTATCCATCCTTGTTCGCTTGGTTGATACATCCAAGAAAGTGATGACATGCTTGTCAAAGGTTATTTTGAATTCAATACCCCACTTGTTCTGATTGAGATATTCTACAAATTTCCATAGATATACCTCATCTGCCCTCCACGCCAACCGTCATCAAGATATCTCCGCCATATGTCAGTTTCATTAAAATATATATTATGACTATTGTCATAAATTAGTTGCTCCTCCACATAAGCCATGAATAGGTCGGCATATATGGGGGCAAAAGATGCCCCCATTGCAGTACCCTGAACATGACATATACATTATTCTTGAAAATAAGACATTCCATGTTAGTACTTGTTCTGCCATACAGACCAGGAAGGTATTGAAACCTGGTCTGTATAGATTGGCTCTATCCAGTCAATACTGTTGGGCAGTCAGTCCTGCCCAATGGGGTATGCTAGTATACAGAGAGGTGACATCCAAAGTCCACAGAAGCCAGTCAGGCTCCAATTGCATTTCAGAAAGAATCCCCAAGAACTGGGTGGTGTCTTGAATTCTGGCTCATACCAATGCTAACAGTGGTTTGAGATGTTGTGTACGATATTCTGAAAGTGGTTCAGTGAGTGACCCCTTTCCAGACAGAATTGGTCTACCCGGTGGCTTAGTAGGGTCTTTGTGGATCATGGGCAATAAATATAAGTATTGCTTTCTAGGATGATCAACCTTAAGATGGTAACTGAGATCCTATAAGATGATGCCCTCCTCCACTGCCAAATCCAAAAACTGATCAATGTCATGTTTGAATTTGGAAGTGGGATCAAAAGGCATGATCATATAGTGTCTAATATTTGACAGCTGTTTTTGTGCCTCAGCATAGTATTGGGTCCAATCCTGAATGACAGCCGCACCTCCCTTTTCTGCTGGCAAAATCACAATACGTTTGTTTGATTTGTTTGTCAATACACATCTGTTCCTCCCTGCTGATATTATCCTTGATGGTGTTATTTTTGGCAAAATTAAGACGCAAATCTTAGACAACATTATTTTGAAAGGCAGAAACAATAGGTGGCATGGGGGATTTAAAGGTGGAAGGTCTAAACTTAAAAGTTCTGTTATCAAGGTTATCATCAGAATCATGAAAATATAAGCGTAAATTTAATGTGCGACAAAAAGTGATGACATCTATTGCAAAAAACTGTTCCGGCACACAAAAACCCGGTACAAAACTCAAACCTTTATTGAGAGCATTTAGTTCCAATTCTGTTAGTGTCAAGGAAGAAATATTATGCACATTATTGTTATTTATATTCATATGTTGGTCATTATTTTCAAGATGCCTTTAATATGGTGGAGCCTTTGTGCTTCCTGCCCCCTCTTCTACATTTCTACTTAAAGGGAGACCTGGTTCCAAATTGCTACCCATGTTGTTCCTCTTGGAAACTGGTGACGTCCTAGTACGGCTATCTTCCCAATCAGTGTTGGAGGAAGAATCCTCCCCTGAGGTGTCAGATTTCTTGAGTATTGACTTAGTCCTAGTACATCTTTAACCCTTGGGAGTTTGGTTTGGAGTTAAATATTTGACTTTTTGGCGAGCCTCAAAAGGTCTGCCTCTGTCAAAATCCCCAACATCCCGGTTGAACTTTTTAATTTTCTTATCCTTCAATATATTTTCCAACTCAGAAAGATCATTATTCAGTTGGCTGATACAAGAGTTATAACAGGGCAAAGAGAGGTAATTCTGAAACCCCTCACTTATATCTCCTACCTTACGAGTTTGTTGTTCTATCATTCTTTCATAATGGGCCACCAAAACATTGACAAAACCCAATGACGCTCTTGCTGCTGCACCTGTAACCACTGATCTAACAATATTCAGTCTGGTTGTGATACCATAGGTTGCAGTCTCACCCTCAATCCCCTTGGTGAAATATTCTTCTGTTGGTACACCTTGAATAACCTCAAGTGCCATACATTACTCCTAAGCTGTTTCAGCTCCTTGATTAGCTTGAGAAATGCCATCTTGCATTCCTGACCTGGATTATGAACACCTGAGCCACTGTCCACAGTATTAGACCCCAAACCAAAAATCCCCAGGTCCTCAGTATCCGAAGATAAGCCCCTAATAATCAACACCAAATGCATGGCTAGCAAGTGTGATCAAAACCCAAATTATATCTGATCAATTCTGAACGCTAATGATTCTACTATGAAAGTGTCCAAACCACTAGTGGCTGAGCTGCTTACTTTTAAATGTAAAAAATATACTAAAAACTTTGGTTAAGCAGTATGTTTATGTATAACAACTATATTGCAGGTTACCTGGGTATTCACCCCGAAAAATTAATGGCAGCACTATGAATAGCCAGAAACCACATTCAACATTGATATGTGGTTATATATCTGCTATATGCCCCCAAATGCCAATCCCTATACTGAACAAACTTAGACCTGCATACACCATCAGTTGTTAAACCATAATCATAGCCTACAGCACTATAGTGGGTGACACTTATACCAATATTTCCCTTGTATACCAGTATACAGTACATCCTAAATGTTTGGTCACCCCGGCCAGTCCAGCATTGATGTTCACAATCACAGGGCCAAATGACCGAGTATATTAATATAATATATAAATAAAATGGACAGTGGATCTTTTTTTGCCAACTGTAGTACCAGTTGGATAATTTATCTGGCAAGATGCACATGTATGGCATTTTATGTAGGACAAACATCAAAGTCCTTGAAGTTGAAGATAGGGGAAGACCTAAGTGACATCAGAAATAAAAGACAATCCAGTGCTTTGTATAAACACATTTTAAAACACACAACTGGTGTCTTTAGATTTATTGTGATTGATTGCATTACTCACAGATGCAAAGACAAGGCTGCATTACATGAAATTTTAAATAACAAAGAAAAGAACTGGATAGACAAGTTGGGGGGATTGTTCCCACCAGGACTGAATGAATATTTTTGAATTATGTTACATCCAATCAGATAGTAGATAACTTGAGGGCATTGTATATAAATCACTGTTTATGGGAATTGCTTATTCATTTTTGTATTTATCACTAAAGAAGACTTTGGCCGAAACTGGTTTGATTTATGTAGGGGTATTTCTTGCACCAAGTTTTTTAATATTAAAACAGTCATTTACATATACAGAACTTGTGCTGGCTCATGTGTTCTACTTTTTAAATCCAACATTACCCACACCCACCCGTGGGTTATCGCTATATCATTCACTATGTATTTTTGGCAATTCCATCCTTTAGGGAATGTTTCTGCAATGGTTTAATAATGGTGTTGCTATTTCTTCTCACAAAAGCTTGCTATTTACATCATGCATTCATCTTCACCAGTAGCCAGGTCAGACATATCTATTCCAACTATTTCATTACACTATAACTTAATGTTCACTGCTTTACTCATAGAGGCAGTCAAACTGTTTAACAATATTTTTCAGTACAGATCCAATTACATTTAGACTAGCTGTTTAATCATTTGGTTTATTATTTATTTGTAGTTTAAGTTAGTTTTTGTTTTATTATTGCTATTTTCTTTACTTATATTTGTTGTTTTAGGATTAATTTAATGTCAGGTTGAATAGTTCCTATTACAATATGTCAGATAAATAGTATGAACTTCCACATTGGTACATGTTAACAAAGAGAGATCTGAGGAAGTCCATTACTTTAATGATGTGACACCCCATCATTGGCACAGTAATCAAAGAGCCTCAATCCTCACCAATGGCAACCATGGGGGACGTATAAACTGGGAGGATGACAAGTACACACACAGTAAAGTGTAATTTCCCTTAAGAGTACACAGAGATCACAGTCAGTCTGGGTCTGGTTTCTCCCTCTTTCTCCAGATCCTCAATAAGACTCCCCACTGACGCAGCTATAGAGTTGAGAGCCCAGCCAAGTGGCCAATCCAAGACCTCCAGCACCCTCTCTGTCCAACCAGTGCTTCATGTCCCTGCCCAAGTAGCTGACACACACACTCTTTGAGATTTGATTTATCCATAAACACACACACACACACACACACACACACACACACACACACACACACACACACACACACACACACACACACACACCTGGGAAAGGCTGGCACAGGTTCCTAGCTATGACCCATTTTGCCCAGACTATAAGGTAGTTATCACTGCCACCAGCCAACTCCTTATCAGCTACATTAAGGCCCTTAACAAAGGTGTCCAATGTTACTGTGTAATGTTACTATAAATCCAAATGGCAGTTTGACAAGAGCAAGATTAATATGAGTATCATCAATCACCAAATAAATATACAAATACTCTAAGACCTTAAATATGTCTTACAAATATCAGCCACAATGATAGATTTAAATATATTTAATAATAAATAATAAAAGAGCAAGAAAATACTCAGTAAATAATCACAGTTACATCAAAGTTCAAGATCACAGGAAATCTATGAAACAACAGTGCAGGACAGTCTCCAATAAATAAATAAAACATAGGTTCATAGGTTCATAGATTAGTATTAATCTATGAACCTAATCTATGAACCTATAAATAAAACATCTAAGCTATACTTCACTATATTCCTGTCTGAATCTAAAAGAAATTTCTGTACCTTAGTTAACTTACTTACAGAGCCAGGCAAGGCAGATGTGATGAGTGGGTCTTCCAGCTGATGCTGTCAGGTCAAAGACAAAGTACAAAATACTCTACTCTCTCAGAGAGTTCTTAAATTAATATCTCAAATATTGCTTCTGGGATACTTGCAGCACATCACTTCTTGTCATCTGACTATCCCAGGTGAAAGCCCCCACCGCAGCTGGTAGCATTTAGCATCTCTCTGTAAAAATACATAAACAAGGACTTCTCTTAGATTTAAGGTAAATGGTGGAAGTCATAAAATAATTTACATTCTTCCACATTTAAAGACAATACAAAAAACTTCTAGTTCTAGACATTATGTCTCATGTTGCACTGAAACCATCTTTTATGGCACAATTAAAAAAAATTTAATTTCAGCTATTTTTCTGAAGTTTTGCAAGTTAACCTTCTATGTGCCAGTTCCCACTGTTAAAATATATGTATTTACACAGTTATAATAGTTTATATACATTTCTGTTCTTTTCCAGCAGGGTACACTTTGGATACATCTTTAAGCTGAGTACTCTACAACATATCTCTTCAGCGCACGTCTGTACAAGCCATCATATATGACATATGGTTCTAATAAATTTGTAACACAAGCTTATGAATCATGTTGATATTCACAAATAACACATGACCATTTACAAAATTCCCGACAGCTGTGCTGGCAGTATCTTCCCCATCAGACTTCTATATAAATCATGTTAACATTCACAAATGACATATAATTATTTACAAAATTCCAGACAGCTAGGCTGACAATATTTCCTTTTGTGATAACAGAAATGGGTGACAGCACTTTAAGGTAATAATTTTGCTGTGAGCACAAGTTGGGAAACATGAATTTACTTAACACAACTGCTGTACATATTATAGGGTAGCCACACATTTGTCTTTTTTTTGTATGTAGACTTATAGATTTATAGTGATATTTGTGTGAATATATGCATGTATATCAATATCTATATCTATTTAATATATCTATATCTGTAACTATCTATCCATCTATCTATATAAGCTCCTTTTTTGCATACTTTAAATTAACACTAAAGGTGTCCTTCTGCTTTCTTTAACTAAGCAACTTATCAGTTGATAATAGGCATGGTTACAAAGAACAAGGACTTATTAACAAAATCACACTAAGATTGTTATTCTACAATGTTCTGCAGAAGAAAAATTAATCACTGTTTGTAACTTATTTTTCATATTTACGTTCATATTTTCATTACTGAGAGACTACAAACTATCTAGGGGGTCTGGTGTAAAATGCTCTGGTTGGAGATGGGTATATTCATTGTCAATGTCTATTTACATGGTACCATACTGGAGATATTGCTAGTTGTATGTTAGTAATTATGAAAATAAGCAATAGTTCCATATGCACTTAGTACTTCAAAAACAAGTGGTATTTATATTGCTAATTATACAATTAAGCATATGTTTTCGTATTTCTGTAAATAATTCAATAAACATGCCCTTAGAGACGAATTTCTTGCTTCCATGTATTTCTAAGTTGCACAGTTTTCAAGGTATGAAAATTTGTTTGTGAAAGTTTAGCAAAAAATATAATTTTCAGTTTGTGTGCATTATAATGTATTATAGTACTTACGGCTGAACAATTATTTATTTATTCTTACTGTTTTTGTTAGGCACTGGTCCCATTTTCAGTGGAGGCCCTGGAAAAATTGCAGCATTTTCAGAATGAATAGAAGGCAGTTATACAAGATTTACATAATAAATGTACATGCACAGAATAGGAACGATACGGCAGTTAATCAAAACAAGAATAGAGTAAAATATTAGTTAACATTCAACTTATACAAGTCTAGTTGTTTTCAAAGGAATCAGCTGTAAATAGATATTAAGTAGGAAACAGTGAAGGATAAAGGTGCATTGTGAATGTCTGGGTAATAGAAGTCTGTACGGGAAATAGAGATATTAGTGAAAGAAGGGTAGGAATAGTCAGATAGTTAGAGATTGTGAAAAAATAGTTGCATTATAGCCAGTTAGATAAAAGAGTGGTGAGAATTAGTAACGGCTTGGAGTAGGCGAGATGTAGATTATCCAAGAGAATTCTGTGTATGGTGCTGGTAATAAAAGTAGGCTAGACTTTAGCTGAGTTTTAAATGATTGTAGGGAGTGGTCATGTATTATTGCTAGTGGGATGTAATTCCAGGATTTAGCAAGGTTGTGGGAAAGTAGTGATTTGCTAGCAGAACTGGGTTTAGATACATGTAATAGACATTTTTTCAATGAATGTAATGGCCTGGAAGGGTGTGTGTGTATGTATATATATATATATATATATATATATATATATATATATATATATATATATATATACATATATTTATTTATATTTATAAATATATATATATATATATATATATATATATATATATATATATATATATATATTTATTTATATTTATAAATAAATAAATAAATAAATAAAAATATATATATATATATACATATATATATATATATATATATATATATATATATATATATATATATATGTCTGTGTGTGTATGATACTGAAGTTGAATGGACAGTTGTTAGTTTTGTACACATTGTTAAGCATCAAAGGAAGTTAGGTTAGACAGTGTGGTAATTGCAACCACAGTACTTCCTTTAGAGCGGGACAGTGGTGGGTTCTGTTTGGAAGGCTAGCAGTGAATTGTGTTATTTTATAATAGCATTGCTCATGCTTGTTTAACAAGATCTCTTGGATTTGGTTAATAATGGCACAGAATAGTTTACAGTAGGCAAGAGGAGAGAGGAGGCAATGTATTATTTGTAGTGTCTGTGAGGAAAGATTTGGCTGTATAGAGGGAATGTAGTTTTTTTTGTGTAATTATTTTACTATATTTTGAAATATGTCAAATTTTAGGTTCTCATCTACAAAGATGCTTAGTTAATTAGAAGGTGTGACAAGTTCATTTTTATAACAGATAATTAAGTTTTCTTGATGATAATTATAAGCTGTTTGGGAATAAACAGGATTAATTTGGATTTATTTGGATTTAAGAATGGCTGGGCAGATGTGAACCAAGTCTCTACAGAGGACAAAGACCACTGGTTAAGTTCTTGTACTTTGCCAATGTTTTCTGAGATACAGATAACTGTGGGGTCATCTGCTTACCATACTAGGAATGTCATTTTACAGTCTTTATGTACATCATTGATTAAGATTTTAAAGAGAATGGGTCCCAAGACTTATTCTTGTGATACACTGACTAGGACAGAGATGAAGGATGAGATGCTATTTTGCCGCTTGACTGCTTGAGCTCTATTTTGGAGGTAGCTATGGGGCCATGATACAACAGTTTTGTTGAGTCTGTGGTTATAGAGTTTGTGCAGGAGAATGGAGTGACAGACTATGTCAAAGGCCTTGAGTAAGTCAAAGAAGAGGGCAGATAATAGGTCTACATCATTGTTATTTGTGTTTGGTGAAACTAAGTAAAGCAGTAGCAGTACTGTTGGGGCAGAAGCCAGGCTGCAGTAAAGAGAAGAGGTTATTTTGTGAGAGGTAATTTAAGATTTGGGACTGGATACATTTCTTGAGTATTTTTGATAGGAGACGAGGATGGCAATGAGCATGTATTTTTAAAGTTCAACTGAATGCCTCCTTTGTGGAGGGGAAGAATATTTTTTTTTCAGAGGGTAGGGTCATGTGCGTCACTAAAAAACTAATGTCTTTTGGCTTTTCTTGGTTAGGGGTCACCACAGCGGAACTGTGGATTTTTACGATGCCGAGGTACCAGCCCAAAACCCAACCTTCAAAGAAGGCACACCCATTCACGCACGCACATACCTGATGGAGCTATTTATTAGAATTGAGATGGGGGTAGCCAATTGTTTCTGTAGCCATCTTAAGGTATTTTCCAGGTAGAATTTTGAGGGCTAAGGTCATGGGTTTTGATTGAAATATTTTTATGTAGGTAGTGGTGACTAGTTTGAATGAGAGATTATGAAAATAGATAGCAGGTGGTGCTGTTGTCTGGTTGTTGTTATTAGGCGAGTTTTGGAGTAGTGATGAGACTGAATGAAATGGGATTTGAAAGCATCAGTAAAGTTGATAGAGCTGTTAGTGTTAAGTGTAGGATATGCTTGAGTGGTGTGTCTAGAATTGAGTAGCTGGTTTATAGAGGAGCAGAATGTTTTGGGATTTTTGTAGTTTTTTGTGTTGCAGGTCAGTACAGTATTTTTTTATCTAAATTAATCTGATTTTTGGTTTGGTTTCTGAGTTGTCTGAATTTTTGGAGCTTCATTAGTGTTTTATTAGATAGTAATGTATTCTAAGCTCTGTCTTTGAGTCTCATAAGGTGCTTTTTATTTCAGGGATAGGTCTGTGCCTAAATCATTGCATTATTGTTAAGAATACTTCTTACTGATGACTTTGCTATTTATACAGTTTTAATGGATATTATTGCTTACAAAATAAGTACATTTGGTAATCTTTTTAAGTTGATTTTTCAGAAATTGCTCTGGAATGCAAGGAAGTTTGTGGGGTGCTTGAAGTGTGGCATTCCACATCATGTAGGTGTTAATGATATATAGAGATATAGATAGATAGATAGATAGATAGATAGATAGATAGATAGATAGATAGATAGAGGGATACATAGATAGATAGAAAGATAGATAGATATGTGTGTGCATGTATATGTATATGTATGTGTATGTACATTTTATATATATATATATATATATATATATATATATATATATATATATATATATATATGGGTCACCTTTAAAAAATAAAAAGCGCTTGTCTCGCGGAATCCCGACGTGGGGCGAGACGAAAACACAGATGACCGAAAGGTGAGGTGAGGGATTTAGTGTTAGGAGCGGACAGGTAAGTGCGCGATATTGAGGGACTGTGGGTTAGGTTAGGGTGCAGGTAGGGTGTGTGTGTGCGATGGTGAGGGACTGTGGGTTAGGGTGGGTTAAGTGAGTTAGAGTAGGGTTAGGGTTAGGGTTTGAGTTAGGGATAGTGCATATGTTATGTAGTGTACTGTGTTGTTTACGTAGTGTGTTGGTGTAATTTTGGTTTTAGTTGTGTCCTTTGATTGTATGTTGTCTTGTTTTTCGCTTCATTTTTGGTCATTAGTGAGACATGTTTCGAGGTTTAGAAATTTTAAGGTGATATATATATATATATATATATATATATATATATATATATTTCTTACATATTTTTGGTTTATAATGACTCCATCTCTAGTTCAGCTCCCCTTCCCTCCTATTTTCTGATCCTGGGGTTCTTCATGCTCACAGACATCTTAACACTTGGTTATTTCTTTCAGTTTGTCTTACTACTAGCCCTGAGAGCATTTTGTCTCTGGATTCTTTTCCTGAAGACTCCCTACACTGACATACAGCTGCTAAATCCTATTTACTCCTCTGCCCATAGTAGCAGACTACAGATATGAGTTTGTATAACCACCACTCTCTCTCCCTGTTCCATTACAGCTGTTCACATAGACTGTGCTCTGGATTCACTAATCTTCTACACAGGACTAGCTTAGTCCTGCACGGAAGTGCCCGTGTAGGAGGAGGATGGCAGCGTGCCATGCATATTAATGAAGGCAAGCCACCTGACCTCCCAGGCTTACATGGAGCGTGTACGAGTGCAGGGGGTGTGTCTGAGAGCAGAAATCTCAGAATAAACACACCCCTGCAATGTAGAGCAGCACAAAGTGGGATTAAATGAGCGAGACCGCTCATAGGTGTCCGCATATCCCCACCAACAGTCCCCCATGTGTACAACAGCAACAGGACATAAAAATCAAAAGAAGAAACCCCTTTATTTTTTTTAAAACTCTGAGTACAGCTAACCATAGGTGCATGGGTGTGCCCATTGCTTAGCTATGGTTAAAGCAGCTTAAAAGGCTGAAGAGGATAACAATGAAGATATATGCAAATGATGCAGCATAGCAATAGTATAGTGGGCAGAGCATTCGCCAATGAGCAGGCATTCCCAGTTCGAGTTTCACTGCAGCACAGCCTATTTTACATGGCAAAGCATGGTATAACCAATATTTTTATTGCAAAACCCACTAAATAACATATATTTATGAACTGGAGTACTGCAGGAAATGCACATGTGAAGAGTCAGTGTCATAATGAATAAGGCAGTAGTAAGCAAGTTTAAGCACAAATAAGCAGTAGTAAGCATATGTAAGCACTAGCAAGCTTGTTTACATGCATTTGCATGGGGGTAAGCACTGCCTACACAGATTAAGCAAAGTAGAAGCTAACTGAGTGTAAGAAACTGTAACCAGAAGTTAGCAGTGCTTACCACTGCACAAACATGCTTACAACTGCTTTAAAGTGCCTTAATCACTCTGTATCCAATGGGCCTTTGTCTGCCCAGCAACAAAATAAACAGCCATGCAGGTCTCAAACCCAGGACCCTATACACCATAGTCCTAGTAGCTATCCACCAAGCCATCACAGAAGTACAAAAGAATGAGGTAGTAGTAAAGATGTCCTCACCATAGTATAACCAAACTGAACCTTGTGAAAGGCATCAGTATACAGTCATATGTACCATAACCAACTACATAACATAAATATGTGAACTGGAGTAGAGCAGTAAGCCCAGAAGTGAGGTCTAATTGTAATAGAGTGTTTACATCCCCAGTAAAACACAAGGACCCCACAGAGTGTACGGACACATCAATCAGGGATACAAGGCATACATATAAGGTATAATGAATAATAACATAATGCCAAAAAGGCATTATAATGAATGTCTACTGTAGGCAACACCAAGCATGATACAGGCCAGCTTAGGAGGTATGAACAATTTTTACACCAGCAAACTCTTTGTGCCCAGTGATATGCACCTTTAAACAATGCCAAACTTAGTTAAGCAGGTTTGCCTATAGCCTTTTCAAAACCGGCCAATCACGGAAAAGTGCGGGAAATCGACCCTACTTAAACCCAAGAGGTGGGAATACAGCTCAAAATTGGTAGTAGTTTCCCCTTGCAGGCACTATGGCAGTAAGGGGAGAAGGAGTGCTCTTCCGGGTGCAGCACTGTTGCATCCAGGAGTCCAAGGTCATGGCTAGACTCCTAGTCAAAGACCATGCACAGAGTCTGCTGCAGGGCCAGTACCAGGGCTCCCAATATTAGGTGGAGGCCTGGGACCATCTCGCCCGCAACCTCACCAGTGTCAATGGCATATCCTGAACTGGTGAGCAGGCCAGGCACCACTATGGTGACCTGAAGCGGCAGAAGAGGAGTGGCTCCAAGAGGCTAAAGCATCAGGGGATGTCCCAGCCATGTGTAAGTATCAGTCCACTACCTGTTTAATAATTGCAAGCTCAGGTATATCATGGATAGGTATGGCTAAATATTCCTCTTATGCCCCCACAGCTGCAGTAGAGTGGGCCATGAACCAGGAGCCCCACATCAGCTGCCTGGCATTGTTGCGTCACGAGGCAGGTCAGTAATACTCGTGCTTTTACTATCATAGGAAATAAAAATAAAAATAGCAGTAAATTAATTGCTATTATAAAACCTGTATTGTTCAAGGCAAGTACTGCATACACTAGAGAATATGGCAGGAAGAGTCTCCTATTGTTAGTATGGCAATAAAAGTGTAATAGCCTGACAAAACAGGTCCAACTGCTGGACTGTATGTCTATATTCTGGTATCATATGGTAATGTAGATTTGCAATAATGTAATAGTACTGTAGTATTAAACACTGTTACCCACACCATGCACCATAACGTGAATGTCTAGGAATGCCTGTATATGACAGGCATAATCCCCAGAGGCCATTTAGTGCAACTGAGAGACACATAGATGGTAAACAGGGGAAATGCAGACCACAAAACTTGAATAGCGCATGCAACTAAGATGTGAACTGTTGTTTTATTAGCACACACATCCACGGTTTGAATCCTGCCAGTGGTAGTATTCTGCATATAGAATTATACACCACAGCTGCACAGATATGTCCAGACTGTATATTAAAGTGGCCCATATCTAATGCCTATCAACCTGTCCCCCTGGGAAAACAGTGGGATGATCCCAGATGTACAGGCAGCTAATAGGAAATACAACTGATTGACACACATCTCTGACAACAAACCTGGCACACTAGCAACTTCCCAATACCTTATGTGACTAAGAAGCCATGTATGTCCCATTTATACCCCAGCCTGTTAAGCTGTGGTCAGAGTGTGTACAGTAACAGAGTGAGATGTATGTGCATAATACTAATGTGTAATCTGGAAACTTGTGTGGCAACAGTCAGGTAGTGCTAACAAACATTGCTCCCACAGATAGATTGGATACGAACACGGTGCTATGAAATACAGACCAATATAAACTGTACTGGTACCATCCACCCTGGTATTGCAGGGGATCATGAGTGTTGCAGTTTCCCTGAATAATAAAGTATCACTGGTCACTGTCGCCCACACTGTGCTACATAATATAACTGTGTAGGAAAGCATGTATATGTGTGTGTGTCAGGTTACTAAAGGTGGAAGAGGGCAATATCCTAGATATGTTCAGGCATACCAGCATGTGGTCAACACATGGCCAGTGTCAGTGCAGAAAGAGTTGGATAGCATAGTGCAAAACATCAACCTGGAATCCAGCCATATGTGTACAAACAGTCAGTGTTAACAAACATTCCCTCCACAGGTATACTAAGTAAGAGGTGTATACTGCAGGTAAAACCGGTTCATGTGTAATGATGTTGACAGCCATATCAGTGTCCAGTATAGGTCTATAGGGTAGTGTGGTAAGACTCGTAAGGTACAGATAACAGCACTGACTAGGAAAGTAATGTGGAGTACAGGACTATTATAAAACTTCAAGAAACCAAGCCAATAATCCAGAATAGCTCCACAAAAAAAGACTTTCACTCTACTAGGATATTATTTTAGCGCTTTCGTCCACTTTTTATTCAACGTGAACTTCTTCAGAAATAATGACTTTACAAAACTGTTGTTTAAATACTGTTTCCACAGGAAATGATGTCATTTTTTTCTAAAACAATAATAATGTAATAATGATGAATGAATAAGTCTCATTCTAAAACTTTTTTCTTTTGATTTTTGTAAAAATTAGTAATACATAGTATCTACATGTGTATGTATTTAAGTAATTTTATCTGTACATTAAAAAACATTTTAGATTGATCATTTCGTTCAGCCCTGGTGTTTGATCAGCTCCAAACACCAATGCCACAAGGCTTCTTTACATTCCAAAATGTTGTTTAAATCCTGAAAGTAATTCTTTCTTGACCCTATCTAAAATGAAAATTCAAACTTTTGCATGTCTAGCTAATGCATTGTTTTTATCTTTCTCTTGAAAATCCTCTTAGTTTTACCAATATAGTAATTTTACAGGTCACACAGGTACTATTGCAGTTGTAATATTCCAAAATGTATGATTAAGATGTTCCACTGTTACAAAGGAAGTGTTGGTCATGTATCTGCATTGTTTACAATTGGTACAGCTAAAGGTACCCTTCTTGTTTGTGCAACTTCTTTCTAAATTTTGTCATGTTTTTTACCTTGCTCTAAAAGCTGCTTTAAATCTAGTGTTTTTTTGTGAGTGAACTTGGGTTTGTGTCCAATAACTAAAGCCAAGTCCCTATTTCCTAAAATAACTTTCCAGTTATTCTCAATAATAGATTTGATGTTCCACATTTCGTTCACTATTGGTAATGGAAAAGCTGTTAAAAAATCCTTAACCTGGTTTTCCTTTGTCATGTCGTCACAAATCAATGGTTCCCCTACTATTTCTTCAGAATACAAAATGGGTTTGTATCACCTCACTTTCTATTTTTCTAAAAAACTTTTGCATAACCTCTATTCAAAATAAATTAACAGAATCAATTCTTCCTGAAATGTCCTTTCATCAGATGTCAATCTACTAAGTCTAATTATCTGACCTTTGACCACCTCTTTTCATATGCCGGATGTAAACTATCCTTATGTAAGTAACTGTTAGCAAAATATGGTTTTCTATAAATTTTGCTACTAAAACTTTTGATTCGTTGTCTATTTTAAGACTTAGATCCAAAAAGTGATGTTTTCCAAATTCACCTATTTTGAAGAACAAAAGTTGGTTGTCTGATTTAGATCTTGTACTAAATCCATAAATTTGTTGTTCTCCTTCCATAAAATAGTAAATCATCTATGTATCTTCGTATAAAGATACTTTGCAAAAGTGTGTGTGTCTTTAAGAATTTAGTGTATATGTTGCTATTGAATTTGAAAATTGTTGTCCAGAACTAACTCCATTAACGTACAAAGTGAGTTTACCTTTGTCCCTGCAAGGTTGGTGTGTGTGTTCAAATATTCCCTCATGAATTCAATGCCCTCTTCCTGGTCAATACTAGTGTACAGATTTTCACACGCCTAAACTAGCAAAAAATAAATTTTCATTACTTATTTTGGTGTCTCTTAGTGTTTCTAAAAGGTTCCATGAATCCTTGATGAAAAATTCTGATTTCTGAACTATAGGGTTTAATATATTATCCAACCAAATGGAAATGTTTTCTGTTTTGGATTGTTTGGCAGAAATAATAGGTCTAAACGGTGGTCTCACTTCATCGTTCTGTATTTTTGGAATACCAAACAATACAGCAAGTCTAGGATGTTCTTTATATAAAAATTCATAATCTAGTCTATTTATTTCATCCTGACAATACATATCAAATAATGTTGTATCCAAGGTCTTAAACTTCTTGGTTACTGACTCAAAATTGACTTTTCTATAGATGTTTGTGTCTTGTAACAATTCTTCTATTGATGTTACATAATCCTTGTCATTCATAATGACTATTTTCCCTCCCTTGTCTGCCTTCATTATTCTGATGTTATTATTTGAAACTAGTGTCTTTAAGGCAGAAACTTCCTCTTCTGCCAAATTATTTGTGTATTCCATGTTGTTAATTTTTCTAAAATCCTGTTCACATAGTTTCTGAAATACTAGTAGACTACTAGTTTTCTCTTACAACAACAACGAGGCATATACAATTCAAGTAGATTTCTCAATGCCAGAAATTCCAGCACAGTTTATTGAACCTCAAAATGGTACACAAACTAATTCTAAGAAAGACATTGGCACTAGCAATTCAGTAATGTCTAGTATGGAAAACAATGTAGAACAAAGAATGCAGGAAGAATTTCCAGTTTTGCCTACTACTAGTAAAGACACTTTAATTAATAACAAAACCAGCATGAACTATGCAGAAAAGGTGGCCACCTTTTCAGAGACCAAGAATACTCCTTTTCAGATGGTACAGAATCAGAACAAGAGAACTTTGAGATGGCACAATTCTACCAGAGGAAAGAACAAAAAGAGATGGTGACAGCATCTCCAAGAATTATTGGTGACTCTTATGAAGTTGGAATAATCAATTTATCTGACTTACATATGAATGTCTCAGTGGAAAAAGTGTGGAAAAAGTGTTGAAAAAGGGATTTAATTTCATCCCAACTAACAAGATGAACTTAGGTAGACTTCTTATTGACTTCCGACTTTTCTTAAGAAAATTAAATTTAAACTACATTATGGAAGATCTAGGAACTACTAAGCAGGGTAATAGGACAATTATTAGTAATCCTAGTACCTACAACCCTCCTTTGACTAGTAGTCTACTAGTATTTCAGAAACTATGTGAACAGGATTTTAGAAAAATTAACAACATGGAATACACAAATAATTTGACAGAAGAGGAAGTTTCTGCCTTAAAGACACTAGTTTCAAATAATAACATCAGAATAATGAAGGCAGACAAGGGAGGGAAAATAGTCATTATGAATGACAAGGATTATGTAACATCAATAGAAGAATTGTTACAAGACACAAACATCTATAGAAAAGTCAATTTTGAGTCAGTAACCAAGAAGTTTAAGACCTTGGATACAACATTATTTGATATGTATTGTCAGGATGAAATAAATAGACTAGATTATGAATTTTTATATAAAGAACATCCTAGACTTGCTGTATTGTTTGGTATTCCAAAACATATATTAAACCCTATAGTTCAGAAATCAGAATTTTTCATCAAGGATTCATGGAACCTTTTAGAAACACTAAGAGACACCAAAATAAGTAATGAAAATTTATTTTTTGCTAGTTTAGACGTCAAAAATCTGTACACTAGTATTGACCAGGAAGAGGGCATTGAATTCATGAGGGAATATTTGAACACACACACCAACCTTGCAGGGACAAAGGTAAACTCACTTTGTACGTTAATGGAGTTAGTTCTGGACAACAATTTTTTCAAATTCAATAGCAACATATACAAACAAGAGTCAGGAGTAGCCATGGGGTTTCTTTGCCAACATTGTAATGGCAAATTGGGAGACTAAATTTTAAAGACACACACACTTTTCAGCAAAGTATCTTAGAACAACAAGAATTTATGGATTTAGTACAAGATCTAAATCAGACAACCAACTTTTGTTCTTCAAAATAGGTGAATTTGGGAAAACATCACTTTTTGGATCTAAGTCTTAAAATAGACAACGAATCTAAAAGTTTTAGTAGCAAAATTTATAGAAAACCATATTTTGCTAACAGTTACTTACATAAGGATAGTTTACATGTACATATGAAAAGAGGTGTGGTCAAAGGTCAGATAATTAGACTTAGTAGATTGACATCTGATGAAAGGACATTTCAGGAAGAATTGATTCTGTTACAAATTTATTTTTGAATAGAGGTTATGCAAAAAGTTTTTAGAAAATAGAAAGTGAGGTGATACCTCTCAGGAAAGGAGAAACCCATTTTGTATTCTGAAGAAATACTAGTAGGGGAACCATTGATTTGTGCGAACGACATGACAAAGGAAAACCAGGTTAAGGATTTTTTAACAGCTTTTCCATTACCAATAAAATGTGGTACATCAAATCTATTATTGAGAATAACTGGAAAGTTATTTTAGGAAATAGGGACTTGGCTTTAGTTATTGGACACAAACCCAAGTTCACTCACAAAAAAACACTAGATTTAAAGCAGCTTTTAGAGCAAGGTAAAAGCGACAACAGAAATTTAGAAAGAAGTTGCACAAACAAGAAGGGTACCTTTAGCTGTACCAATTGTAAACAATGCAGATACATGACCAACACTTCCTTTGTAACAGTGGAACATCTTAATCATACATTTTGGGCAAAGGAATATTACAACTGCAATAGTGAGCTAGTAGTTTACTTGGCCACCTGTGTGACCTGTAAAAATTACTATATTGGTAAAACTAAGAGGATTTTCAAGCGTAGAATATACGAACACATTTTAGCCATGAGAAAGAAAGATAAAAACAATGCATTAGCTAGACATGCTAGCACATGCAAGGATTTTAAAAAGTTTGAATTTTTCATTTTAGATAGGGTCAAGAAAGAATTACTTTCAGGATTTAAACAACATTTTGAATGTAAGGAAGCCTTGTGGCAATTGGTGTTTGAGCTGATCAAACACCAGGGCTGATGATCAATCTAAAATGTTTTTAATGTACAGATAAAATTACTTAAATACATACACATGTAGATACTATGTATTACTAATTTTACAAAATCAAAAGAAAAAAGTTTTAGAATGAGACTTATTCATTCATCATTATTACATTATTATTGTTTTAGAAAAAAATGACATCATTTCCTGTGGAAACAGTATTTAAACAACAGTTTTGTAAAGTCATTATTTCTGAAGAAGTTCACGTTGAATAAAAAAATAATATCTTAGTAGAGTGAAAGTCTTTTTTTTTTGGAGCTATTCTGGATTATTGGCTTGGTTTCTTGAAGTTTTTGAAGTTTGTGACACATTGGAACAGGACTATTATACTTGTTAATTGACATCTTTCTCTCACCCTACCTTATCTCCAACAATAATCAACATACCCACCCCGACTGGTATGTACTGACTATGATAATGGCCAATCATTTGATAAATATTTTAATGGTTCCCATGCATGTACCATACTGAAATATTCCAACATTGTTGGCAAGGTGCCATCAACGTACCTGCATGTTGTTCTTATTACCACTGTGGTCCCATATAGGCATGTGTTCTGTTTGCTATGCAACTGTTCTGTATCTGGTGTCTGGGTTAATGTGAATATCTATACTTGCTGTATTACCTAACCCTGGAATGTGTTGACTATTACTAACCCATATATGATGTTGAAATCTAAACACTATAGCACACTTGGGAAGGCCGGTCCTAGCGCACCCACCTGTCCCACTTCAGCTGGCTGAGGCACCGGGCACCAGCATGTCTGGGGCCCTAATCGCACACCTCCCTGTCCGTTGGTCCTGCACCACATTTAGGTGGAACCACTGTTTACTTTGTTGCTGGTCAGAACACCGGCCATTGAATACAGAGTGGTTAAGGCACTTTAAAGCAGTTGTAAGCGGGTTTGCGCAGAACTAAGCACTGCTAACTTCCGGTTACAGTATCTTACACTCTGTTAGCTTCTATATTGCTTAACCTGTGCAGGCAGTGCTTACACACACACACACATGCTTACAACTGCTCAAAAGTGCCTTAATCACTCTGTATCCAATGGGCCATCTTCTGCCTAGCAACAAAATAAACAGTTCCTGCAAGGCTCAAAACCCAGGACCCTGCACACCATAGGCAAAGTGATTTACCACTAAGCCATGCCAAATGCAAATAAATCTGATGTTTTCAGAAACATATCATCCAGTCCAGTCATGCAACAGTACAGAGAATGTATACCAACATCTAGATGTATGTGTGTTTATAAATATTTATATCTAAACTGATACAACATATCTATATATGTAGATATATATATATATATATATATATATATATATATATATATATATATTTCTAAAACTATATACATATATATATATATATATATATATATATATATATCAATATATATGAACATGTATACATGAAAATGCCTACATCGACACATATTTGTGTCTATACCTATATGTCTACATATACATAGCAAGTTACATATGTGTATGCAGATATCTATCTATGTAGGTATACGGACATAGTTATATACATGTTACCAGATATATATATCTATATCAGTATATATGGCCATACATCTGTAGATAGCAATGGCAGACTAACAAACACACATATGTCCACATGCACCGTTAATGGGGTTGAGAGGCCCCACACACAATAGGCAACCTACAGCCAAACATGTCCACCCTTCAATACACTACCAAGTTTTGCAGATCCCATAACCAGGACCTGACATGACAGTGGCACAAGACGTTAACAGTACTACATCCCATGTGTATGATGTCAGGCTGGTATTGGTAACATGTATTGCAGTACAGTCTGCCTCCCATAGGGAATGTAATATGTTGAAGCCATCAACATCCCCAGGATACAACACAGACACAGATATGCAGATACAGATACACACACACACACACACACACACACACAAACACACACACACACACACACACACACACACACACACACACACACACACGCACACACACACACACACACACACACACATATATATATATATATATATATATATATATATATATATATATATATAAATCCAAAATTAGCGGCGCATGTGTTAAGAGGAGTGCTCAGGTCAATAAACACCACACCAAAACAAAGTACCAGCACTCAACCCAACAAAGCGTCTTCTGTAAAATACCTGCGTACATGCAAAAAAAATTAGTCTGGAAACACTTTTGAGTGAGCAAAATAGCTCTGTAATATTTTTACTATTGCATCATCTCATAGCAGTGGAACAAGTGAAACATAAAGTGTAGACAACCACACAGACCGGTATCCATCTGTGTGGGGATACAACAGCAGTGGACTGATGGCAGCAATGGCAGTGTGATATACTCACAGCCCACTACAGAGCAACCCCCGACAGCATGACATATGTGCAAAGCATGGTATGTAGGTGGAGGACAGAGGCTGGAACACAGGCATGTATGTGGGAAACTGTTGCCATACACTAAGCAAGTTGCTGGTGTTACAAGATAGTCTACAACATACCCTTAGACAGGGAAATGAGGTTAGAAACAGAAATGGATGTAGCCATGTACTGATAGCACTCAACACACACACACACTACCAGTGTAATATCTGACACAGGACCTGTGTGGTGGACAGACAAAAACATGATAGGCATACATCTGGCCAGTAAGAGGATAGGCCCACAGTTGTGAGCTATGCAGACAGACTGCATTCCAAGGTAAACTAGTATGTACACACACACCCTGTAACACCAGTACTATACAAAGCATAACACAACTCTACTCACAGTCTGTCTGTAGTTCTTGATCCTCCTACAAATATATGGCTGCCCTAAGCATGCTGGTTCTCCTGTAAGAGGTATTGTTACCTGCTGTCTGTAACACTGATGCCCACACACGGGAAGGATGTCCATCACACAGAAAATGTAAAGGGACCACGCCCATGTGATATAGGGATTTATAGTGGGTGGTTGCCATGACAGTGGTAATTGGAAGTACTACACATGTGTAATCATATATATATGGCTATCTGGATAAGCATATATATGTCCTGGACATGGAGTGTAGCCCTACCCCAGCCCCTATAGTCCCAAAGTCACAGTGCAAGTGGTTGTCAGGTATTTATAGCAGGTATATTAGTAGACTATTGCTACTGTCATTGGGATTGTCTTCACAGACATGGTGTGTGTGGGAGGTCACATCTGCTTATAACATGTGTGCCATTGGCTACTGACAGACATCCTAAATACATCATTGTAAAGTACCACTGCTAGCACATAATGCCCCTGTGGACTGCAGCAGAGATATTGGCCAATATATGTGGAGATTCTGACACACTCTGTACTGTCCAGAGGTATACACATAAGCCCTTAGTCAAAACATGTATACCATGTGTGACAATATATATATAGACAGCCATGTAGATGGTTATAGCACATAATGACTGGTATACATTTACCACCATAGATTATACATTCACACACCCCTGTCTGGCCTGACACATAATGTCCACTGGTAGGGCCATGGCCACATACTACCCACTAGATAGTGACATACATCTGTACAGCATCCCACTGCTCTGTCTGACATACATAACTTTTAAGGGGGGCCTGGCAGCAGTACATCTGGCAAGTATCTGCACATGACATCTCACTTGGTAAGTACACTAAGCTGCTAGGCATGTAACAATGCACTGTGCATGCTACAGGCAGACTGGCTCAACACTGGCCTACATCTCCTATGGGGGAATGCACATGTACCTGCATATATAGCAGGCTCAACAGGCATGTCACAGCACAGGGTAAGATACACCTGTGTGAAAGTGCATAACCACAACCAATGTGAACACAGACATAGCCACATATGGTAAGCTAGCATAATATTACAGTATATGGAGTATCTGTTCTACACCATCCTCATATGTGCCACTCACAGACTGACCGTACATATACTGGGCTGCTACACAGTTTGGTCTGATGGCTGTCTGTGGTATGGGACATGTGGGTGTATGGCCCTACAAACATGTACACCAATATGGTACCATACAGTAAAGCAGCATGTAACATCAGATAGGAGGGGAACTAGAACAATAACATCTACCACAGTCAGTACACAGTCAAAAGTACATATTAACAATACACACACTATTGACATTCACCATAAGTACACATAACTCAGTACTGTACAAACATCCACAGAATGTCCAAGTTATGTCATGAAATATAACCCCTACTGTACATAACATGTGTAGCAGTCTGATATAGCACTGGCTTGTTATCAGATATGATGACACTAATTATGGTGTACAGCACATATGCACCACTTCATGCATGATGTATGTACAAAGGTTGACAGAGGTGTGGCTAGAAGCACATACACAGGGTCAATATTGACATGTTGCTGTGATAACCTCATACATTTACTGTTGTAACGGAGTTTGTTGCAACATAAGTCCTATGAGGGATATGAATTCAGTAACTGTCACGACTTTCACCATCTATGGACCACAATCCTCACACTGCCTTTTGCAGTCCACAGATAGATGCTCCATGGGTAACCCATGAAACCAAAGGCACAACACTGCCCAGTCTGCAGATGACCCTGCAGATGGGGATTCCTCATAAACATGGAACTGACATGGCAGGTAGTGAGACATGTACGACGGCCATATCCACACACACACGTGCACACACACACACACACACACACACACACACACACACACACACACACACACACACACACACACACACACACACACACACACACTGTTAAACCGACATTACTTCAAATGCAGTATAGCAGCACTTGCAGTCTGTAGTCAGGTCAGGCACATCCCCCTCTTGTTTGTTGCCCTGTTTCCACAGTGTTTGTTGTTAGAGGTAAATCCCCAATCCATCTGAGATGCTGTCTTGTTCCTGCTCACAGTGAATGAAAATGGCCAACACCACCATGCTGTTCCTAGATATTGGAGTGTGTTTCCATGCAACTGGCTATGGGAATGTTACCACAGCTGTTATACATGCAATCAGCTAGGGGAGGGCTGCAATTCATGCAGAGGCCATCAGCTGATCGTAAGCATCACTTACAATACACATGCTGCTGCCTAAGCAAAGCAGGTGTAGGTCTCCACATCCACCAGAGGGGAGTGGGAGAGGCACACAGAGGCAAAGACATGTCAGGGAGGGGTGGGAGGGTAAAACCAAAGCATGCTTGTGTCACACACCTACCAGCACAGGGTATCAAACCCTTGACAACTATGTAGTGCTATCACAGTTTGATGCAGTTACTAGATGTGCCACATGAGTTAATTGTTGTGGAGCACTCAGAACATATATGTGATGGTGAGTGACATCTGCAACAGGGATATGGTAGCTATACGGTAGGTGACATACACATACCTGTCAACATGAACAGGTGCCAGCATCAACATGGTGACACTCTCACAGGGACGCACACACAGTGACACACTTGTTAGGGCCAGGAGTACAATTCATTAGTAGTGGGATTGTCACAACACATCACTGTGCAGGTATCACATGCACCACAAGGGTCATATGGAGGTTGTATGGGCAAAGGGTATGAGCAGGTGTCTAACATCAGACAGCATGCTTCAGTATGCCCATGGGGATTATAGTGAGTGTGGATGTGAGCATAAGCACCATACAACACACACAAACACACAGGGTGCCAGTACTGACATGCATGGGTGCATGTCTGCATGGGTGTGTGGTGGTTGACTGTGCCAGCAGGCTATACAAGGGTAGCCAATGGGTATATCTTGGCATCAGGCCACATGATAATGGTCTGCATTGTGGTTCAGGGCTGTAGTTGCTGCATTTGCCCACACAGGTGGGTATTGTATCCCCCATCCAGTCACCTGGGTGACTATTGTGTGTGGCCAATGCTGTGCATCAATTACCATGTGTGTGTTCCTTAGTCCATGACACAGATGGTGTCTGGGATATGCACACCTCACACATGCATGTACAGTGACATGTGGAACTGTACCTGTGGTGTCTGGCCCATGTTGTGAACACAGATTATCATCAGATGTGCCAGTCTTGCCCACCTTTGGCAGGAACCGGTAATGGGCAGCAGGTTTACCCTGCACCTACATTGATATCATGCTAACAGCATTCCCTGGTGTCAGTAGCATCTGTCCATACAGGGCATGTTGTTAGGCATGGTATGTCCTTTGTGGGTCACATATGATGGCACCACAGGTGGTGCAGGTGTCCATTGGTGAACATGGGGGAGGTACACTGTCTGCATGTACATGCATATTGGACAGATGGACAGGGTGACATGCCCTCTGTAGCCCACTGCTATCACACCATAGTTACTATCAGTGGCCAATATGCAGTGTACTACCCACATATTGGCTGTTGCCTAGGCATGTGTGTGTGTGTGTATGAGACATGGGTTGAGAGTGTGCTCTGGGTAATACTGGGGTTGCTAACTGTGATTGCCTGGCCTTGATGTTACATGTATGGGTATGGCTTTGCACCCCAGCCTCTCAGCTATTTCACATCTGTTATCCCTGTATGGTGGACATTGTGATATATAGTAGGGCCACCATAAAAGAAATATGCAAAACCCACTCCACATTGGCCACAGGTGTCACACCACCAACTCTACACATGATATGAGTTTCAAACACATACACACACACACACACATACTCACACCTGTCATGTCTGGAAGTAGAACCCCTACCTAACTAGTTTATTACATTACAGCACTACGCAGTTATAATACACGCCACTGACATTACTGGAGTATTCCTTCCCCAAAGGTGTGTTTCACAATGAATGGTATCAGCAGGATTGCCAAAGTAGGGCATTTGAAATGTACTCTGAGTGACTAGCCTAAAATGCATTGCTCCCTACACAGACAGTGACACACACACAAAACATCCACAGTTGGCATGTGTGGGTATAGAACCCTTGACAGAGGTCTATATCACACTACAGCATGGAGCTGTTATAGGATGCATCACAGGGATTACTAAAGTGCTCCTTCCCCTAACATGTATTTCACAATAAATGACATCAACAGGATTGCCAAAGTAGGGCATTTGAAATGTACTGCGAGTGACTAGCCTATAATGCATTGCTCCGTACACAAACATTGAAACACACACACAACATCCAGAACTGCCATGGGTGTGGATGGAACCCTACCACAGCTCTAGATCACATTCCAGCAGTACGCAGCTACAGGACGCACTACAGAGATTACTGGGCTACAACCTTCCCAGAGGTGTATTTCTAGGTGGGTGACATCAGCAGCCTTGCCAAAGTTGAGTATATAAATTGTAAGGAGTGTAAGTGTCCTAAAAAACTTTGCTGTATACACAGACAGGGTCAGATAGACACAAACACACATGCCATGTCTGGAATTAGAACACCTACCTAACTACTTTATCACACAACAGCAGTATGCAGTTACAAGATGCACTACAGAGTTCATTGGGCTACAACCTTCCCAGAGGTGAATTTCTAAGTGTGTGACATCAGCAGCCTTGCCAAAGTTGATTATATGAATTGTAAGGAGTGTGAGTACCCTAAAAAGCATTACTCTCTACACAGACATACAAACACAAACACAGACACACACACACACACACACACACACACACACACACACACACACACACACACACACACACACACACACACACACACAGTTGTCAAGTCTGGGGTTATAACACCTACCTAATTACTTTATCATACTACAGCAGTATGCAGCTACAGGATGCACTATGGAGATTACTGGGCAACAACCTTCCCAGAGGTATATTTCTTGATGAGTGACATCAGCAGCCTTGCCAAAGTTCAGTATATGAATTATAAGGAGTGTGAGTACCCTAAAAAGCATTGCTCTTTACACAGTTAGACATGCACACAAACACACACACACTTGCCAAGTCTGGAGTTAGAACTCCTACCTAACTAGTTTATCACACTACAGCAGTACACAATTAAGGGATGTGCCACAGAGAAGACTGGGATACAACTCTCCCAAAGGTGTATTTCACATTGGATGACCTCAGTAGGCTTGTCATAGTAGGGCTATGGGGAGGGCGGTGTGTGCTTGGGCCATAACCCATTCATGTATGGGTTGGCATGCCACATGCGGGCACGCACAGGGTCATATGTCACAGGTATGTGTATACAGCTGCTAGATGATTACTTCCTTGTACAGTCATGTTGCACAGCTGGCATGTGCACCACATAGTCTGTAACTCTGACATATACTGGTGGCTAGTATCTGCAGTGAGTGACATCTGCACCTCATGTGTTTGTGGCCCTTTGGCTGTGTGCTGGGTGGGACTGGCCTGGATGGCTCCTTGTCATGCTCACCCTCTTCCACACATCCATGTACATTTACCTTTGGCTTATTGTAGTGTGTTGTCCTGACATATATGTCTGTATTCCTATCCACTGTGTGTGCAAGGCATGAGTGGTGCATACTGACAAGTGTCTGCACTAACAACTGCAACTGCCAGATATGTCTGCTCCACTAGTGTTTGTAGTCATGGCCTTCATGTGTTTAAGTGTGTGAGCATGCCCAGTATGACCTTTCAGTATGTTGTTGACTAACATTGCCTTCATTTCTCTAAGTGTGTAAGCATGCCCAGTAGGGTCATCTGTATTAAATGTGTGGATCATGCCCAGGTATTTTGTGCTGCAGTGCTGACCTTTGTGTTGTACACCAACAGGTAGCATGCTGTCTCTGCAGGGTATCCATCGATCATTTGGCTTTGACTGTTACTACATTTCTGCATAGCAGGGGGCACACCTGACTGTTTCTACATTTCTACACAGGAGTGGGGGGCACACCTGACTGTTATTACATTACTATGTAGGATGGGGGACACACCTGACTATTTCTACATTTCTACACAGGGTTGGGGGGGCACAGCTGACTGTAATGACATTACTATGTAGGATGTGGGGGGCACACGTGACACTTGTACACATTTTCTATGACTGTATTGGTATGTCAGGTACTCCATTTCATTCTGTATTGCTATCATGCTGACTAGAGGCATACCAGTGTACTACAGATCATGGCTTTGGTTGCCCTACATATTATTGTCTGATTTCCTACCCTTCAAAACTACCATCCCACTGCCTGCCCTGCTGTGGTCTGTCTGTGTAGGCCTAGGGGGGAGGTTAACCATAGCCATCATTCTGGGGCCATGGCACAGGCTGTGTTTGGGTTTGTCTACACCTGTCCTTCTGGCTGAGGCTGTTGTTGGGTATGTGAACTGTTCTGACTGGCATGTGTGGGTCATATGGACACACATGTCGCTCAGCACATTTCCTGCAATGGGTTTTGTCACCCTGTGTAATACCGGCTACTATGGTGACACCAGTATGTGTTACAGATGTTAGGGTGCAACTATGGGTGTCTACTGTCTGCTGCCATAACATTCATACACTCAATCCCCTTGCATGCTCACATCCATACGATAGCTACAGGTAACAACACATTCTACTCCATTTGGCAATTGTTGGTTGATTGACTTACCTTAAGGGTGTGCCAGACTTGTGGATGGTGCTGGAGGGATGCCTATGTAGGATGCACATAGTACACTCCCTATAAATGGTTGAGCACAGGTAGTGTCATGTTTGGCATCCCTTTTACTGTATGTGCGAGTCAGAGACCAAACACATGCTCTATTATATGTCTGGCCTGTACGTGTGCCTCATTATGGCATTCTTGTTCAGGTGTGTCATCAGCCACAGCTCCAGTGTGTACCCAGCATCCCACACTAGGTGACCGCATGGGATATCCCCATTGTCAAATCTCTGGTACAGCTGCATTAGATACCATATGTGGGAATCATCATATCTTCCAGGGCAGCCAGCACACACATTCATTATAATGGCCTGGGCATCACATACACCCTGGCAGTTGATGGAGGGGATGCCCCTGCGGTTTATGTAGGCCCTACCCTGCTCACCAGGTGGTGCTTTGAGTCATATGTTCATGCAGTCTATAGCAACCACTACCCCAGGGTATTCTGCTATTTGGTGGAAGAGACACATATTGCTGGTCAACACGTCACTGGTGTTGAGGAAATATACATGCTCACTGGCATGTGCCTGTGTGCACCCTACGCAAACAGTGCTCAAATGTGCACAATGCTGCTATTTCCTGGTTTAACTTCTTTTTTCTTCCTGTAAAACCTGGTGTGGTGTGCACACCCACTTACACTTTATAAAGAGTACTAGGCAGATTTAGACACACCCCCTGGCTTAGCTGTGCTAAGTTAGGAGCAAACCCGAGCCACAAGGCTCCAATCCGCTTACAGTATGCCTGACACACACCCCTATGATGTCACTTACCTCCTAGGCTTGCACCCAGCTATTCATACTCTTACACTGTTGGGACCTGTCTCACATGCTGGGGATAACTGGGATTCACTATCCTTCCCCTCATTTACATAGGATTGCCTGCTAATGCATAGTTACATGTCTCACACTGAGCCTCCCCCCTTAGCAACCACTACATACTGGCCAGATTGTCTTCTGCCTACTACTGACTTGCATGGCAGAATACTGATTTTAGTTAGAATGCTTATTTTAGGTTTATTTATTACTTTCCCCCCAGTCTCATTTGGGCGCTGCTGCCCTATGCTAAAACAGCCAAGATCAGCTAAAAAAAAAGTAAAAGTTCATTTTTTTTATCTTTTTTATTGTTTGCCTTGCCAATGGCCTTATACTTGGCCATTGGCATGCTTCCTCAATGATATGCAGCCTTTATTTGGAGCTGTCATAACTCTGCTTTGGATTTTGCAGAAATGTACTGGGTTACTAACCAAGTACATTTCTGCAGATAGCGCTTGTCTTGCACAGACTGTTGCAAGCTTCCTGGATCACAAAATCACCTCATTTGCATGGATTTCACCTGCAAATGGGGTGATTTGCATACCAGGGCTTAGTCTGTACAAGATTAGTGCAGGAGCGCTCATGCACACCCCTGCAGGCTGTTCCTGGATCGCACGGCAGACATATTGCCTGCGTGGGCTCCTGCACCAGTCTTGCACTCTGTGCAAGCTTTTGTGAATCCGGAGGTGTATGTTTGAAATCCGCTTGACTGTACTCATGAGCCCCTCCCAACTCTCATTACATGCCAGGGAGCTTTCATATACTACAGCAATACTTAATAACTGGATATCTAACTTTTAGGAATACAGTGATGGTTGTCGTACTGACTCAGATAACAAGAACATATTGCATTCCATTAAGATGTACTTGCTCAGGCCTGCATTTTTTTTCTCAATCTTGACACACTATTATTGCCATTATTTTAATATTTCAACAAGCTACCTTAGAAACCAATAAAAGTAGCAGTCCCAAAGGATGGAGCAGCAAGACAAACACCAATAAAAATAATCCACCACACTGGCTGAACACCACCGGTCTTAGTGAGCACCACAATTTCTTATCACTTTTGTCTCGAAGATTATTGATTTAATTAAGGGTATGATATATAAGTTGTAACATTTGTATGGTTAATTTTATTTTGATGAAGTCTGTTTGAGATGAAAGTGATAATAAATTGTGGTGCTCGCTAATACCGGTGGTTTCCTTTATTGTTCAGCCAGTGTAGTAGATTATTTTTATTAAAGCTACCTCAGAACTTGGGTGCTTAGGCACAATATGTTGACCTCAACATTTGCAGTATATTTTTTTTTCAAAGAAGAAATGGTGGCGTCACATTGTAATTTCTTTTATTATATACTATATTCATGTAACAAAAATACAGGACTAGTGGCTTACCTCGTTATTTGGCATTATACCTAGCACACTGATCAACAACCAGATACACAATGACTTTGTACTAACAAGTAAAAAATACCAATGATAATAAAAATGTAATCATATAGAAATACTACTGTGAACTTACTGAATGTGATCTGTGTAAGTGCTTTGGGATTAAAGCCTTCATTGTAATTTACATGGATTTTTATATGGAAAATAGAAAATAATATATTACTTGTTACTTACATGTATAGCTTAGGTCTGATGCAGCTCTGGCAAGAGCAAAAGTGCTCATCTCTTGTTTTAAGTTAATAAACCATGGGTTAAACAAGCAGCACCAGCTTGAATCATGACTTCATTTTTAATAAGAATGCAAAGCAATCTATGTCACAGATCTTACATAAGAGGTTTTGACAATGGTGTCTAAATCTGAGAAAGGCAGTGGTGCCTTCTGTATATTTAATGCACTCCTTTTAGTTTTAAAGGGGAATCATTCCAAAATATACATATATCATATAAAAATCTTAAATATAGACTCAAATACATATTTTTTTCTCCTATGCCTGCATGACAGGGTTTGCATATACTAAGACATAGGTGGCTCCATTGCTTCCCCCTTAGCTAATAATATACTCCCCTTTAAAAAAAATAGGATGTTGTTAGACAGAATAAAAGCCATCAGGCCATGGAATAAGTTTATTTCCTTAGTGGATAAATAAGCATAGTCAACTAACACTTCTAAAAAATATTTCCATTCCTCCCCTTTTTGGAATCAAATAAAATAACTCCTTCAAATCTATGGTAATAAAAATTAATTTATCACTGTAGGTCATCCTGGATTTTCATTAAAAAATTCGATAAATCCTTCATATGTGCATGATCATTAAGAAGTTGTTTATTCTTTCTGTCCGTGTACACCAATAAATGGTAGGTTTTTGCACCTTATGCTGGAACAGCTGGTGTCATAGGGTAATGTTCTACATTTTTATGGACCTCGGGGGTGCCAAAAATTGTGAAGATCACTGGGCATCCATTGAGTAAGAATTTAATCAACAATGGACTAACAATGCCCTGACACAGTAAGTAATTTAAGTAGATGTCTACCTATTGTTATGCAATATGTATTTCATTCCTAGACACATGGTTATATGTGTTTTCATCATATAAAATCTATACCATCTAACTTGGGAAATCAGTGGAGTCCATCGTAATAACTCCACCACCCCTCTTATCTGGCTTCATAATACAAAGTGTATCGTCATTAGTCAGTTCTTCAAAGAAAGTGAGATTATTCTTACTGTATGTTTTACAAATTCGATCCACATTGCATTTTTCTCTGTCACAAGCTTTTTCAAATAACTGAATAAGGGAGATGTTATGGGGGATTGTATGTACTTTTTTCTTGAACTCTCCCACAACCTCTGTGTTGCATTCACCCGTATCCCTGTTCATCACATTAGTCAGTAAGATAGTCAACTAAGCTGTCCCTACCTGTAGGTACAAATGTAAGGCCTCTTTTTAACAACTTAAAATGAGTGCTAGAATTCCCCCTATAATTAACTATATTAAACCCTTTACAAGTATGTATTATTTTATTTGTATTCATGAATATCTTCTGTCCTGGCTTGACATCAACTGTTTTCCAATTAAATTCTCACTCATGGTTTTGTCCAATTTAAGAATAGTTAACTTCAAATTATCCATCTGTCTCTTGTCCAAAATTAAAGCCTTAAGTAATTCCATACCGTGATGGTCAAACATTTCCACAAGTTCTTGGTGTAACAAAGAGTCTGCCTATATGCATTTCGAAAATGTCCATAGCCTTAGCCCTCTGGGCCCTCTATTAAGTTTTACACATTCAGATAAGTATGGTCTAGCTGTAGACTCCAATATTTCAATAGCGTCTCTGGTAATTTAAAAAACTCAAAAAAGAATTACCTTGAAAAATTGGTTTACCTCCAGGAGAAACTGAAAAGTCTTGAATAATCCATTCATTTAAAAAAGGTATTGTCTCCTTGTTCAGAATTTGTGGCAAATGTTGATATTCCAAGTAACAGAAGAAAGTCAGCTCCTTCATCCCCCCAATCACTTAGGCATGTACATAGTTGCTTAAGCAGGAATAGTACGCATTACAGGCTCATCATGTTCTACAAATGTTACTAATTTACACTGTTCATACGAGTGCAATATAAATAGTCACTGTCCATATTTGAGTGTGCAATTTTGTCTGTTCTTTACCTGTACCTTTATATCAGTGGTGGCTGGTGACTTCAAATCAAAGGAGGGCTGCAGGAGACAGTTGAATGGGTGAGGCTAATGGGAAGGGGTGTGACCAACTACAAAAGGGGCAGAGCTAGGTTCAAAACCACAAAAACTGGGACTTTAATTAAATACACTGCTCTAGGTGCCAAACCGTCATTATGAGAGTCCAATCAAGACAAAATGAAGTGTAGAAGAAAAAAATATTTCAATGCATTGGCTACATGACAGCTTACTTAATATCTAGACCGTAACAAAAAGGTTGTGAGGCATGAAAAAATAAATTACTTCTAAATACATTAATGCCAGTCAAAATCAAGTATAAAAAACAAGCAGCACTCAACTCAAATCACTTCTCCTTGTACTGCAGTTTTAATTATAATTTATATTCAGCTTTGTAAAAGTACCGAGTAACATGCTGAAAGTCGCAATCTCTGTGATGCCCCCACATGTAAAAATGTTTCTTATCCAAAAAAGACCTGCTGCCTGACAGCAACTATATACTTGTTTCATGGGAAAAACATGATCAAAGTAAAAAATTAACAGCAAACAAGAAACAAGCTCAAGATAAATTGCTTAAAGGATTACTGCACAGGTTATGGACCACACATGATAGATTGGCATTCTGTTTAGTTTACATGTAAAGCCTGCAAAGATGACTGCAAGTCTTCAACAAATGTAACGAGCTTCTGAAAATACTGTAATCCTGTTCTTTATTACAAATACTGTCATATGCATTTCAACACCTAAGGCTTATATGTTATCTAGTTATGTAAATATTCTTTGCAAGGCAACAACAAAAAGGCTGTCAGTGTTGGTAATTCTTTAACGGTATGCTTATTAAAGCTTGCTTGCATCTTACAATCTTAGACAAGCTTACCTCATGGTCTTTAAAGCATTGCTACTTAAACACAGAGAAACAGGCACTGCAACATCATGCATTTTCTGAATAAGAAAAATCATAAATCAACAATATAAAAATATGACAGAAAACCAGAACATTCTTCAAAATCAAAGACAAATGAAAAGCCACTGTAGTACTTGTGTCTACCTTGGATGGGGGGATACTCTGCACACTTACACTGCATAACTGCTCCTTGCCTTGTTTGGACACATCCAGACTTACTACATGGTGGAGTGGGGTGCAACAAGTATGTCACAATTTAAATTGTCTCTGGCTGATGGTAGTGGCCCTGACACATTTGTCATACCTCAACCTCAGAGCAAGAAAGCTGGACAAAGCCATAAATAGAAGTGGGAGGAAGGCCCAAAAATAAGGACAATTTTTAAATATTGCTCGTATAAACTTAAAAAGATAACAGTAGGTCTTGCATTAGTATGGATTTTCTAAAGGGTATGAAATCTGAAACTTGAATGTCTGTCATTATTTTCTAACTTCAGTCATTAATAATTTCTACTAATTTGCCAGAAAAACCACAATTTTATGAAAAACAGACCAAAATTGTGATGAAAAATATAAAATAGCCGCACAATAAAGCTGGGAACCTTTAGGGACACTTTTTTAATATTAGTACTGTTAAGTTGAGCAGCTGACAAAATAAGAGAATCTACACACATGTCTGAAATAAAAGTAGTCTATAACTCTGATCATTACAATTATTTATTAATTGTAAACCCTTCACATTTTCTTCCAATATTGCCATTTTGCGGCAGGATTAGGGAAAGCAACATTTTGAGCCAAAGTCTGGAACAGTTGAGAGGTCTGGATATGCCTAATTCTATAAAGCAATTTATTTGCATGTACCTCACAACCTCTTAATGCAGGAAATCTGGACATGGCCAAATATATGGGTCTATATTGGAACATTGAAGTTTCAAAACTTTGAATGTTCTAATATCAACTCCTATTCAGCGAAAGCTGAAAACATCGAACATACAGAACAGCAAACTTTTTCCTAGGGAAAAAATTGCTGTTTCAAAACACATACACACAACACAAGCACACCAAACAAACAACGATCCACACACATACATCTAAAATTGTATACCTAACCCTACACTAAACTATACACACATCACTGACTATCCACTTACCTTAACCCAAACCCTAACCCTGAGGTCCGTCACTATCAGACACTCACCTCACCCGTGCCCTAACCCTAACTCACCTACCCCACTCTAACCCTCACATCCACACAATCGCACACTTGCCTGACCCACGCCCTAACCCTAAATCACCTAACCTGCCCTAACCCTCATGTCCACACAATCGCACACATACCTAACCCGCACCCTATCCCTAACTAACCTAACCCGCACTCAATTGCACACTTACCTGAATCCGACCTGTAACTTTCCACCACAGCACTGAAAATATCGAAGCGACAGAAACAGACAACCAAATTCTTTCACTAGGAAAAAATTTGGTTTTCTGTTGCTTCAATATTTTCAGCTTTCACTGAATAGGGGTCGATATTAGAACATTCGAAGTTTTGAAATTTCAGTGTTCTAATATAGACCCAAATATATTGGGGGAACATACAAACAGTACTAAAAATTGCTCTTGTATAAACTTAGACAGTTGATAGAATAACAGGTCTTACTTTATCATGCATTTTTCTTAAGGGTATGAAGTCTGAAACTCAATGTCTGTCATTATTTAGTGACTTCATTCCTAAATGATTTGCCAGAAAACCACACATTTTATGAAGAACATACCAAAAAATAAGAAACAAAATTCTATTAGTTCTGCAAAAATCTGAACAGTTGAGAGGTATAGTTCAGCTGGGGCTGTCTTTGATTTTGCTGCCCTTCCCCCTCACAAAATCTTGGTGGAATGGGGCCTCCCCCTACAGCCATTGCAATGTCCCATTACTTGGATATTTCACCCCATTTACCATAAACTCTGTATTGTGCAGACTGCTTTACTTCTACAATGATTTGGAGTTCATTTAAAAGTTTTATTTTACATTTTACAGCACAAACACTAATAGACATCAGCTAAACAAAGGAATGCAGTCTCACAATGAAAATAGACTTTGCATTAAAACTTCTCTGATCTTGAAACTCACATTTATTGAAATAGCATTGAAACTTACATTCAAAGAAAACACATCTGGCCAGTGGCAGATAAAGATTAACTTTGGGCTGTTTTCAAATCATAGGCACCCTACACATGAAATATACATGTGTTCTTTGATACACCTCCCTAATTGTATTAAATTATATTCTTTGTATAATACAGTGCAGTTGTTAGAGGGCATTTTAAATTTATTGTTCTGAACATTTTTCCAGTAAACAATGAAATAAAATGCATGCACCAATAATAAGAAAACTGCTCAGTTCAGGACATTACCATCATAAAAGTCTACTCAAACTTCTACAATCCACCAGTAGCAGTAAATATGCACAATCCCTGCAGAAGTAAAAGTCATCTAAATAATTCCACATTAAAGAGATTTGTAACTAATGAAGAGGTTTCTGCTAGCAAAAACTTTATATTTCATTGTTTCATCTACAAATAAAGTGCCTGTTGTTCTTGAGGAATAAACTGCCTATGTTACATTAAAAAAATGATAAGCTACTAATATTGCAATAGGGAATGGATAGTAAATTAACAGGTTCATAGTTACTAGGTAACTCCGCCAAAGAGGACATACTCAGGACTGCAGCATCAACCCCCTTTAAAAGTACAACACAGTACAGTATCAGCAATGCATCTACATACTGTGGGAGTAGAACCCACAGCCTTCTGCATTGAAAACAAGTACAGTATCTGTTGTGCTATTAACAATGCAAGCAGACTCAGCATGAGCAGCACTAAACTACTCTTCTCCTGAAGCTCTTAACTCCTTGTAAAATCCCCTCGACACTCAACTGTACCTCTCAACTTTGCAGCACAAGAAATCTGGAAAAAGCTAAAATTTATTGGGGGGCAGAAGCCTAAAAAACAGACACATTTTAAACATTGCTCATATAATCTTGGAAAGTTGCTAGAATAAACTGCTGTCCTACCACCATGCATTTTACTGCCAAGTCTTGAACCCAGGACCCTGTGCACTACAGTCAGAGCAACATACCGCTATGCCAAATCAGCTGTTTCTTGAAAGATATGAAGACTGAAACTTAAATGGCCATCATTTAATGAATTAGGTTCTCACCATAGCTCTCACCCTCTTAGCACAAAACACCTGGACAAAGCCAATAATGGGGGAATACAGGCCCCAAACATATTCAGTTCTCACAATAGCTCTCAACCTCTTAGCACAAAAAGCATGGACAAAGACAATAATGGGGGAATACAGCCCCCAGAATAGGGATAATTTTCAAATATTGATCTTATAAACTTAGAAAATTGCTAGAATAAAAGGTTTTGTGTTACCATGTACTTTCTGAAGAATATGAAGTCTGAAATTCAAATGTCTGTAATTATTTAGTGAATTCAAAATCCAGAATACCACAGATTTTATGAGGAAACGAACAAAAATATGAGACAAAAATCTACAAGTGGTGGTGGTAGAGAATTCAGGCTGTTGCTACCTGCATCCAAGATACAGGGTTTGAGCTTACCCTCTAGCCACCAGTCATAGTTAACTGGGGCCTTTTGGGTTTGAGCCTACTCTCTAGCCATCAGTTATAGTTAACTAGGAATTTTACTCACAAACACACACACACACACACACACACACACACACACACACACACACACACACACACACACACACACACACACACACACACACACACACACACACACACACACAAATGCACACATACACACCAAAATCTCCATTTAAAATCCTGCCTAACCCACCTTCGCCCTATTTGGAGTCCGTTTGAAATCCTGCAGCAATCTATGACTGCAAAGTCCCAGCAGCTCCAACTTGCCCTGTTTCCAAGTACCAGTGCCAGCAAATGCATTAAAAGTTCCCATGCATTTGCTGAATCCAGCCTGCAGTTCTGAGCATGCACAGACTGCAGATGTTGCAGTCTGATCCCCTTCCAGTCTATGCAGTTCTAACCGCATAGACTTCTGGGGCATCTATGAAACTGATGCCTTCTTTCCTAATTGGACTGGTTAAACAGCATGCATTTACAGGGTTCTGGGACTCTCTAATTTTTCATTTCTTTGTTTCTGTTTTACAGCTGGGATGTGCAGTCCAATAGCACGAGCCGCCACTGCTTTATATGCGAAATTCAAGAGAGTCAATATACACTGTGCAATATCTATATGTTGTTCTATCTACTTCTACTCATATGTTATGTTTTTGTGATAGCAATTACTTTTTTTACTAAAATATTTTTTTAATGTATGCCCTTGCACTGAGAATGAAGCAACACAATTTCATTCATCTAAACTGTTGTGTAGATTTCAATGACAATAAAGTTTACTTCGACTTTGACTTTGAACATTTACTTGTTCTGTAGACATGTTGAAAGTCGGGGTACATTTAATCAAGTCATTTGGCCCATTGTTTCTGATTTCAGAGTTCTTGTCTACAGAACCTCCTTTGGCTACCAAAGATCCATTGTTTCCACCTTTTTTGGTTGAGTTTCCAGTTAAAGCAGCCACAAATTAATTAGCTAACATTAACATTCTGAGTTAATAGTTGAACTAAAGGTGAGCGGTCATCCACAAGGTTTGCAAATTCAGTAGGGCTGGGCTAACATCAGTGTTAGCATTAGAGTCATTGAATAAATCCTATGAAGACATCTGGTGTGGATTTTGCATATATAAGTAACAGGGGAATATAGAAGGTAAATTCCCAAAAGGCCCTTCTCCCTGAAAAAATATATGAAATGATGTCATTTAGCTGAACTGTCAAAAAGAACTAACCAAGCAGAAATGCTAAAAAGCATATTATCATAAAACAAAACATTAAAAATGCATTTTTTTGTGCAAATTATATATACTAATTTCTGAGATTGCACAAACCTGGGTATATTCCCCATCTCTGAGACTTTTATGATCTTGCATGCCTGTCAAACTTCTGTTTAGTCTATCAAATGTGATCAACTAAACAGATGTTAACCACAAACACAGTTTAGACTAACATCAGTGTACCCATATGTAGGTTGAAAGTCAGGTATTTGACACTGCCTCCACCAAATCAGGTAATGTTAACTAAACTATACTGAAGCCTACAATGTTGAACACCCAATATACCAAACTACCAGACTTGCTCCACCCCCCCCCATAACCCATGTTAGCATTTGTTCAATTAGCACCTGCATGGTGGTCCACCTGAGTATTATGTCAGGCTGCTTTCTGTCACACTAGCCAGAATAGCTATATTATTAACTTAAAGGACCTGCTAAAAACTGTGCCCCCCCCAAAAAAAAATCCTGCAAATGCTTGAAATTTTAAGAAAATGATACATATGATCTTTAAATTTACTGTATCTCCTATGATCTTTAAATTTAGTGTATCTCCTATTCATGGTATGGAATAGGACAACACAATTCTACCAGTAAAGATGCTAACTGTCCTTGGAAGCCATAGTAAAATAAGAGGTGTGGAGTGCTATTAGTGAATTAATATATGCAACAACTATTGGGATTACCATTGCCAGTTATAAACTGCTATTCATCTCTGTTGATCTTTAAATATATTGTTTCTGTATTTTCCTTCTCTCCCAGTGACCTTGCTTCTGGTAGTAAAACTGCCATTAACCAGTATATTTAATTAGATACCCCATGAATGCTTGTAAACTTCATTTGAATCATTATCCTTAACTTCACAGTTAAAGTCTTAATCAAATCGGTTCATCTCTAAATCAGCACCTTGCTCTCTTCTGTATATTTAATTAGATACCCCATGAATGCTTGTAAACTTCATTTGAATCATTATCCTTAACTTCACAGTTAAAGTCTTAATCAAATCAGTTCATCTCTAAATCAGCACCTTGCTCTCTTCTGTGCAATATATTGTTTTCAATCTCATTTCTGCCTTACAGTTATCATTGATTAGGTAACCAGATAAGCTAATCACAAATGCATATTTTCAATGAATTATCCTATAAGCATTGCCTAGTGAAATGACTGCCCAGAGTCAGGCAGTTTGCAATTGAAGGTGGATGGGATCTTAAACATGAGCATATTAGATAAAACTGATGGACAGTTCATAGAATTAACCCTCTGTACTAAACTGCTGGACTCTGTTCCAGTTTTGATATACACTATGCTTTAAGTCACCATTCTGTGGTTTTCTGAATGTGCACTTTTCATGATATTGTAACTCTAAAAATTATCTTTATCCATTTCTATCTGATTCTGAACCTAAGTTTTTTTCTGGTTACTCACACTTACACTGCTATTGTTTTTCTGATTTTATTTGACTTCAAAATATCTCTATTCTGGCTTCCTCTGAGTGAGATTTCATTTTTTAAACAGATGTAGTACACAAGAAACAAATGCACCAAAAGTACAAAAATATGATTTAGAAACAGTTTTTGGAAACAAACTGCAAACAAGAGTATTCTGTAAAGTACAGATTCACTGCATGTGGTCTAGGACCAATCACTAATGGCCACTGCCATGAGAATGATTTTGAACAAAAGCAAACCTTTGAAACTGTACTTCAGCAGTATTTCAAAAATGTACTTTTGTTGAGGCAACATCTATACAAGGTCTTTAACCCTCTTCTCAATATATAATCAATTCTAGAGTCAGTGTGTGATATACACCACCTCCCTCTCACATTAACCCATTTGGAGGAGCTATTTTTTTTCTTTTGGGAAAAAAAAACACTTTTTTTCATTCATAAGTTTTAGCCAGTACAAAGTCACCACATTGTATCAAACACAATGTGTATGCGTGTCTGTGTGTGTGTGTGTGTGTGTGTGTGTGTGTGTGTGTGTGTGTGTGTGTGTGATAAATCAACATGGTTTACAATGAGGTCATATCCACTACATACCTCTCAACCTCTTAACGCAAGAAATCTGGACAAGTCTAAAAAAATGGGGGGGGGGTCAAAGGCCCAAAAGTAGTGACAGGATTTGAAATATTGCTCTTATTAACTTAGAAAGCTGGTAGAATAACATGCCCCCATATTTAATAAACTCTGTGTAGGAATAGTGCAAGCCCTACACAGAGTGTACTGTGGCCATGTCTGCAACTCTCCCTCGGCAGTGCGCCTTGCATATTAATGAAGGTGTACTACTGGGGAAGAGCTATGTATACGGCTACTGAATCAGTGTAGGAGGTGTGTTACAGAGCTTGGACATGTGTAACATACCCCCTGCGCTGTGAAAGTGCAGGATGGTACTGAAGTAGAAATGTTAAATGTGTTTACTTGGCCAGTTTTATTTAGTAGTAGGGGGTGTGTTACATTGTCCGTAACACACACCCTGCACTGTCAAAGTGCTGGATGGCAATGAAATAGAAAAGTTAATTGTGCTTACTTGGACAATTTTTTTTGTAGGGGGTGTGTTACAGTGCCTGTAACACACCCCATGTACTGTCAAAGTGCTGGATGGCACTGAAATATAAATGCTAAAATATCATTTTTCCTTTTATTTATTTTTTTCTTGTGTTTGCATGGTGTGGTGCAGTGCTTGGCAATGAACCATGCCAAACATCTAAAAATAGAAACTGGATGCTTTTAAGTTTAATGGAAAATGTCAAGTTTAAGCATAGCTGAGTGAGTTTGCGCAGCACAGCGCAGAGTGTTGCTCAGCAGTTCTTAAACATAACTGAAAGCTATATAGAAATGTATAGTTGAAATATTCACATTTGTGTTAGCTGAATGGTTAGAGTTACAGTCTTGTGTTCAGTAAAGGCATGGCTTAAATACCCAGACAGGCAATTCAGCTTTTACATCTGATAGCATTAATATATACATTTTTTATTGATGTAGTTATTGATATTTGTTAATTGGTTTATTCCAGCTGGTCCAGAAGCCCATTTTCAGTGGAGATATGAGAAGAAAAGCTCCAGCTTCACACAAGTATTCAATACATTACAGTCACACCCCAAGATTATGTAATTATAATGCATAGGGTTAGGTCATGTAAAGTAAAATACATACACATAACAATAAAGTACCATTAATGAGCAATTAAAGTCAATATATTTTCTAATTATTATTTAAAAATCTGGTTTTCCCTTAGCTAAGGACTGCTATGCCAAGCCAAGAAATGCTTAAACATGACCTGTTTTAGCAGTAGTTAGCAATGCACAGCTCTGCTTAGCTGGTTTGGGGACTGCTTAGCAATGCCAGTTTAAGTATTCCTCAGCTGAGCTAAGCAGGTTTGTGCACCGCTAAGAATTGCTAAGCATTTACCAGTTTAAGCACTGCTCAACTAAGCTTTGCAGGTTTGCACAGTACTAGACTTCACTTTGCATTTTTAAAAAATGGTCCAATGGTGGTGAAGGGTGGGAAAACAGCCTTATTTAAGCTGAACTAGCAGGAATACAGCCAGAACCTTTTGGAGTTTAATCACTGCAGGAACTATGGCTGGAGTTGCAGAGGGTGTGTGCTTCTGGGTATGGCGCTGGGGCATTTTGAAGTCCAGGGTCATGTTTTGGATCCTTGTCAAAGACCATGGTGACTGGCTGCAGCAGGGCTAGTAGCAGGGCTCAGAATACAAGTCAGAGGCCTGGGACCACCTGGCACATGACTTCACCACTGCAACTGGAATCCCCTGCACTGGAGAGCAGGTGTGTCATCATTATGATGACCTGAAGCAAAGGAAGGGAGAGATCTTGGCCCAATGGATCCAAGATGCTCAGGACAGCAATGCCGCAGAAGTTTGTAAGTATAGAACCATTGATTTACCAAATTCTAGTATGAATATCTCATGGACAGATATGCATAATGGTGTGTTTTCCTCCCACAGCTGCAGAGGAGAGGGATCACAACCTGGAGGCCCATGCAGGGTGTCTGGCCAGGATGCACAGAGAGTGGTGAGTACAGATATATCTTGCAATATATAGTAATCTTATTAAGAAAGAGTATAGTAGTAACTGCCAGTAGGTATAGTCTGTTGTGAGTGTACTGCAATGAATGTGTACATAGACCTGGACTGGTAAAAGTGAGTATTGCCATGTATATAGTTCAATATAGATGAAAGCATGAAACATGCTACTGTTATGGAAAGAAAGTTAATACAGCATTAATAATGTTTGAGAATAATATTTGTATACTGTACTAATAATACATGTTCTGGTAATAAAGTACACTGCCACTGAAAATGTAAGGGAATAAATTAACTGCATTCTTAATCTACAGGAAAAACAGTATAACTGCAGTCAGAATTGTGAAGAAATAACGGTAGTACTGCATAGATTGTGTAATAACACATTCATTCCAATGCCTGCATTATTTAAAGTATAGAAAAATAAAGATTGTCAGCTGTAGACCAATTACTGTGCCATCTCACCCTTAATTAATCTGTGTTCTGCCAATTGTTATTTGTATCCTGGACTGTTGTTCAGAGAATCAGATATTACAGGTTTTGTGAAGTAAACATGGGTAGAATACCATGAAGTGACCGAAGGTTGCCAAATAAATAACTGTCATGGTAAAGTGTAGATGTGGAGCTGTACTACATGATATAATGCAATATGATATTTATTCTGCACTAAGATCTGAAACTAGAGTAGTACTCTGTAAGGTGCTATAGTGTGTTTCTCCCAGGATTGTCTTTTGTTAACCTTGGCATTTCAGCTATATGCATTCCTGAATGTAGGTACGCTGATGCATGCAAGCATGAAATAGTAATAGCTGTAGACTGCAAATATAACATGTGCAAATGTATATGGGTGAGGTAGGCAACTCAGCATCCCGATATGGTCTGCACAGATCACACATATTCCCATCCACTAGGGGCTAATTATGTATACCTGCATTTCAAGTATTAATACACAGTTCAGCTGATATCTCTGTCATGCATGAATCTCATGCATGTATGTTCAGCTGTCACTGCATTCTCATGTGACACTCTACCTATATTACCAGGTCACACTTTGCCATCAGGTGAGCTTTAGGTACATATCACTCAGTCAGCACACAGCAGTGGCCCAGTAGCTCACTGTGATAAGCAATGAAGATATACCTGTTGCTCATGCTACTGCAGAGAGCTTGACCTATTGCCAGCTGTGATACTGAGAAAAGATAAGTGTTTATTCTCATTTTTGTCTGCATTTTGATTTAATATATCTGTAATCTGTACAACTGTACTTATTCTTCTTTTTGTGTGTTATAGCTGTATATTCTCTTAGTGTTGACCTCAGTTGTGGTGAAATCCTTTGCCTGGAGGCCTTTTCTGTTTTCTTTGTGGCAGCATGTTTTCAGACCTGGTTTAATCCGGACAAAGTATTCCTGCATCTGTATTGTTTGGTTTCTGTCCTGAGTTTTAAGTCAGATATACCTGCTGCTAAGGTTGCTGCAGAGAGCATGACCTACTGCCAGCTCTGATATTGAGAAAAGATAAGTGTTTATTCTCATTTTTTGTCTGCATTTTGATTTAATATCTCTGCAATCTGTACAACTGTACTTATTCTTCTTCTTGTGTGTTATAGCTGTATATCTTAGTGTTGACCTCAGTTGTAGTGAAATCATTTGTCTTTAGGCCTTGTCTGTTTTCTTAGTGGCAGTAAGTTTTCAGAACTAGTTTAATCCGGCCAAAGTCTTTCTGCATCTGTATTGTTTGGTTTCTGTCCTGTGTTTTAAATCAGATATATCTGTTGCTCAGGCTGCTGTAGAGAGCTTGACCTACTGCCACCTGTGATATTGAGAAAAGATAAGTTTTTATTCTCATTTTTTTGTCTGCATTTGATTTAATATCTTTGTAATCTGTACAACTGTACTTATTCTTCTTGTGTGTTATAGATGTATATTCTCTTAGTGTTGACCTCAGTTGTAGTGAAATTCTTTGTCTGGAGGCCTTGTCTGCTTTCTTAGAGGCAGTACGTTTTCAGAACTGGTTTAATCCAGCCATAGTATTCCTGCATCTGTATTGTTTGGTTTATGTCCTGTGTTTTAAATCATATATACCTGTTGCTCAGGCTGCTGCAAAGAGCTTGGCCTACTGTCAGCTGTGATATTTAAAAAAGATAAGTGTTTATTCTCATTTTTTGTCTGCATTTTGATTTAATATTTCTGCAATCTGTACAACTGTAGTGATATTCTTCTATTTGTGTGTTATAGCTGTATATTCTCTTAGTGTTGACTTCAGCTGTAGTGAAATCCTTTGTACGGAGGCCTTGTTGGTTTTCTTAGTGGCAGTAAGTTTTCAGAACTAGTTTAATCCAGCCAAAGTATTCCTGTATTTGTATTGTTTGGTTTCTGTCCTGAGTTTTAAATCAGGTATACCTATTTCTCAGGCTTCTACAGAGAGGTTGACCTACTGCCAGCTGTGATATTGAGAAAAGATAAGTGTTCATTCTCATTTTATGTCTGCATTTTGACTTAATATCTCTGTAATCTGTACAACTGTACTTCTTCTTCTTCTTGTGTGTTATAGCTGTATATTCTCTTAGTGTTGACCTCAGTTGTAGTGAAATCCTTTGCCTGGAGGCCTTGTCTGTTTTCTTTGTGGCAGTAAGTTTTCATACCTGGTTTAATCTGGCCAAAGTATTCCTGCATCTGTATTGTTTGGTTTCTGTCCTGAGTTTTAAGTCACATATACCTGTTGCTCAGGCTGCTGCAGAGAGCTTGACCTACTGCTAGCTCTGATATTAAGAAAAGACAAGTGTTTATTCACATTTTATGTCTGCATTTTGATTTAATATCTCTGTAATATGTACAACTTTACTTATTCTTCTTCTTGTGTGTTATAGCTGTATATTTTCTTAGTGTTGACCTCAGTTGTAGTGAAATCCTTTGTCTGGAGGCCTTGTCTGTTTTCTTAGTGGTAATAAGTTTTCAGAATTAGTTTAGTCTGGCCAAAGTAGTCTGGCCAAAGTATTCCTGCATCTGTATTGTTTGGTTTCTGTCCTGTGTTTTAAATCAGATATACCTGTTGCTCAGGCTGCTGGCTGCAGAGAGCTTGACCTACTGCCAGCTGTGATATTGAGAAAAGATAAGTGTTTATTCTCATTTTTGTCTGCATTTTGATTTAATATCTCTGTAATCTGTACAACTGTACTTATTCTTCTTGTGTGTTATAGCTGTATATTCTCTTAGTGTTGACCTCAGTTGTCGTGAAATCATTTGTCTTTAGGCCTTGTTTGTTTTCTTAGTGGCAGTAAGTTTTCAGAACTAGTTTAATCCGGCCAAAGTCTTTCTGCATCTGTATTGTTTGGTTTCTGTCCTGTGTTTTAAATCAAATATACCTGTTGCTCATGCTGCTGCAGAGAACTTGACCTACTGCCAGCTGTGATATAGAGAAAAGATAAGTATTTTTTCTCATTTTTGTCTACATTTTGATTTAATATATCTGTAGTCTGTACAACTGTACTTATTCTTCTTCTTGTGTGTTATAGCTGTATATTCTCTTAGTGTTGACCTCAGTTATAGTGAAATCCTTTGTCTGGAGACCTTGTCTCTTTTCTTAGTGGCAGTAAGTTTTCTGAACTAGTATAATCCAGTGAAAGTATTCCTGCATCTGTATTGCTTGGTTTCTGTCATGTGTTGTAAATCAGATATACCTTTGCTCAGGCTGCTGCAGAGAGCTTGACCTACTGCTAGCTATGACATTGAGAAAAGATAAGTTTTTATTCTCATTTTTTTGTCTTCATTTGATTTAATATGTCTGTAATCTGTACAACTGCACTTCTTCTTCTTCTTTTGTTATACCTGTATATTCTCTTAGTGTTGACCTCAGTTGTAATGACATCCTTTGTCTGGAGGCCTTGTCTGTTTTCTTAGTGGCAGTAAGTTTTCAGAACTAGTTTAGTCTGGCCAAAGTATTCCTGCATCTATATTGTTTGGTTTCTGTCCTATGTTTTAAATCAGATATACCTGTTGTTCAGGCTTCTGCAGAGAGCTTGACCTAATGCCAGATGTGATATTGAGAAAAGATAAGTGTTTATTCTCATTTTTTGTCTGCATTTTGAATTAAAATCTCTGTAATCTGTACAACTGTACTTATTCTTCTTCTTGGTTTTCCCCACCTACCTTCCCTGTTCTTGTTTTGGTGTTAGTGCTGTTGGTTCTGGAATTGCCCGCCTCTCTTGTAAGTCTCTATTTGAATACTCCTCCTGAGTCCATCTCATTTGCTCACTTAAGCGAATACAGTGAGATCATAGTCTGAGTCTAGTGTTCACTCTACATAATAAAGAGAGAAGATTTGTGAAGGCAAACCCACTTAGGTTCTTCCTTCATCTCTCCTTGCACGTTACTAACAAAAAAAATGTATCTGCTTTTACTGTATTTGTGTTTCCTCTTTAAGAATACTGAATTGTATTCATTGTGTTCCATTCATTACTGCTTGGTAGTAGCCTGATTAAACTGTAACTGTTACTCTAAGCCTTTTGGTTTAAGCACTTAGGCTACAGACCAGTTGTTTTACATGAAGGAGGTTTGTGGTCTGCACTGTTGTGGCAGACAGGTAGCTTACATCCTTCTAAGCTGGTAATTGCTGATTGAAAGCTCAGTGTCTGCTATTTTAAAAGTGTATTAGTTCTGGCTTAAGCACTTGGGCTTCAGGCCAGTTATTTTACATTAAGAAGGTTTGTGGTCTGCACCCTTGGAGGAGAGGCTGGATTCTGCCCTTCTGAGCTGGGAATTTCTGGTCACAGGCTTATTGTGTCTGCTTATTCGAACTGTTTCTTTCAGAATGCTACAACTGATGATATTACTGAACTGTATACGACACCAAAAAAGGAAATAACCAGTGAATAACAGCTCTACTTTCCACCATACACACTTTAATACTTGAAGAAAACTCTCTTAGCACCTCGGCCAAAAACAGCCTTTACAGAGTAAAACTTTTTCATATTAAAAAACACTCCATTTATATCCTAGCTTGATATCATCATTTTTCAATTAACCAATTACATGTGCTTCAATAAAACATTATTCAATTAATATTTAAAGTAAAAACAGTATTATATAAAACTATGCCAATTACATTCTTTATTCAACCCATTGGGTTGCAAAGTATTATATTTAATTATAAAGATAGATTCCTTCCTTTTTAGTACATATTTCAACATTTCTGTATTTCCATATTGATTAGATACTTGTTCCAAAACAGTTACTTTCATACTTTCCATGCCCCCTTTATGTACCCTATTAAAGTGTTCTGCTACAGGACTGGTAAGCTTATTGATTTTAATGTCCCTAACATGTTCCTTTATTCTTTCTCCTAGACTTATTTTAGTTTCCCCTATGTAATATTCATTACGTGAACAACTTAAGGCATATATTACTCCCTTACTTAAGCATGTATACTTGCCTAAAGTATTACATTTTTTACTTTTATTTCATCCACTCTGGTTATAATATATTAACAAATGGAACATTTTCCACAAGGGAAAGTCCCTTTTTCTGTTATATTACTTAGAATTTTCTCTCTTGGTCTAAAATATTTACTATGTACCAGGAAATCTTTTAAATTTCGTCCCCTTTGATAAGAAATTCTTAGTTCAATTTTAGACAATGATGAAACTTCTCTTTTCACTTGTTTCCAATAACCTTTAACTAATTCATTAAATATGTCTGAAAAAAGAAACATTGAATTATTATTAAAAATGTCATTACTGTTGTTTACTTTAACTTGTTTTATACCAGTTCCTGCAACCCTAACTACATTACTTTCATAGATCTTAAAATAACTTCTATACACTTCTTCTGGGTTATACCCTCTGCTTATAAAGGAGGCTGCAACTTTTCCAGCCTCATACCGTGCCTCTTCCTTATCACTGCATAATCTCTTTATCCTTAATATTTCTCCAAAGGGGATGGATTCCAGTGTATGTCTGGGATGGCAACTGGTAGCATGTAACATCCAATTAATTTGATCAAATTTCCTGTGTATAGTAGTGTGAATTTTTGCTTTTACTATTCCTTTTAATGTTATATCTAGAAAATTAATTTCTGAACCTATTTGAATACCATCAAATGTAATCTCATATTTGTTGGTATTAAGACATTCTATAAATTTTGATGATTGATTACCTCCCCCTTTACAAATAAAAATCAAATCATCGGAAATATCTAACTACATGTTCCCTAAAAAATTAATTTCTATAAATATGTACATTTTCAACTAGCCCCATAAACAAATTAGCATATACCGGGGCCAAAGCTGCCCCCATCGCTGTTCCTTTATTCTGTCTATATAAGCTGCCACTAAACTCAAAAATATTATTCACAAGACAGAAATGTGTTAATTCTTTTATATATTGTGTTCTTGGGCTATCCCTTAAAAAATGCTGTATTGCTTCTAAACCATAAACATGTTGTATATTTGTATATAAGCTCACCACATCAACTGTAAAAAAGTAGATATCTTCCGTCCATATTATGTTCTCTATTTTCTTCAAAAAATCAAAAAATCTTTTATATAAGATGACAGCTTGACTACTTCCTTTACCAATAACACATGTAAAAAACAACTCAAGTTAAAAGTAAAATAATTAGACGCTGATACTATTGGACATCCGGGTGGGGGGTGGGGGGGTTCATTAAGCTTTTATGAATTTTAGGAACACAAAAGAACTTCATTATTGTGTTATTCTTTATAGTCAACTTATTTGTTATATCATTAGCTGTAAAATAATGTACCATTTGTCAATATATTATAACCAGAGTGGATGAAATAAAAGGAAAAAAATGTGATACTTTAGGCAAGTATACATGCTTAAGTAAGGGAGTAATATATGCCATAAGTTGTTCATGTAATGAATATTACATAGGAAAACTAAAAGAAGTCTAGGAGAAAGAATAAAGGAACATGTTAGAGACATTAAAAACAATAAACTTCCCAGTCCTGTAGCAGAACACTTTAACAGGGTACATAAAGGGGGCATGGAAAGTATGAAAGTAACTGTTTTGGAACAAGTATCTAATCAATCTGGAAATACAGAAATGTTGAAATATGTACTAAGAAGGAAGGAATCTATCTTTATAATTAAATATAATACTTTGCAACCCAATGGGTTGAATAAAGAATGCAATTGGCATAATTTTATATAATACTGTTTTTTTACTTTAAATATTAATTGAATAATGTTTTATTGAAGCATATGTAATTGGTTAATTGAAAAATGATGATATCAAGCTGGGATATAAATGGAGTGTTTTTTAGTATGAAAAAGTTTTACTCTGTAAAGGCTGTTTGTGGCCGAGGCGCTAAGAAAGTTTTCTTCAAGTATTAAAGTGTGTATGGTGGAAAGTAGAGCTGTTATTCACTGGTTATTTCCTTTTTTGGTGTTGTATACTGTTTCTTTCTGAAATTGGTGCACCTTGTTGCTCTAGCATAGGACCAGATTCAGGCCTGCTGAATCTAGCTTTGTTTGTGTAACTTGAGCACTAATACAGGCCATCTTTTCTGGAAAAGGTTCCCTGCACCCTAGTAGTGGGAGTGTGCAGTTAGAACTTGTCTGATTGAAGACTGCTGGAACAGGGCTCAGTTTTAAGATTTTTTCTGGTTAATTGGGTAACTTGTTTAAATCAGATTGTTCATTTTCTAATATATATATATATATATATATATATATATATATATATATATATATATTGCACTTTATTCATCTGCTTTTACTGTATTTGTGTTACTTCCTACTTTATTACCAGGGGCATTGACTACAACTCTGAACTGAGATATATAACAATAAGCATCTTTTTATGCTCATTTAAAGTTTTTTTTTATTCTATCTGCTTTATTTTCTGAAATAATATATATATATATATATATATATATATATATATATATATATATATATATATATATATATATATACTTGTTTCCCACCTTTCTAGTCTAGTATAGTCCAGTTTTCATGTTAGTGCTGAATTCAGGGCTGTGTTACAGATCTCTGTGTTTGCCCATACCTTACTTGGATAGAAGGAAGTTTCTCTGTTCACCTGTCAGAGAGGGGAGCTTTGAGCAGCCTATCTGTCCATGGAGGAGTGGTTTCAGGTCAGAAAGTAACAGTTTATTGGCCATTTTGGGCTAATTTCTCTCTCTTTCATTTCCCTGCTATAAAAACCGCATTTGCCCGGTTTTGCGGTGGTTAGCTAGGATATAAGTATTCCCGGCTCCACAAAGTTTCCTCTTCAAATTTTCCCTTGGAACTAGACAAACTTTCAACTTAAGCACTCAAGCCATTCATTTATCAGACCGGCACTTGCTCAAAACTCATAGCAAGCACTTATAAACCCTAGCACTACAGAAGGACAAAGCTCTCTATTCGACCTTACCAGCCATTCAGTAAAACAGTTTACTGTACCTATCCAGCCATATCCAAAGGGCAGTTTGAGGTGTATTCCCCAGTCTAACTGGTGAATCTGGGCATTTTGAGGCAATATAACAACTGCCTAATGTACACAGACAACCCTCTCCTCCTACCACCAAACACTAATACATGCGAGAGATGCAATTATGCAGCCAAACTGGAGGCTAAGCTGTCTCTACCCAAGACTGGATCAGACAGTCAAGAGGAGAAGGGAAATATTGGCATCACACCACCAGTCTCACATAGACCCATTAAACCAGTACCGGTAAAAAACACACGTAAATACATGAAAACATACTTGGAGGCGCTAAATAAAAATCTGCAATAGCAACAGAGCCCTCCAAAGCAGACATCTAAGCAACCTCCACCCCCCCAACACAAACCATGAAACACTTACTTCACAAAACCAGTGTGCCACACAATCACAGCCCTAAAGGCAAAATAACATACCCAACATACTAGTAATAGATGCCTCTATAGTCAGACACATTGACATCCCACTCACTAGGCTGAATAAGGAGAAGGTTACTGTTAGCTGCCTGTCGGGTGCCAGGATCTGCCACATAACACAAGCACTCAGGTCACTTCAGAACAAGTACAAACATGACTCTCTCATTGTCCATGTTGGTGCGAATGACCTGAGTCGTACCTCCCTATACTACATGAAAAGAGACATGGAAGAGCTCTCTGATCACGTAGCCCAGGCCAGTATGATCCTGACCCTGAGTAGCATCCTGACCTCACCAAGAATGATACCACGGTATAAAGAAAAAATGATCAATTTCAACAATTGGCTAAGTTTCTGGTGTCATTTAAAGGGGATCCAGTGTCTGTCTGCCTGAGATGACATGCTCGACAAGCCACGCTGCTTCACTAGAGATGGCTTGCATATGTCACCCTTAGGCGTTCGAATACTGGCCAAGGCTTTTGCCACCCCCATATTGCCTTTTTTAGGCAAGGCTCAAAAGACAAACCCACCACTGCAAATAGCACAAGTAACAAAAATCTGAGGGCAATACTACTCAATGCTAGAAGTCTAAACCTCAAAATGCATGCACTCGAGGCACTCCTCAGTATGGAGAAAATTGATATATGTGCAATAACAGAAACCTGGTTTAAGGCTTCAGAGAGCACCCCAGCACTACCAGGCTACAACTCATACCATACATTTCAGCCGCAGAACTCAGACTGAAATACAAAAGGCGGGGGAGTATCCATATTCATCAAGGATACCCACACCTCCAGGTTAGTGGCACAGCATGATGCTTCAGAGATTATCCACATGCAGCTAACAATGGGCAAAACTGCAATTCAAATTGTAGCTTGCTACAGATCACCCACAATGTCCCAGGACCCCCATTCCACATTTCTGGAAACACTGGATAACATAAAGGTCCTACCAAACACCCTAATATTGGGTGATTTCAACTACCCAAACATTAACCGGGAGAACTACTCAAGTGCTAACTCCCTTGCCCAACATTTCCTAGAATTTATAAACCCAAATGCCCTGGAACAAATGGTCAACACTCCCACCAGAGGTGACAACATATTGGACCTGGTCATCACCAACATGGGTGACCGGTGTTCCACACTGGAGGTCAACCCCTCGCTGGTAAGATCTGACCATGAAAAAATCACTTTGGATATCCACATTCTGCCCCCACCCCCAGACAAGGAAACCACCATGAAAAACTTTTCAAAAGCAAACTTCACGTTACTTATGACTGAGGTAGAAAGTTTCAAAGCCCCCATGCTAAAGGATAACACTGTCCAAGCTGCAAACTCCTTTACTAATGCATTCTACGGGCACCTACAAGAATGCACGGATCATGCTATCCCAAGCAAAACCAAGACTCACTCCTCCAAGAAAAGGAAACCAGTCTGGTGGACCCCTGCCATAAACAAGCTATACAATAGAAGGAAGAAACTAGTACAGAAAAGAGTAAAATCCCAAGAAGGGAAGACATCCCTGATCAGTATCAGCAAGAAACTATGATCCCTCATAAAATCATCCAAGGCAAGCTTTGAAAGATAACTTGCCAAGGACTTCAAAGATAACCACAAGGCATTCTTTAGCTATGTCAAGAATCTAAGTGGCAATGCTCAGATCTGCTCAGAGTTAGTGCAGAATGGCAGAAAATACACTGAACCAACTGATATTGCCAACATCCTGACAGACAGGGTCAGTGCAAACTTCACCCCCCTCTCACCCCCAAAAGGGCCCATAACCATACCGGAAGAATGTAGAGCCCCTGAAATCACAGACACTCAGGTTAAAATGGCCCTCTCCAAAGCCAAAAACACAGCATCAATGGGACCGGACGGTGTCCCAGACTGTGTCCTACATGAGCTCAAAGACGAATTAACCCCTCACCTAAACACACTGTTCAAACTCAGCCTCTCCATAGGCTATGTACCCATAGAGTGGTGCACAGCAACAGTTATTCTACTCCACAAAGGTGGAGCCACAACAGACCCTGGGAACTATCGCCCTATAAGCCTGACTATCTTGGTCTGCAAGGCTATGGAGTGCATCATCATGGAACTCATTAACAGAGACATTGGGAACCTCCAAACACTGGACCCTACCCAGTTCAGCTTTGTTAAGGGCAGATCATGCCTACTAAACCTGGTGAACTTCTTTGAGACAGTTACCAAGGCTATATATGAGGGAAATGGGGTACACACAGCCTACCTAGACCTCTCAAAGGCCTTCGACACCATTCCCCATTCTGGTATTATAGAAAAGCTCACCAGCCTGAACATAAACCCCTATGTCACAAGATGGGTTGCCAATTAGCTCACGGACAGAAACCACATGGTGAGAGTTACAGGAGCTAGGTCTGACTCTAAATCAGTTACAAGTGGCGTTCCCCAGGGCTCAGTCTAAGGACCCCTCCTGTTCGGCATATACTTCTCAGAGGTACAGACAAGCACAGGAGGACTATGGCTGACCAAGTTCACAGATGACTGCAAACTAGGGGCTATAACTGACTCACCAGCTGACACAGACATCCTCCAAAAGGGTCTTACTGAGACAGATACCTGGTGTTAAAATCATGGCCACAAGCTAAATGACAAAAAGTGCATAGTTATTCCCTTTGGAAATAACAAAGTACCCACAAACTACCACATAGGTGGTAGTCCCCTAAATACAGAAAATGTAATAAGGGATTTGGGGACCCAAGTAGATAGTAATCTCTCCTTTGATAATCACATTGCCAAAGTGGTTAGAAAATCTTTCTATGTGGCCCACCTAATCACAAAAGGGTTTGCGTCCAGATCAAAAAAAGTCATTGTGCCCCTCTACTCATCACTCATCAGACCCATCATAGAGTACAATGCCCCATTTGGGATGTACCTTACAAGACACCTGCAACAACTGGAAAGACCACAGAAGTACCTCACCAAGAGGATCACTGGCCTCAAACAGATGCCCTATGCAGCTCAACTGAAGAAACTCCAGCTGTACTTGGTTGCATACCACCTGCTCAGAGATGATCTTTGCCTGACATATAAGGCCATGTCCAACCCAGAATTGATGGACATGCTCCACCTAAAGAAAACTTTATCCTCTCGAGCCACATAGTCTAGGGATCTAAACCTCACCACAACAATAAATAGGACATGCTGGAGTGATAGATTCCTGTCCCAGAGACTTTCCATCCTTTGGAACAAGATTCCAATCTACAGAGCTCCTTGTTAATGCTCTTCAAGAGAAACCTTGATGAGTGAATGGGACACAGAAAGTTTACCCGGGGATCACTTCAGTGGCTCTGCTGGACAGAGGCACAGGGAACTAATCTAAGGGGGTGGCGAAAACCAACACATTCTGGCTAGGCTTATAAATGCCTTTGGGCAGATAGCCTAGTACCTACCTATGAACCTGTGAACCTATATGTATAGGTTGTTCATTTTGTCACACACAGACTGGGGTTTGAACCCAGGGACAGGTGCTAAGATATATTTAAAGAAACAGACAAGTACTACTGACTATTTATAGAAACAGTTATGTTCTATTAACAGATATTCTCCCCACAGGACCTACAGGTAAATAAATGTCTGTAGTAGCTGTATGAATTTTATACTAATGTCTGTGACCAGATGTAGTAGTGAGTAAAAATCATTTGTCAGCAAGGTGATAAGACTTCATTAAATAAAATTACATGAAGTAAAGTACTATTCCAAGTTAATAAGGCAAATTAATGGTCTGTTATTGGTACGGCTGTATGCCTGATGTGTCTGTGAATGTCTGCTGATAGTCCAACCCCATGCCTGCCAGTGACGGCTGGATAAGTGTAAACTCTCAATACTGTACATGATACATGTCTCTCAAGTGTCATGCTGTCATGGATAGTGATCATTGCTGGCAAAAATCTTGGACATAGATACAAACCCAGTTGAAGTATGCCAGTAGCACACTCACACATCAGTGCAAAGTATTCCTTGTTAGTCATATATGTTTCCATGACATGTAATAGTCCCCTGTAGTGATGTACCTGTAGGTGTTACAACTTGGCCAATAACATCCCATAAAGTAAGGGCAGACCTGTAGAGTATTTATCAGTACTGTTGTAAAAAATATAACCTATACAGTTGGTAATGTAATGTCTTTCTCTCGCCCCATCCCTTATCTGCATCACAAATTATTATTCTTATACTTCGGGTATGGTTCCATTATCACATATGTTGTTCTCAAAACCTAATGTTGTGCCTTGTGTTGTATTATTGGTTATATATTACAATGGGTGCATACAAGCATGCCAATGTTGTTGGCCTTTTGCCATAATTGTTACTAGCATGCTAGTACAATAATGACTGTTATTCCATTTATGCCTCTGTTCTGTATGCTATGCATTTCTATTGTTCTGGGTTAATTGGAACACCCATGCATGCTGTTATAACTAACAAAGTATTCTGTCCATGACTAAACAATACACATTCACAAACCTCAACACTATAGCATGATTGGGTTTTTGATTCTGGCAGATCTGCCTATCCCGGCTCATCTGGCCGTGGCACCAGGTCTCAGCATGTCTGGGACCCAACCTGGAGCTGCATCCTCTGTTGGCCCTGCACCACCCATGGGTGAAACCGCCTCAGGGGATAGGGCCTCTCTGGGTGCGGGCGCGGAGAGGATGTTATCACCTGAAATCCAAAGTTCCCAGGGATGGTGCTAAGGGTTATCCAGCTCACTTTGGATGACTGACTGTGCCAGATTGAGGACAGAATGGCACACCTGGGGGGGCAGGCCGGCCCTGGCACCCAGCCCCCAGCACAAACATCTTCAGGGCTCTGAAGGAGCAGTGGTGACTTCCAGTGGGTGGGGATCTCAGTCCCATTGTAGCCATCTGGGGGCGCTTGGTCCTCTGATTCCCAAATACCCTCGTTGTCCTAGGTGTTTACCCCCCTCAGGTGTTATACACCGCCCATGTCTGCTCCCTTGTCTGTCTTGTCTGTCTGCAAACAGAACTTCTCCTACCCAACTTACCTCCCCAAATGTACCTACATCCCTTCTCCAACTTTCCACTCTTTCCTAAAAAAAAAAGTGCATCTGACCTGCAAAAAATATCACCCCATGCATAACTCTCCATTTAGCCGAAACATACACTGCCATCAATCAATCATCCCAGCAATTAATCAACAAAGTTATGTCACCCACAGCACTCCCTGTGGGATGTGAGGCTCCAAATTCCAAAATGTCCACAACATGCAAAGCTGTTGCTGTACAAGAAATGGAGAGCTATTGTCCTTTCTCACATCCATCCTGCATATCCCTACCTGCCTTTCATATTGTTTTTCCTCCTGCTTGCCCCCATTTCACCACTTTTTTTCTTATTCTGTAAATAGCACAGGTTTAAATGGGACTAAGTGCCATCTCACACAAACCCACTTTAATCACCTTATCAGATTCTGACACTGTTATGCAACCATCCCACATCTCAAACCAAGGACCTTCTGAACTACAGCATAGTGCATTAACCCACTATGTCAAGTCAGCTCTAATGAATAACTATTATTTCTATTATATCATACATTACCCTGATGTTACAGCAGTAAAAACACACACCTCTGCAAGCATTGAACCCAGAACCCTCTAAATTATGACATTGTGCACTAGCCCACTAGGCTACTCAGCTGTGAAAAAATCGCTGCTATTTTTACAAAGATATCCTTATTACCAGTGACACACTACTTCTACATATAATGGGATAAATGAAAGTGTACTTGGGCCTGTGATGCAGACACTGAACCAGTACACAGCCAAACACATGTTGATGGATGTACGTGAGGCTTATGATATCAAGTAGAGCTGAGAACTGCATGGACTGTTGCAGAATGTCCACAGTTGTGCCACCTACCTATGGCATGGTTGTCATAAAACCTATTCTGTGTGCTGAAGTACTGACAGGTCAGTGCAGACTGAGGTTACAAAATCAGGACAGACAGGTCAGTGTCACACGTCATACCCATCCAAACACACATGTTCATGCCAATCCTGTGCAACACACTGTATGCATACACTTATGTCTTGCAACTATACCTGCCATAATAATGACTCAGTAGCTCTATCTGTGACATACCTAGCATGTGTGACATCTGGACACCCACAGTGCTGGTCCACAGTCCAGTCTGTTGCACAGCAACCACATGCTTGTCAATACAACATAGAAATAACTGAGTCCTACAATGTCCAGCAGAACTGGTTGCTACTACCACAATCACTGCCACCCACAGTAGCATGTCAAAGGCCTGTAGTGTGGGACACGTGTCATACATATAAATATGTGTCCTAAATGTCGCCTACCACTCTCTGGATGGCACTATTATGTAACATATGTATCAGAGGCACATGCCTCACCTGGACTGCTATGGGTACTGTCACCCTGGCTATGCTGTCACAGCAGAGTTGACACTGCTCGCTCACTGACATGTACAGCTTGCTGTCCCCCCAGTGTGGTCACAATCCCCAGCATGACTCCTGGTCAGAATGCATCAGCTGCAGCCTGCTACACATTCAGCAGTATGTTCAGCTACTTGCTACCTCCCAAACACCTAGAACAGGCCATCCATACAACACCCATACATAAAGGGTTGGGTGGGAAATGGTCAGGTGACAGGGACAGGTGTCACAGCCTCCCCCTTCAAATATACACAGCTGACAGACCAGTGTCAAATACAGCAGCATGCATATTTAGATAAAAATGATATATGACACATCTGCCTGTCTCCTTACTGACCCCACCACACATTGTTAAACAGTAAATTGCCACAGAATCATAACGTCTGTTAACAATGGCCAAACATAGCATGCAAAACTGTGGGCATACCACATTAATCCAAACAGTGGACAGTATTTTTACCTACCCTCTGTGATGCTGTAGCTCCCACACCTCGGTGATGTCCTCCTCAGGCCAGGAAAAGAGCCAAGGCCTATATGAAGGGCTTAATTATAGCACTGTGTTGCCATGCCATTGGCTAATGAAAATGTAACCCAGCTGTTCTGGATCCTATTAGCAAGTATGAGTTACAGATTGGTGTACAGGCAATCACCTGTTCATGAGCATTGCCTACAAAAGGCAAGCTGCTGCAGGTCTGTGACTTTCTTCATGAAGACAGACTGCACTTTCCTAGGACAACTAACACCGGATTTCTGCATGCAAAGGAGTACAGCACTATACCAGGTATGTCATGGAATTCCCTGTGTAATGGAATGCCAGTGGGGGATGCAGTCATAGGAAATAGGAATTCCAACAGTAGGTCTCAACAACATATCTTGGAATGACATTCCAAGTCATTGTTAGTCAGTTGCCAAGCACCTACAGTCTTCTCTTTTGGCTCTGTCTGCAGTGACATAAATCAGAGCTCTGGCCCCTGAGTCTCCCCAGCAATAGTCATCTCATGTACGCATGCTACTGGATTGTCTGTTGTACAATAATGACAGTAAGTACTGGGGGATACAGCTGGCATATCACATCATGCACTGTCAGCGAGCCCCTCTCAGTCTGCAAATGTCATACAGGTATAATTCAGCCATGGTCTAGGTGTTCCTGACTGTTTCTGACATACTCTGGCTAGGTCACTGTGTACTCCACCCTTGTATCTTATTGTCTGACAGCTATGGCTAGTGTACCTGGGACCCACTGCAACAGGACAGCAGGTTATAGGCAACAGTAGTGGGGGGGACACAGAGTCCACCTCAGCAGCACTGTGTACATATTGAGCATACAATGTAAGGGAATGAATACAGTGCCATATATTAATGTACCATTACTGTGTTCTGTGGGGTCTGACATGTCACAGACACATTCCCTACAGTCTGAGTACAACCATTACATATTATCCAGCTGGTTTCCAGACATACTCATTTTCTGGCAGGAGTCTACATATATCAGGCACATGTACACATTCCACAAACATCTGTGTACTCCAGATGTCAGTCACTTACCAGGAGGAAACCCTACACCACATTTGCACTGCTCATTTGCACTGGTCTCAGGTATTGTTTAGCACACATGTTGTTGGAATGTCCACAGAAACTTGTGGTATCACTCACATATTTGTCGGATGGTGGCTGTATGATGTGGTACTGTAACATTGCACATAAGGGACACACCACAGTAGATGTCAGTGATGGGTGTGGACACATAACAACACAGTCTGTCACAGTACACAGGTCATAACTGCTATACATAGGATCATATGAGGTTACTAGGCTATTAGATATGAGCCCCCATAAGCCTAGCCCAGATGTTAGCCCATGCGCATACAAGGCAACATCTGATGCCACAGTCCATCAGGGACACAGGTGGTATCCCAAGGGTGTATGTGCTGTTAACCATGCAGTTACCAGGTTCCACTTGCAAAGGTGTAAGTAGCTACTCTGCCTGATGTGGAAAAGTTGATGTCACACACCTGGTTGAGGGCATGTGTGTTGGTTAATAGAGTGGAGCTTCAGTTGCACTTGTGCAGCAGTCCTAACAAAGTAGATTCCATGACTGCCAGGCAGAGGTCACTTCTGAGGAGTATGTATGAAATTGGGTAGAGGGATTCCCATATAGCCTATGTGTGTATGGTAGATGTTTGAGGTCCTGGTATTTCCTGGAGTGGAACCTCTGTGATGTCCCCAGTTGCTGCATGTGCTGTGGGAGGTGAATGACAAACAGAGCATTATACGCAATAGTGGGGGAATACAATGATCTTATGACCGCATGTCCCTGGATGAGATACCCTTATGTATGAGGTGGGCCATATAGAAGGTTTAGCTTACAACAGAATCAACATGGTGTTGAACTGTCATGTTGCCATCAACCTGTGTGCACAGATCCCTCACTAATGATTGCATGCCTAGGATGTTGTTAGCACTGTAATAATATGTGGGCACGTCAGTCTCTCCAAAGGGGTTGACACTGCATTTCCTGGTATGCAGCCTGAGGCCATGTTTCTGGCATCTGTCATGTGTCTTTGTGACACCATTCTCGACAGGTTTCCACATCACTAGGGAATTCGGTGACAGCACACAGCATGCAGTCGTCTGTAAACATGGTTGCCCATAGCCCAATGGCTGTGCTCTGCACATCAGAAGTGTACATCACACATAACAGAGGCCCAATCACAGAACACCAGGTGATGCCACTATTTATGGGTCAACCACTTGAGGTGGATTCCCCTATGTAGACTAGGTGGGTCATGTCAGCGTACCAGTGTGCTACCCCGCTGGTAACATATGGTGTGATGTATACTTGGGAGCATATATGTGTTATGGCCAAGTGGATTATACTGTCAAAGTCTTCATCCAGGTCAAGGTAGGCAGTGTGTACCCCCCCCCAACATGGCTTTGGTGATTGTGTCAAAGAGGTCAACCAAGTGTACCAGACATGATCCCTTCCTTGACAAAGATTAACTGTGCATGATGGACTGTGTGGAGGTTGCCAATGTCCTTGTTAATGAAGTTCACTATAAACTGTGCTATGGCCTTGCAGATCAGCTTAGTTAGGCTTGTGGGTGTATAATGTGACTCATTGGTGGACGCCCCACCTTAGAGTAAAGGGGTGACAGCAGTTGTCCTTCACACTGCTGGGACAAAGGCAGTAGTCAGGCCACCTTTGAATACAGTGCCTAATGGTGTTGCAAGGTCATGCTTGGGGTCATGTAAGATGCATCCTGTGATGTGATAGGCTCCCATGGCAGCTGTATACCATGACTTTTACATGGCAGTGGTGACCTGTTCACTACATATAGGAGAAGGGGAAGGTACTGGGAATGTCCTGATGTACTGATGGGGGTGGGGAGAGGGGGCGAAGCCTACACTGAATCTGTCAGACATGAAGTATGCTAGGCCTACAGCACTGGTATGGGTGGTGTTCTTTTTCACTACAAGTGAACAGATTCAAGTGCTTCCTCTGATGTTGCAGATATATATGCAGAAGGGGAGATGATTGTCTGTAGCAGATGTCGACAATGTGGACTCTGTGTTTGCTGTGCAAGTTTCCAGGAATGATCCAATACACTTGTTCATACTAAGGAGACATTGTTCCAAAATGGGCACTTGCTCCTACTTGGTCTCAGGTGGCAATATATCATCCCTGTTATAGACACTATTTTTTGAAGATGACCACCAGACAGGTGTACCTATCCTTACAAGAGGATGATGTAGTCCTGCCAAGTATAGCTGACTCCATGCATCTATATAAATGCACATATAGTGCTTGTGTGTATGTGTGGATATTGATGCAATTTCCTAAATAGGGGTTGGGGGCAGTGAAGCTGTGTATGCCACCCCACAGGAGACTGTATTCCATGTTGGAGGTGTATGTATGTCTGACCCTAGCTAGATGGGTATTGTGGGAGATGGTGACTGGAAACATCACCGCATGATGGTTGCTTTGCCACCGAGGATGACACTGTATAGATGCTGCCGTGGTAACCCGTTTTGTGTAATTTCAACTCCAACACACCTTCACCACATGTGGGGGTAGCCCCTAGTTGCACAAAGGTGTTTGTAATTCCAGTGTTGATGACTCTCTGGCCATTTGTGTGCTGGCATGGGTACATCTTCCAATGTATGTTTGGGTCATTCAAGTAACCCAGTATCATAGTACAGACCCAAATCCTACTACAATTTATGAGGTCTGTATAAGCAGAATATGCTTCCTGGTCACATGTGCTGGCTGGTAGCTATATATAGTTTGAATAGGTGTGTTGACAATGGTGAACTGCTCCTGCTGTATCTCCTGTGCATCTTACTGTCTGTACAGCGTAGAGGTGTGTATATGTCTCATATATACTGAAATCCCATGTCCCATGGCATTACCACCCACACTTTGGGATCTGAATGTATGATAGGATGGTTGACCAGTTAAGGCTGGGGTACTCTCTGCAGCTTTGAACCATGTGTCTGTGACTGCACAGATGTCAAGTTTACCCAGGGAAGAATGCTTGCACTCAGGGCAGAGTCATGTGTAGACTCCTAGCAGTTAGCAGCATGGCCTTCAATGTCTGATGCACTGACAGTTGTATGTTGGTAATGATAACCTCACCACTTTTCCTAATGAAGGCACTATGTGGGGGGTGAGAACCATTGCCAGACGCGTGAAGGCCAGTTGAGACAGATGGAGGCTATCTCTGGCAAAGCATCATGGTCAGGTACTGAAACCCCCTGAGATATCACAGGATAACAGGCCACATGTTAAGGTCAATCATTTCCTGATTGTATTACAGCATCAGTCTGGGTGACAGTGGAATGCTGCATATGACTATAGACATACCTGCCTGGGACATATAATCAGTATGCTCACTCATGTCTCACTGCATATAGTCCAGGGAGGTACATCTCAGTTCAGGCATGTCAACATGGAGTGTAACACACTCATGACAGTATCTGTTGGTGAGAGACAGCCGTGCTTATGCAATATGGCAGATTCTGTCAACTGACAAACACGTAACTGTGACCACCCACATATACAGCCTGGTGAGAGGCACATCAGTGTGTCACACAATGGAGTCTCCTATGTGTAATATGTTTGGTATGTGGTGATGCCTTCATGGCTGTGGTACACAGGTGTGTGGCTATGTGTGGTATGTGCTGTGCAGAGCTGTGGCATACATGTGTGGTTTTGCCTCAGAGGTCTCCTTTGTTTGTGGATGTGTATGTTGAGGATCTCAACCAGTCACCAGTGACACCAGTCACCATCAGCAAGTAGTACCGCATCTGGCCCTGGGCATGGTGGTGCTAGTCCCACTCCTGGTGAAACCAGTTCCTGTGTTCTTGGCTGGAGACAGTGAACTGTACATTCTGCCATGTGCAGTCAACAGCTGTCCAACATACCCTTGTGTAGGGCTGGCACATGGCTTGACTGTGTACATTCACACACTCACACATCACTGTCACATGCAGGTCACCACCAGACATGCATAGCTCCTTTCCATGGCCCAGCTGACCAGCACCCCACAAGACACACACACACACACACACACACACACACACACACACACACACACACACACACACACACACACATGATGTCAGCTGTGTGGCACAGCCTAGGCATTTGAAAGACCTACACCACACGCTGTGCATGTTATGATACCTGTGCCACATCCCTGTCATCCGTACCATCAATGCACAGATTTGCTAATATGTGTCGGATGCACAGGTTGAATATAGTACACCTAATGCCAGTTTGTAGTGCAGTAGTGTTATGCCCTGTAAGGTGCTGTCTGCTGGCAATTGTCATGTGTACACATCAAAGTGTATATATCTTTGTGTCATGATGCTGTATTGCTGTTAGTATTATTGACTGACTGTTGTCTCCCAGAACTTATTCTGTTTCTCTTCCAGGTGTCTGTGTGTCTATGCCGTAGGGACCTGCTGCCAATACAGCATCTCAGGATGGCATAGTGGCAATGCAAGAATGTGACATCGCCAAGGTATGGCTGTATATATGCATAGTTACCTAGGTGAGTATGTGCAGCACAGTGTGTGAGGGACAATGGGGGCAGACAGCATAATCTTGCATGCATTGACACAGCATGCTACTTCTGATACATGTCACCTGGGATTTACTTCAGGTTCATAGGATCATAGAAGATTAGTAGGGTAATAGCCCTGGATCCCTTATAAGCCTAGCCATTACTTTATCCCTGACACAATCATCGATCGGCACCTGTTACCCCTGTCATTGAGGGACACAGGTGTGACCTCTGGGATGGATTTGTGATTCCCCATCCACTTATCATGGCTGTACTTCATGAGAGTTTGCATGGTAATCTGTTTGACATGTCTGGGAAGTTCATTCCTGAGTCAGGACAACCTCTAGGAGACAAACCTGTCTCTCCAGCAGGTTTTGTTGATATCATATATCAGATTCAGGCCTGTCATGCTGGTAATGCACAAAGAATTAGACTCACATATATGGGCCAGCTGTGGAAGGGCTGGGCACAACATTGCCATCTAGGCATGCCAAAGCCCACCTGTGGACAACCTGTCTAATACCGAGTGGAACACTACTGATTTGAGGCTGTCTACATGGATCAGATGTTGGAAGCCATGGATTACCTTTGTTGGTATTACTATGGCCTTTCTAGTTGCTGCAGATGTCTGGATAGGTACATACCAAATGGGCCATAGTACTACATTATTGTTGTACTGACTGAGGACTATACAGAGGTAATGTCCATCTTTTATCTTGGATGCACTCCCTTTACCTATGTGGTGAACCATGTACAAGGTTTTTCTATACACTGCCACTACTTGATGGCTGAATGCAACAGTGTTATCAACCTGAGTACCCAGGTAACTCCACTCAAGTTGTGAGTTTATGAGGTTGCTGTTGATGTGGGAAATTGTGGGGCCATGTCCTTGCCATATGGTGTAATAGTACTGTTTTCTGCATTTAACTTAAAAGCAGGACCTTGCCACCATTCCATACCCGATGTAAGACCTTGTTGCTCTGTGTTAACCTAAGTTGGTGTGTCAATGACAGACACAACTTGCAGTCACCACAGCCGTAGGCAGTACCTCCAAATATTGGTGGTGACAGCATTCATGCCTAGACATATGTGGGTCATTGGGGACAGCAGCTACTCACAGGACCTCCACATATCTACATATTGTACAGACATAGGCAATACAGAGTAGGTTGCCACCTTATGAAATGTGCAATGTGGGACACTTCTTGTAGTATCGTGAGAGTTGACATGACAAACCATACCCATGGCAACTGCAAAGGACAGGACTTCACTTGGTCTTCCAATATGACAGCTTATTTTTGTCACATTGCCATAGCTTATGCTAGTTCCCATAATATTAAGGTGTTTCCAATGTACAATAACTGCTTTATGCAACTATTACACAACTTTAGGAAATGTTTGTTGCCTTACATTCTTGGGACTTTTGTCTTGTTTGAGTTGTTTTCACAGATCACACCTGGCCAAACATGGACTGCAACCTGCAATTTGGAACAGGTGGTGGCCATACCTCTCACCTGTACAGATTTCTGCAGAATGTCCTGATGTGTGCCACATATTTTTGGTCCATTTTTCATAACATTGTGGTTTTCTGGCAAATTAGTGGCAAATTAAAGACTGAAATTAAACAATAATGACAGATATTTTATTTTCAGACTTCATACCCTTGACAATTCATGTTAATACACAACCTGTTATGCTATCAACTTTCTGTGTTTATAAGAGCAATATTTAAAAATTGCCCCTATTACTTGGCCTTTGTCCCACTTTTCTGTATGTTTTATCCAGATTTTTTGCTCTAAGATGTTGAGAGGTATGATGATGGGCATAACACAGCCACACTGCTGTAAGGGGGATATGCATTCACACATGCATAAACTCAGAAAGTTCTTTGCTGTGGGAATAAACCCCCTACCTATCTAGGTATATATACTATAGTACTGCATACATATTACACATGCCATGGAGCTTATGTGCCTGGAGGGTGTTTAATGATGCATCTAAGGTGACTGACAGCAGCAAGCCCTGTAAAGTTATCCAATGGGGGGGTTAACAGGGTGGAACAGACCCTCAAAATGTTATAACCATCGCACATACAAGGCAGCCACACTGCTACAGGGCATATGCCTTACTCACACACACTCACAGAGTTGCCAGTGTTGAGATTAGAACCCCTACTTATCGAGTCATGTCTATTATACTACTTTGTATTTATTATATGTGCCATGGAGTTTATGGGCCTGGAGACTGTCTAACGGTGCACCTAAGGTAAATGACAGCAGCAGGCCCTGTAAAGTGATCCAATGGGGGTTTAACAGGCCCTCAAAATGGTATAACCATTGCACACACACTGCTACAGGAGGATATGCCTCACTCACAAAGTTTCCAGTTGTGAGATTAGAATCTCTCCCTATCTAGCTATCTCTTCAATAATGCTATGTACTTATCGCATGTGCCATGGAGCTTATGTGCTTGGACAGTGTTTAGCAGTGCATCTAAGGTGAATAAGGCACTGTAAGGTGATCTAATGAGAAGGTTAATAGGGTGGAACAGGCGCTCAAAATGGTCTAACCATTGCACATACACACAGCAGCCACACTACTACAGGGGACATGCCTGACTCACATGCACACTCACAGAGCAGCTAGTTGTGAGATTCAAATGTCTACCTATCTAGTTGTATCTACTATAGTGCTATGCACTTATCTCATGCGCCACAGAGCTTATGTGCCTGGGGAGTGTTTAATGGTGCATCTAAGGTGACTGACAGCAGCAGGCCCTGTAAAGTAATCCAATGGGGGGTTAACAGGGAGGAACTGGCCTTAAAAATGCATTGGCATTGCACGCACATAGTCAAGACATACACACCACTACAGGGGAATATTGTTACACACATGCACTCAGTTGCCATTGTTGGGATTAGAACTCCTATCTGTCAAGCTGGTTACACCACAGTACTATGTACCCATCACATGCACCACAGACCTTATGTGTATGGAGAGTGTCTAAATGTGCATCTACAGTTGATGACATTAGCAGGCACTGTAAATTAGGCCAATGGGGGATTCACATGTAAACACAGGTTTAACATGCATTGACATTGCATATACATAGGCAGGAACCACACACAGCTGCAAGAGGACATATTTACACACACACTCACTGACTCAGCTGCCGTTGATGGGATTAGAACCACTACCTAGCCAGCTGTTTACACGATCATGTTACATACATATCACATGCACCAGAGAGCTTATGCACTTGGATAGTGTCTGCCACTGCTGTTGGTGAGGATGACATTATTAGCTGATGACAGGGAGGCAACTGTTGTGGAGGATGGCAGTTACAGGGCCATAAAATGAGTGACCATTGCACAGACACAGGCCTGTTGGGTGTGTGTATTCTACTGTATGTGGGAGATTAGAACCCCTACATACCAATTATTTCACACTACTGCTCACCATACTATTTGCACATGCCACTGATTACAAGTGGTGTATGAGTGGCTGCAGCACTACATCACACTATGTCTTACTGGGTCTCTCTCTCTCTCTCTCTCGCTCTCTCTCTGTCTCTCGCACCCTATGACTGCCCCTCTCTATATATAATATAGTTATATATATGTGACATATATATCTATATATATATATATATATATATATATATATATATGTGTGTGTGTGTGTGTGTGTGTGTGTGCGCGCATGTGCACGTTTGTGTGTGTATCTATATTAAACCCAACTACAGATCCAGATATATCTTATATGTGCCACATACAGATAGATAAGGGCAATCATGCCTGATGGGGATAGGGAGAGACAGTTGAGGTATACATAGCTGTCTGTATGCACAGAGATATATGGACATCACAGTTCTATAGTTAGATGTGGGTTCAGACATGGACTGAAATTAGTTAAGTGTAGGAGCATGCCCAGTATTACCATCATTAATTACAATGGGACTCCAGGCCAGAACTAGCTGTACTCCAGTCCAGGATTTTTTGTGCTGCAGTCAATTGTCTGCTGGACCTGGTGTAATAGTCCAACACCTCCCTGGTATACTGCCTGAGGGATTTCCTGGCTGTGTACCATCTGAAATATCTAACCTATATGTAGGGTGTGTACAGCATGTACTGGACTGAACAGAGTTTGGCATAATATGTCTGGTACATTTTACATAGCACTGTGATTTTTTGGTATGTCAGTGGCAAATCATTATAGATTGATGTGAGGAAATGCTGACAGACATTTGGGTCACTGGCTTCATACACTGCAGTGAACCTATGCTACTGCACAAACTGTAGTATTCTGCAATTTCTACATTAGTCTGTCCAGTAGTTCATCCTTCTCCTTATATGTGGACCTTTGTCCTGCCCTGCTCCAGTTCCTGGCTTTGTCCACAGTTGCTGCTCTATGTAGTTGTAGGTATGTTGTGACTGGTGTAAGAGATGTAACACCACACACAGGGTTATGGACTTCACACTTCTGACTGTACCTTTTTGCAGGTTGTCCGGCATAGTGCCCCATACATCTGCTCTGCTCCTCAGACGTTTTGTCTTGTACTGTTATTATAAGGCTACATGTTCCCCAAACCTCTCGTACTCTTATAGCCATTAATGTGGACAGGGCCATATATAACAATGGGACATAGGCCCAAACATGGGGACAGGATTTTAATATTGCTGTTACAAACCTAGACAGTTGGTGGAATGGTTTTGTATTACCATACATTTTCCAGTGGGTATGAAGTCTGCACCTCACCTGTCTGCTATTAGTTGCTCACAGCAACCTTTAGTCATTTGCCAATAGTTTGCCAGAAAACTGCAAATGTTATGACAAACAGAACAGATATATGAGTCATAAATGTGGACATTCTGTTAAACTCTGTACATTTGTGGGGTATGGATGGTGCCCACAGACTTGTAAGTACTGACACAGTTATGCAACAGCCTTTATATCCTGCTGCTACACTCACTTGTTACAACCTGCTGTTCTACTAGCCACTGTCTGGGTTACTGAGGGTTGTGTACTGTCCATATCCATGGCCCCCTGACCCTCCAGTGTGTTTGTCCAACTTTCTTGCAGTAATAAATACTGACATGTGAACAGTCTGTAGAACTCCTACCATAGCTGTAGCTATGCAAAACAGTAGGTGCAGACAGTCTCGAACTATGTACCCCATCAACCATGGTAATGCACTTACCTATTAAGCCACAACAGCAACCATACAGTGCACTTTACATCCTGACACTATCAACCAGAGACAAACATAGCACTTTGACCCCTGCATATTGGAGAAATGGTACATATCACAAGTTTGATTGGGACAGCCCAGGGATTGTGTGGTGTGCTGATATTACCTTGCAAACATACTGTTCTGCAGTTATATGGGACAAGTGTGTTGGGGGTAAAGGACTCTAGCATTGACAGTCATACATCTGTCCTGTGACCCCACTGTATGTCATTCCTTCACATAGTACATTGGGTTTTGCTGTCTTGGGACCTGCTGCATATTAAGGGTTGGTCAGTATAGGACAGAGAGTTCCTGTTTTCCCACACAGCTGTCATTTGCCTGCAGCTATCCCGGTAGCCTACTTTATTCCCTTACATACATGCGGCAGGTCCATACATATATTACCACAGTCTACTACCCCAGTCATTTTTTTGTAAAGAAGAGTGACTTAGCTTGTGCCATCAGCGGTTGAGATAACAGTGTTTCAAGGCTGTCTCTGTCTGATGCATGCCATACACAGCCAATACATGGTAAGGTACAGGTTGTGTGGTGTGTCTGGCATCCTTTTTACAATGTATGTGAGTCAGAGTGAGGTGTCAGTCCCTAGGTCCCTAGGTTGTCAGTGCATGTACTATGCATTGCCTCTTTGCCAAGGCCAGGGCATACTGGGCACACCTACATCTGCCTACAGGAATAAGCTCAGGGGTTCCTCCTCCCAGTCCCCTTGTGGCTGTGGGGACCTTGGCACTGGTGAGGGGCTGTGTGTCCATTCCTGTGAAGTTCCTGCCACAGCTATTTTTGCAGGATCATGTTGTGTAGCATGGCACATATTGTGAACGTGTGCACATATGGCTGGAGAGTACTGCAGGGCTCCACCAGCTATATCAAGGTAGTGGAACCGTGACTTCAGCAGCCCAAACACATGCTCCATGATGTTCCTAGTTTGTGTGTGTTCCTCATTATGGAGTTCTTCAGTAGGTGTGTGTACATTTCTGATTGGTGTCATCATCCATGGTTCTAGTGCATAGCCAACATCCCCCACTAGATGGCCGTATGGTACTTCCCCCTGGAAAACATCTGGTACAGCTGTGAGGCATGACAGATGTGGGAGTTGTAATAGCTGTCAGGGCTGCCAGCACACACATTCATGATAATGCCCTCGGCATTGCACATGACCTGGCAGTTGATGGAGTGATACCCCTTGCAGTTGACAAAGACCCTACCCTCTTCAACAGGTGGTGCTTTGATGTGCACATGAGTGCAGTGTATGGCACCCAGTACCTCAGGGTAGTGTGCTACATGGCGGAAGAGATGCATATTTCTGTCCCTCTCCCCAGGGGCGTGGGGTAAATAAATGTGTTCACTGACATGTGCTTGCATGGCATCCAGGAACTGGTAGAGTACCCTGGATGCAGATGCCTTTGAGATCCCCATTATATACCCAGCTGGTCTTTGAAAAGTATCTGTAACTAATATTCTAAGGGCTACACACACCTTTGTTTCCACTGGGATGGGTTCCTATCTGTTGGCTCTGGGTCTGAGTTGGGGGCGGCAGAGCTCAATGAGTTCTTGTAGTATGTCACTGTTCACCCTGTAATGGTCTACAATCTCCAGCTCATGTACCTCCTGGAAGGTCACCCTGGGCCTGAACACTCTTTTCCTTCTCAGCCTGGGCCTGTTGTCAGTATCATCATCTTCACTGACCTCAGCCTCAGAGCAGCAGCAGCCCCTCGCATTTTGTCAGTTAAAATTTCCAGGTGTGCATTCCAATGGTGCAGAGTATGTGGGAAAATCAGATTGTAGGGTGTATGCATAATTTATATTGGTGTGCTGCAGTTGCAGCTTGTGTGACTGGCTCATTATGCTGCATTCCACCTAATAGGTATAGAATTGAGGGCTTGAATGGACCAGTGCCTGCTGAACAGGGCTTATTTTATTTTTATTTTATTTTACATTTGTTGAACGGGCTAGTTTAACTGGATATATGTCCATTTTCAGTAGAGGCCTAGGGAGATAAGCTCCGAGGAAGCAAAATACAATCGCTTACACAAAAAATTAATATGTACAATGAACAATGCAGGTACAGAACAGAGAAAAATCACAGAGGTCATTTGATTATAGCAAAGTGCTAAAATACACAGATAGAGTTAGTACAATACAAAGTTAGTTGCAATACAACATGTAAAAAGATACACAGATAGAATTAGTACAATACAAAGTTAGTTGCAATACAACATGTAAAAAGATACACAGATAGAATTAGTACAATACAAAGTTAGTTGCAATACAACATGTAAAAAGATACACAGATAGAGTTAGTACAATACAAAGTTAGTTGCAATACAACATGTAAAAAGATACACAGATAGAGTTAGTACAATACAAAGTTAGTTGCAATACAACATGTAAAAAGATACACAGATAGAGTTAGTACAATACAAAGTTAGTTGCAATACAACATGTAAAAAGATAGCAGCGGAGTTATATAAAGTATTAGTAAACAAGTTGTGATAATGAAAAGGTAGGAGCTGTAATATACAGTGTAAGAGTAAAAGTAATCTCCATTAATAAATTCTGAGCATGTGAGTAAAATATCTTGAAGGACTAGGTCAGTTGTTTCTGAGAAAAGGAACAAGACTACTGAGAAGAGGAGGGTAGGTAGGTCCAAGTGAGAGCAGTAGTAGATCAGTCAGGTTTAGTACAGGGGCACAACCAGTGTGTTCTGAGGAAAAGTTTCCGGTTGTTTTTAAAGAGTGATATAGAGGGAAGAGAGGAAAGTTCGCTAGGAAGAAGGTTCCAGGATTTTCCCATAGAATTAGAGAAGAGAGAGTCCCCAGCCCAGTTGTTTTATTTACAAATATTTACAAGAAGTTTATGTGATGATCGTAAGGTCTTTAGATTGTTGTAGGGGATAATGAGGGTTGATACTATAGGGGTATTGGTAGGAGGATGGTAGAGGGTTTTGTGGGCAATGGTAAGTTGGTGGAATTTAAGCTGATTTTGTAATTCAAGCCATCCTAGTTGCTTTAGATTAATACAGTGGTGGGTTCCGAAAGGTTTACCTGTAGCAAATCTGGCTATGTTATTGCAGGAGTTTTCCATTTTGTTAAGGTTGTTTTTAGAGAGATTAGTGTGTATGGGTGAGGCATAGAGGAGAGTAGAAATTAAATGAGTGTGAGCAATAGTTATTCTTGCTGCAGGAGAGAGGAAGGGTTTGATCCTGTAGAGAGAGCCTAGTTTTCTATTAACAGATTTTATGGTATTGTTAATATGTACATCAAAGTTAAGGTTATCTATGATGATACCTAGTAGTTTGGTAGTTGGGTCCGGGGATATTGGAGTAGTGTTATTGGATGCTATTGTGAAGTCTATTGAGGGGGACTTACAAGTGGGGTGAAAAGAAGGAGTTCAGTTTTTTGGGGGTTCAGAAGGAGACGGCCTAGAGTAAACCATTGCTCAACTGTGTTAAAGACCTTTTGGGTAAGGGAGTGCAGTTCAGATATGGATGTGGCTGAGCATATAAGTGTGGAATCATCTGTGTATTGTATGCATGTAGCCTGGGGGATTGCTAGGTGAAGGTCGTTGATAAACAAAGAAAATAGGAGAGGTCCTAATATGGACTCTTGAGGGACACCTATGTTATCAGGCAGATGGGTAGATAGAGTGTTATGCCAAAGAAAGGCCTGTTGTCTGCTGTCCAAATAGGATTGGAACCATTTTATAACTAATGTGTCTAGTGACAGAGATTTGAGGATATTTATAAGTATCTGGTGATTTACCATATAGAACGCCTTAGAGAGATCTATAAACAGTGCAGAGGAAAGCATATTGAGGTTACGTTTTTTGTTGCTACAGTCAGTGAAGGAAAGGAGAGAAGTAGTAGTGCTGTGGGAAGGCCTGAAACCATGTTGAGAGTTGGAAAGTAACTTATTTTGGATTAGGTGGTCTAGCAATTGTCTATGGATGCATTTTTCCATGATCTTTGCTAGGGGAGACAGTACGGCAATGGGACGGTAACTGGAGAGTTCAGTAGAGTTACCTCCCTTATGAAGGGAGATAATATGGGAGACATAGGAGTGTGTCCTTCACTGATGGTTCTATTGATAAGAATGGAAATGGGGTAGGCGATAGATTTGGCTCCCTTTTCTAAATATTCGGTGGGTAATTGGTCTGTTGAAGGAGTACATGGTTTCAGTTTTTGGATAAGGGCAAGAATATATGTAGTTGGGACTGGTTGGAGGAGAAATGGAGGGGTGGGTTGGTGTTAGAGATGGATCAGTCATTTCTACCTGATTGGCTTTCCCAGGCATTTTTTTTACTTCTTTTTTCCTATTTCTTTTACTGCTAAGCAGTACGGCTCACCCCACAAACCGCAGCACTAGTGTAAACAATGCTCAGCAGTTTTGACCCTCCCACAATAATGGCTATGCTTAGCTTTTCTTAAACTAGCCAAAACATACTCAGCAGCATCAGACACACCCCCTGCTTAGCTGTGCTTAGCTGAGTGCAAATAAGTGCCACTAAGCTCCAATCTGCTTTAACATAGAGTGACACACACCCTTGTGATATCAGCTACCTGTTCCGCCTACACCAACACTGTTCTAGCCCTACCACAGTTTGTTCCTGTGGACACAGTGGCCCTTTTTGCTATTCAGTAACCCTGGCTCATTTACATACACCTAATTGCATATACCCTGGATACTGCACTACACCAGGGTCTGTCTTCATAGCAACCATTGTAACCTGCCATTGTATGACTCTGCCTGCTGGGCACTATAATGCAATCCTTTTGCAAGTGTCTAATTTTCATTTTATAAAGTTTTAATTGCTTTTTTTTTTTTTGCATAATGGCATGTTTGTGCATTGCTTAAACATGATATATATTAAAAATATATATTTTTATTACATTGCATTGCTTTTTTGGAATTACTGGCCATAGTTTTGGCCATTTGCATGCCTACTGTGCACTGTCCACCCTTTTTTGTTTTTTTTCAGCCCATTTAACTTTTACAGTCTGGTACATGGTTTCTAAACGTGTACATTTCCTACTCTGACACAGCACCTACATGGGTGCCTTTCTGCTTGATGAATTGCAAATCAACCTCATTTGCATGGTTTTCACCAGATTATGAGGTGCTTTGTGCTCATACATGCCCCTCAGCCATGTTTCCTGGATCGCTTGGCAGCCATGTTTCATGTTCGGGCCGCAACACTATTCCTACACGGAGAATCACTCCATGTAGGGTTTATTGAATTCCACCAATGATCTGTGTTTGCAAACATTTTCTAAAGGATATGAAGTCTTAAACTCAAATGTATGTCATTATTTTGTCATTATATAGTTACTTTAATCTTCTGTGATTTGCCAGAAAATTACACAGATTTTATGACAAACAGACCAAATATTTGAGGCAAAAATCTGTACATTTGAAAAGTATGATTCACTATTATGTACCAGTATGCTACATTGTGTACTGCACATTTATGTTCTGCATTTTAAGTTCACTCACTAAGTAGGAATGATGTACCATGAAACAATAAATGGCCAGAACAAATCGCTGAAAGTGCACATTGAATACATACTAGGGGACCACATATTTTCTTTGGTTGTTGTTGTGTCTTTCGGCTTTTCCTGGTTAAGGGTTGCCACAGTGGAACTCCGGTCCGCTAATGATTGGTAGTAGATTTTTACGTGCCGAGTTGCCAGCCCTGACGCACAACCTTCAATGAAGGTACGCCCATTCATGCATGCATGTCTCCACACAGAAGACACTCTAGCTGAGAATTGAATGGGACAACGTCTTGCTAAAGTAGCTGTCAGCGTAATTCCAAAGCAAAATTAATCCATTTACAAAAGTATCAACATATTATATGCTGCGTTGTGGAACAGAGTGGTGACTGCTGTTACCCTTTGCTCAATTCATAGATCTCTAAAGGTTTTCCAATGCTGTACGCTGCTTCATGGAACAGGGCAGAGATCAAAGCATCTGTGTTTTATACTAAACATATCATCACATGGTCTTGCATGCTCTGTAGCACACAATGGGAAGGATTGCTGGTAGAACTCTGATGCACATAGAAGCATCACACTAAGAGAGTATAACATGTCCTAGGTACACTGTAGAGAAGGACAGTAAAACATGCAACCTAACAGTGTGTGTAGTATAGTTACAACTCATACTACCATGTCATAACAGCACAGGGTAAAATCACATTCCTGTGCCCTGAATGCATCACCATGTCTGATCCAGCAAGGTGCACTTTAGAGCTACACCTGTGTTCAACTGAATTAATGTTACTTTAAATGCAGATTCAGCTTACAATACATGAGAAGTTCTGTGCTGTTAAAGTAACCCTGCAGAAGTTACAAAACTAAGCAGCTGCAACAGACCTAATTACATCCCTGTGTAAAACAAAACACCAGGCTCACATAGTGGTCACAGAACTGAGATATTTAAAATATAATTGTTGAATACTCTACAAGTAGATGTTGAGAAAAAAGCAAAAAGTCTGTAATAGTGGACAAACTTTAATAAGACTGCTACTGAAATCCAAAAAAAACAGTCAAGCCCTTGTGTCTCATGTACATTAGAGACTTCATCAGAACCATTGAAATAACTAAAACTAAACATTATATCCCCATGTGACAGAACTCCAAAGCACGCAGAGCACATCTCCAAGTGTTTTACACACATTCTGTGCTGTAATGTGGCATAAGATGTGAACTGAAACCTTGTTTTGTATATAGTCTGTTTCCAAGTGTTTTGTACATGTCTCCTAAAGCAATACATAGCAGAAAGGTATATAATTGAACTCCATAACACCAGCATATATGTACAAGACAGACATTCATAGTATATTATATAGAGGATTATGATACGGATAACATATTTACTATGTGTCTGAGACATGGATGCAAAGAAATTCACCTCTTGGACACCTAATTTAAGGTTATGATCAGTGGCATGATCATAATTCTTTGTAGTGCATGGAGATTTATCTGCTCCATGTACTACTAGCTACAGAGAGGAATCACTAAGTGTTTTGGCAGCTTTCAAAGCTATAAAGCACTTAGCAAGCTCTGTCAGAAAGGCAGTACTTACCTTTCATGCCTCTTAATTGTCTAGATTTTCCCAGGACATCTAGATTATTGCTTCATACTTTTGGTCTCTTCCTCATAAAATTTGTGGTATTTGGACAAACCACTGTGGCTTGACTACACTAAATAATTCATACAATTGAGTTTCAAAGTTTGTATTCTTCAGAAAATGGATGCTAACACATCCTGTTATTCTAGCAGCTAAGTTTGAGGAAGTTGGGAACCCATTACAGGTATTGACAGCAGGCAGAAACAAATCTTTTCTTCTGCTGTTATTTGCTGCACAATACTGGCATATTTTACTGGCTGGCACTAGACCTGACCTTAACAACTTTAGCAGGGAATGCTCAACAATTGTTAAGGTCAGGATGTGTGCTACTCTGGCACATAACTGGTTTGTCTTTTTCCAAATATTGGAGTGTAATCACTGTGCTTCATTCACTACATATGCGTTATTCATCCATACAGTGCCCAACATGTACTTCTCATATTCTAGAAGATGTTTTATCTGTACTTTGGCACTGCAAATATAAAAAATGTTTTTATTTTCTGCTGAGCATTACCATAGCTCATTTATTAGAAGGGCTTCATCTACTTTGGGCCACACAGAGTTCCTATGTGGTAACAATATCACATACAGAGCATGGAAAATGTAGCATTTCAGTGGAAAAGGCAAACCTCTCTTCAGAATGTGATATATCTGATGTCTTGTGTGTTTCTCTAATCCAGGGCCTCTCTTAATCTCCCCAATTCTATGTCCTCTTAATTCAAAAAAACAATACAAACAAAAACAAAACTGTACCATTTGCTATAGTGAAAATGCCACACACTAACTGCTTTAGTTGTGACTGTAAATACAGTATTAACATTCGTTTTTAAATGCTGATATTGTACTACCCTACCATCAGCTCTTGGCAATCATGGCCCTTATCATCTTATACCCAGGGCACCTGCTACCTTTGTCCTGTGTGTGTGTGTGTGTGTGTGTGTGTGTGTGTGTGTGTGTGTGTGCGTGTGTGTGTGTGTGTGTGTGTGTGTGTGTGTGTGTGTGTGTGTGTGTGTGTGTGTGTGTGTGTGTGTGTGTGTGTGTGTGCGTGTGTGTGTGTGTGTGTGTGTGTGTGTGTGTGTGTGTGTGTGTGTGTGTGTGTGTGTGTGTGTGTGTGTGTGTGTGTGTGTGTTTTATATGGCAGATGATATAAGACCAGACATCAGCAGTGGAAATGTCAATGCTCTTTTGGAATGTAAATTGTCTTTATCATCATCATCATCTTTTGGCTGTTCCCGTTAGGGGTCACCACAGCAGATCACCTGTTTCCATTTCTTCCTGTCCTCTGCATCTTGCTCTGTCACACCAACCACCTGCATGTCCTCTCTCACCACATCCATAAACCTTATCTTAGGCCTTCCTCTTTTCCTGTTACCTGGTAGCTTCATCCTTAGCATCTTTTTCCCAATATACTCAGCATCCCTCCTCAGCACATGTCCAAACCAATGTAATCGAGCCTTTCTGGCTTTGTCTCCAAACCTTCCAACCTGGGCTGACCCTCTAATATACTTATTCCTAATCCTGTCCACCCTCGTCACACCCAGTGCAAATCTTAACATCTTTAATTCTGCCACATCCAGCTCAAACTCCTGCCTTTTTGTCAATGCCACTGTCTCCAACCCATATAAAATAGCTGGTCTCACTACCCTCTTGTAGACCTTCCCTTTCACTCTTACAGGTACTCGTCTGCCACAAATCACTCCTGACACTCTTCTCCACCCACTCCATCCTGCCTGTACTCTCTTCTTCACCTCTCTTCCACACTCACTGTCACTCTGAACTATTGACCCCAAGTATTTAAACTCATCCGCCTTCGCCACCTCTACTCCTTGCATCCTCACCATATCTCTATCATACCTCTCATTTACACACATATATTCTGTCTTAGTCCTGCTGACCTTCATTCCTCTTCTCTCTAGAGCATATCTCCATCTCTCCAGGATCTCCTCCACCTGTTCCCTACTCTCACTACAGATCACAATGTCATCTGCAAACATCATAGTCCACGGAGACTCCTGTCTGATCTCGTCTGTCAACCTGTCCATCACCATTGCAAATAAGAAAGGGCTCAGAGCTGATCCTTGATGTAACCCCACCTCCACCTTAAATGCATCCGTCACTCCCACCGCAGACCTCACCACTGTCACACTACTCTCGTTCATATCCTGTACCACTCTTACATACTTTTCTGACACTCCCGACTTTTTCATACAATGCCACAACTCCTCTCTAGGCACCCTGTCATATGCTTTCTCTAAGTCTACAAAAACACAATGCAACTCCTTCCGACATTCTCTGTACTTCTCCATCAACACTCTCAGAGCAAAGATAGCATCTGTAGTGCTCTTTCCTGGCATGAAACCATACTGCTGATCACTAATCATTATGTCCCTTCTTAACCTAGCTTCCACTACTCTTTCCCATAACTTCATGCTGTGACTGATCAATTGAATCCCTCTGTAGTTACTACAGCTCTGCACATCACCCTTATTCTTAAAAATCGGTACCAAAACACTTTTTCTTCATTCCTCAGGCATCCTCTCACTTTCTAAGATTTCATTAAACAGTCTGGTTAAAAACTCCACTGCCATTTCACCTAAACACCTCCATGCTTCCACAGGTATGTCATCTGAGCCAACAGCCTTTCCATTCTTCATTCTCTTCATAGCTATCCTTACTTCCTCCTTGCTAATCCATTGTACTTCATGATTCATGAATGTAAATTGTCTTTATAATTGTTGCAAAGTGCTAATCATGCTCCTGGGTTAAATGCTATTATCAGTATCAAAAGTACTTTAAAATGTCATCATAATTGATGAAGTGTTTATACTTACATACACAGTACCTAGATACAAATATTTCAAGCATGGCATGGGCATTAATGCCCTTCTAGCCTGCCAATATACAAAAGCAGTTGTCCCCATAATAACTGTGCAGGCTGTTCTAAAACTATCTAAATTAGTGCTTGCTTTAATGTAGTTTGGCAGTCTGTTCCATGCATCAGCTACTCTGTCAAAGAACTGATTAGCACACTTTTCATTCCTATAGAATCTTTTACATAGATTGTCTGATGATTTTCTACTATGTTTTGATAACCCCAAACATTCCCAGAGATAGTTGTTTCTAAATGCCCTATATAATTGAATAAGATCTCTTAAATATCTATATGAGACAGTGCATAAGTTCAGATAGTTCAGTCTTTCAAAACTTAAATATTCACATCCATGGATGCCCTTGGTATATTTCAGCTATACTTTTACTATACTCTTTCCAGTTTATTCATGCTTGTTTTCTTATAAGGTTTCCATATTGTCATTCCATACATAATTTTGTGTCTAATGTAACTAACAAACCATATAATCATGAAAAATTAACATCGAACACACTAGAGTAAGAAAAAGCCATGCACTTTAATACTGAGTGCTTTCATCATATATAGAGTTAATTCTTATTTGTTATATAGCAGTCACCGCCCTTTTAAATAAAAATATTTCCCAGGATTCAGTAAACTTTATGTAGGAATAGCATTATTCCTACATGGAGTGAATGGTGTCCATGTCCACATCCCCCTCTCAACAGCACGCCTTACATATTAATGAAGGTGTACTACTGAGAGGGAGCCGTGGACATGGATACTGAATGAGTGCTAGAGGGTGTGTTACAATGCCCGTAGATCTGTAACATGCCCCCTGCACTGACAAAGTGCTGTATGGCACTTTACAAAACTGTGTCCGCAGACACTGAAATACTCAATGGCAAGTGAAATCAATGCAGGGAGTACAGGACAGGTACTGTCACACACACCCTGCATTGTGAAAGTGTCGTACAGCACTTTGCATTAGAAAACAGTGTCTGCGGACACTGATATTATGGATGGGAACTGAATGCAATGCAGGGGGCGTGTGACAGTTACTGTGACACACCCCCTGCATTGTGAAAGTGCCGTATGGCACTTTACAAATAAAATTCATACGTTTCAACTGTACAGATTTTCAGAGAATGTCCAGATGGTTGCCTCATAGTTTTGGTTTGTCCCTATAAAATTACTGTTTTTCCGGGAAATCAGTGAGAATTGAACTCCCTAAATAATAAAGCCATTTGAGTTACAGACTTCGTATCATTCAGAAAATGCATGCTAATACAAAACCAGACATTCTAGGGAACAGTTTCTAAATATTGCCCTTACAAACTTAGAAAGTTGATAGAATGACAGGTCTTGCATCAGCATGGATTTTCTGAAGAGTATGATGTGTGAAACTCAAATGTCCCTCAATGTTTTCTAACTGCAGTCTTTAATGATTTGTCACTGATTTGCCAGTGAAACACAATCCCTTGACAAACAGACCAAGAATATGAGGCACAGATCTGGACATCATGTGAAAATCTGTAGTTGAGAGGCTTAGGAATGTGAACTCACGTCAAGTAGGGGGTATGTGACAGTATCTGTAACACACACCCTGCATTGTAAAAATGCTTTACAGCACTAAAACAAGAAAGAAAGTGTCCCTTGACACTTATCTAATAATGTGAAGGTTAACAGTTTACATCTAAATTAATGTCTAAATTTTTTTTTCTTATTTTTTTCTGAAAGTTTAAGCATAGCCGGTTTGCAGGAGGAGGCGCCTTGCTTAGCAGTGCACTAAGCTAATGGAGCTGTCCAAATTTCACCTACAGAAGAAGCTATATACAAATGCATAGCTGAAATTCGGGCAGCTCTGTTAGCATAGTGGTTAGACTCACAGCTTGGCATGTAGTAAGTGCACAGTTTGAATACCAAGACAGGCCATTTAGCTTTTACACGGAAAAGCAGTTTTATATATATTTTTATTTTATTTAATGATATAGTAATTAATATTTGTTAACCAGGATAGTGAAGCTGGTCCAAATTCCAGTGTCGCTGGAGATATAAGGTGAAAACCCACATTTAAACACAAGCGTCCCATACAGTACAGTCACACCCCAAAGTAATGTAATGAAAGCAGATAGGGGGAGGTCATGTAAATTATACAATGACTCATCATTGATATTTCAAAATGTGCACACTGATTGTTCAGCCCAACCAGCGTGCCCATTGTAAATCCTAGCATATATCAATGGAAAAAGGCACAGTTGCCCTGCCTCTATTCCATTGCTATATGCTGTAATTTTATATATTTAAAAAAAAAACAAAAAAAAATGTAATCCGGACTCTGGTCATAGTAGAGAGACAGGAAAGAGAAAATACTAGGAAAATCAGGTACACTATTCAAAACTAAAGACACGTAACTATTTTCCTTGTATTTCCTCCATTCTCTCTCTCTCCTAACCTTTAACTGTCCGACATTTTATTTTTGTATATAAAAAAAAAATACAAAACAAAAATGGATTAATGGAGACCTTCTTTTCTGCATTGCTTCCTTTACAAAGCACTGATGTACTGGGTATGCATGGGAATGCAAGTCCCACAAGCATGCGCAGTACATCAGACAAAGCCCCCTGATACTGGATAAACGTAGAAGGACATCACAACGTTGGTATACAAAGACATGATTAAACTACAACAACCATGGGTAAATCTTAATGTACCACACCGACATTGTCAGTTATTGCTTAAGTAAAATATATACACTTTAAAATAATGCATCAGTAATGAGTAATTAATTTTCAGTTCTGACTTCTTTTTTAAATGAAAATGTTTGTTTGCCCTTAGCTCAGTTTTACTAAGCACTGCTAAGTCAAGCTAAGCGATGCTTAAACAAGACCTGTCTGAGCAATACTTAGTAGTGCTCAGCTCTGCTTAGCTGGCTTGAGCATTGCTAAGAAGCCCCATTCTAACTAGTATTCAGCTCAGCTAAGCAGATTTGCACACTGTTAAGCATTGCTCAGCATTTGCCACCTGAAGCGCTGCTCAGCTCAGCTTAGCAGGTTTGCACATTGCTCAGCTTTGCTGAGCATTTTTGAAAATGGTCCAGTGATGGCAAAGGGTGGGAATATGGCCGTATTTAAACTGAACAGGTGGGAATACTGGAAGGAAAGTGATGAGGTTAAAACTACCAACATAACAATTGCAACAAAATCCAAATTAAAGTCATGCTGCTAAACACAAAGAGTCTAAACATGAAACTGCACTCATTGCAAACAGTCTTAACCATGGAAAATGCTGACATCTGTGCAGTCACAGAAACCTTGTTCAAAGCTGTGAAGAGAACCCCAGACATACCTGGTTACTCATCCTATCATACATTCAGACCCCAAACTGTGGGTAGTAAAGCCAAAGGAGGTGGAGTTTCAATATATATAAAAGACATGCACACCTGCAGGTTGGTCAAACTGTATGACACACAGGAGACAATCCAGGTGCAGTTAACCATTGACAAGACTCCTAAATAAATCATAGCTAGCTACCAGCCCCCAAATCTGACCCAAGATGCCCAAACTGCGCAGCTAGACCTCTTTGAATCTATCCAGATTCAACACTTTACCCTGATCCTGTGTGACTTTTACTACCCAAACATAGAGACTGCAAGTACTACTCATGCCAGAACACAAATGGCCAGAGATTCCTCAATTTTGTCAATGCAAATGCTTTGGAACAACTAGTCGATACCCCCACAAGAGATGATAATATCTTGGAATTGGTATTAATCAACATGAGTAACCTCTGCAGCATCCCTGCAGTATCATCCTCCGTTGTAAGATCAGACCATAAAGTGGTCATGTTTGAACTCACCATCTCCTGTGACCACAGTCTAGCTCGGGTCAAACAAAAAAACTTTTCCAAAGCTGATTACAGCCTCCTGAGGGATGATATAAACAGCTTCACAGCTCCTCATCCTCTCTAGGAGCTGGCACCAGTATCCAAAACGTACCAAATTACTATATAAACGTTTATATAAATGCATGGAATCAGGAATACCTGACAGGACTAAATCATCCTCAGCAAGGAAGAGTAAACCTGTCTGGTGGACATCTGCAATAAATAAACTTTATAACAAAAGAAAGAGAGTGCTTCCATGACCAAGAAGGAACAGGTGCCCAATTGGAAGCAATCTCTCCTTAACCTAAATAAGTATATAAGAACAGTAGTGAAATCCTCCAAAGCAAACTTCGAGTCCAGATTGGCCACATGTACTAGGGACAATCATAAGGCCTTCTTCACATATGTCCGTAATGTCAAAGGTAGCACCCAGATCTGTTTAGAACTGGTGGTCAAAGACTTGCTGGGTGACAGATTTAGTGAAAATTTTATCCCTTTGTCCCCCCGTCAGTAAATCAAGACATTCCCAGTACATGTCCTCTTCCATTTATATCTAGGGATCAGGGCATCACTGTTCTCTCAAAGGCAAAATATACAGCCTCCATGGGACATGATAACATCTCAGGCTGCATCCTACATCAACTCAGGAAGTAACTTGCAGCAGCAATTGCCACTCTATCCAACCAAAGCCTGACCACCAGCTTTGTCCCAGACAAGCGGAGGACATCCAATGTCATCTCTTTACACAAAGGTGGAGCATCCACCTATCCAGGAAATTATAGACCCATCAGCCTAACTAGCCTGATCTGCAAGGCCATAGAATGGATTATCATGGGCCTCATCAACAAGGACACTGGCAACCTCCAAACACTCAATCCCACACAGTTTGGCTTCATGAAGCGGAGGTCATGGCTGTTACAGTTGGTCGACATTTTTGAGACAATCACCAAAGCCATGGATGAGGGGAAGACACTGCCTATCTTGACCTGGCCAAAGCCTTTGTCACTATTTCCCACTTGGGCATAATAGATAAGCTCTTTCAACTAGGCATTAAACTGTATGTTACCAGATGGGTAGCTAACTGACTCACTGATAGAACCCACCTATTCAAAATAGGGGAAGCCACCTCAAGCAGGAGACCCATATTGAGTGGCGTACCCCACGGTTTGTTCTTGGGGCCTCTGTTATGTGGGATGTACTTTTCTGATGTGCAGGCCAAAACCAGTGGGCTATGGCTGACCAAAGTTTGCAGAAAACTGCAAGCTGGGAGCTGTCATCAATTCCCTTAGTGATGTAGACATCCTCCAAGACGGTCTCACCCAAACAAATGACTGATGCCAGAAACATGGCCTCAAGCTGAATTCAAAAATGCATCATCATCATCCCCATTGGGGAGAGTGGTGTCCCCAGAATTTAATGTCCTAAGCATGCAGTCAGTTGTGAGGGATTTAGGCGCCCAGATTGATAGCAACCTAACTTTTGACCACCATGTTGCTTCCATTGTATGGAAAACTTCCTACATGGCCCACCTCATAGGTAGGAGTATCTCATCCATGGACAAGGAGGTCATAACATCCCTGTATTCTTCCCTTATAAGGCCCATTATTGAGTATAATGCCCCATTCAGCATGTACCTCACAAAGCACATGCAGCAGCTGGAGAAACCACAGTGGTTCCTTAGCAGGAGAATCTAGGCCCTCTAAAATCTACCATACTCAGGCTAAAAGCCCTATCCCTCCCCTCTGTGTCATACAGACTTCTCAGAGCTGACCTCTGTCTGGCATACCATGTCCAACCCAGCTTTGATGGAGTTGCTGCATATCTGTAAGACAAACTAAACTTATGCAACCTGGTCTGTGACATGAATAGAACTTATTTTCAGGATATATTTGTGTCTCAAAGATGCGGTCATCTGTGGAATAGAAGCCTCTCCATGTCATGCAGAGTACCTCTTTAGGCCTCTTTAAGAGGAACCTGGATGACTGAATGGGAAACAGAACATTCACTCCTGGGATCCCACCTGTGTCCCTGCTGGACAGGGGAAACAGGTGCTGACTTTGAAAGAACATGGGCAAAAGTCCTGGCTAGGCCTATAAGGGCCTCCGGACCAATAGTCGAGTATGAACCTATGACCCTATTACCATAGATGTTTGCTGTAATTATTTCAGACTGTCCTGCAATGTTGTCTGAAATTATTCCCTGTGAGTCTGAAATCTGTAGTTTCTGGATTGATTGAGTATTGTCATGTTCCTTTATTACCACTGAAAGGAGATGTAAGCGAAGCCAAAAGGACCTGGAACCAGAAGAAGTTCGCTGGAAGAACCAAATGAGGGTCAGAAACCAGTAGTAAATCCTTTTAATTAACGCCAACAAATAAATACGTTTTTGACAAAAATAGAAGTCTTCCTCAGAAAAAGCACACACAAAATGCCACAATTTAAACACCTTAAATACCTATTCACAAATTCCTAATTAATTAATTATCCAATAAAATAACCACTTTAAATGATTTAAATGGGAAATAATATAATCAAGTTAAAACATACCATTTCACATGTAGCAAAAATACTTTAAAATTCTTTTAAATATACATAGTAAACATAGTAAACGTAAAATAATGTTTGCATTATCAAAAAGAATTGTACAAGGAAAAGACATGTCTAAAAAACTTTTGAATTAGTTGTTAAAAAATGTTATTAAAAAATGTAATAAAGGAAATAGTTTAAAAAATGTGTAATATTTCCTAATTTCCTTCTAAGTAGTGATACAATAACACCCAGTGTGTCCATACTCACATTATATCAAAGTTTTGCTGCTCTGAGTTTCAGAACAGAAGTAATGGACACAAAATCATTTAAACCAGGGGATTTTGTGGATTCCAGGACAATCTGCCAAAACAGTTCCCTGTACTCCAACTTTGCTTCCCACATGCCACGCGTAACATTCTTGGGAACTATTTCCAATACAAAAAAGAAAAAAGTAGCCTGTGGGCAATCAATAGTATGACGAAACAGTGCATTTTTGCTATTTTGTTTTCTCATTTCATAGAAATGTTCATACATTCTGTTCCTCAATCTCCTTTCAGTTTTCCCAATATAAAATGACGCACATCGGTTACAAGTGACAATGTAGACCACCCCTTGAGTGTTGCAGTTAGCATAATTGTTACTGGAAATGTGCCTGTTCCTAGCCGAAATATGCATTTCACTTGTATTGACTATATGGCAACATTGTGAGCAAGCACCACATTTAAAAGTGGCGTTAATTAAAAGGATTTACTACTGGTTTCTGACCCTCATTTGGTTCTTCCAGCGAACTTCTTCTGGTTCCTGTTCCTTTATTAGTTATTATTAAATACAGGTAAACTTTATAATTGTGTCTGGTCTGTGTAGAACTAAGTAAGCTCTTAGAGTACCTGCATATTTGTTTGGTGACAATGTATAGCCCACTCCAAAAGGCTTGGTCTTGGTCACACTTACCATTTGGGTAATAGGCACATTACACAGTAGAATTTGTCACCCTTTGGAAGGGTCTTACAGTAGCTGATATATAGCTGGATTGTGGCAGTCAAAACTACCTTTTAGTGTGGGCAAAAGGGGCCATAGCTGATAAACCTGTGCTAGCCTTTCCCAGGTGTTTGTGTTTGTGTGTGCGTGTGTGTGTGTGTGTGTGTGTGTGTGTGTGTGTGTCTGTGAGATTCATAAATCACATCTCAAAGTGTGTGTGTGTCAGCTACTTGGGCAGGGATACAAAGCACAGGTCAGACAGAGAGGGTGATGGATGTTTTGGGTTGGGCACTCTGATGAGATGTTAACCATATATCTGTGCCAGTGGGGAATCTTATTAGGGATCTGGAGAGAGATGGAGAAACCAGCCCCAGACTGAATGTGATCTCTGTGTGCTCTGAAGGGTAATTGTACTTTACTGTGTGTGCATTTGTCATCCTCCCACTGTGTACATCCCTCACTGGTGGTAGTAGTGATGATTGAGGTTCCTTGATTAATGGTCCAGTGCAGGGGTATCACACTGACAGTACATACTGGTGGATACAGCTGGCATATCACATCATGTACCATCCTTGAGCCCGTCTCTGTCTACCAATGTCATACATGATTATTTCACAGATTGTCCAAGTTTCCCTGACCATTCCTGACATATTCTGGCTAGGTCAGTGTGTATCCCACACCTGTATCTGAATGCCTGACACGTATGGCTAGCATATCTGGTGAGCCCCTGCAGCAGAACAGCAGGTTATAGGTACTAGTCGTGGTGGATGCTGGCTCTGACTCAGCAGCAGTGCATACATACTGAGCATGCAATGTAAGGAATGGATACAGTATCAGATATGCATGTACCATTACTGTGTTCCCATAGGTCTGTCATGTCACAGACATATTCCCCAAACTCTGTGGACTGCCATCATGTATTGTCCATCTGGTGTGCTGGAATACACATGTGTCTGGCAGGGAGGTCTACATCTATCAGGCACATGTACCATTTTGCAAACATCTGAGTACTGCAGATGTCAGACACTTATGAAGATGTCACCCTACACCACATATGCACCACTCTCTGTTTTTGTGTACCCCAGATGTTCCTGCAATGTCCATATGCACCTCTAGTAGCACTCACCTATTTGTCAGATGTAGGCTGGATGACATGTTACAGTAATGGCTGCCCATTGGGGACACCCAGATGTTGATGGCGGTGATGTCTGTGGACACAACAACACAGTCTGTCACAGCAGTCAGGCCATGTCTGGTAGTTCTGGTACCATCTCAGGTTACTAGACTATGGGCCATGAGCATACATATGCCTAGCCCACATGTTAGCACATGCATATGCAAGGCATCAGCTGATGTTCCTGTCCAACAGGGACACAGGTGGTATCCCAAGGGTGTATGTTCTGTTAACCATCTCATTGACCAGGTTACGCCTGCAAAGGTTTAGGTAGCTATCCTGCCTGATGTGGGCAGGTACCATTCAACTGCAGGTTGCTTGTGTGCAACACACATGTGAGTTGTCCAGAAGCAGTTCAGGTCACTCACCAGGTTGAGTGTGTGTGTGTGTTCCACAGTGGACCATGGCTTGCAGTTGTGCAGCAGTTACACCAGTGTGGGGTCTGTGATTGCTATGCATGCCACAGTGACATAGCTCCTGAGGAGTATGTATGACACCAGGTAGAGGGTTGGCATTATAGCCTAATACCAAGACAGGCCATTCAGCATCTACAGTGGCAAGCATGTTTATATTAATGTTAATTTTACATTTTTATATTAATGTTACTTTTATTTACTGATGTAGTTTTTGACATTTGCAGGGAACACATGCCAGACATAAAAAATATAAACCGGATGCATTTCATGTTCATCAAAAAGGTCAAGTTTAAGCATAGCTGAGCAGTTTTGCACAGCGTGGCATGGTGCTCAGCAATGCTTAAATGAAATATGAGGTATATACATCAGTCTAACAGCAAATCCTCACTGCTGAATGGTTATGGCACCGGCACTTGAACATTAGGTGCAAGGGTCGAATCATGACCATTCGACTTTTTACACGTTATAGTGGAAGTGCTGTAAATGTTTTTATTTGTTTTGTATATATATTATAATATGTTAACTGTGGTGGTCCAGCTTGACCAGAAGCCCATTTGCAGTGGAGACCCGAGTATAAAAGCACCAGTTACACATAAGTGTCCAAAACTATTACAGTTACAGGAACAGATAATGTAGTTAAATGCATAAGTTTAGGAGATACAATAAAATAGATGCACCTAATAATGAAGTAACATTACTGAACAATAAGTTACAATTGAGTATTGAACCCAGGACCCTCTACATCATAGTCAGAGAAATGCACCACTAGGCCAAATCAGCAGTGGGCATTTAGTGTTTATTTTTAAATTATAACTTGCAGTACAATGATATAACATTAGGGGAACAACTACACCCCTACCAGGTATTAACTCCAGGACCCTCTGAAGCAGAGTCAGAGCAACACGCTACTACGACAACTAAGTTGTAGGGAATTGCCCCCATTCCTGTACATATATCATAAGTCACAGTGATGTAACAATAGGGATAATATATACCTCCACCAAATATAGAACCCTGAAACATCTGAACCAAAGCTCAGTACAATACACCAGTAAGACATCACACCTCTGGGGAATTAGTGGTGTTTGTACCAAGACAACCTGATTCCCAGTGACACAACTTCCACATATAATGGCATAAATGACAGCTTACTTGGCCCTGTGATGCAGACACTGACCCGGTACACAGTCAAATAAATGCAGATACATGTACAGGATGCTTACGATATCAGGTACACCTGACAACTCCACAGACTGTTGCAGAATGTCCAGAGGTGTGTCACCTACTTATGGTATGGTTGTCATCAAACCTATTCTGTGTACTGAAGTACTGGCAGGTCAGTGCTGATTAACCTTACAAACTTATGACAGACAGGTCAGTGTCACCTGCCATAGACATTCAGACACGCATGTCCATGCCAATCCTGTGTAACACACAGTATGCATGCACATACATCCTGCAAATACACCTCCCATAATAATGACTTAGTTGCTCTGTCTGTTACATTCCTAGAATGTCTTGCATCAGGACACCCACAGTCCAGACCCACAGTCCAGTGTGGTGCACAGCATTTACATGTTTGTCAATACAACATAGAAATAAATAAGCCCTGCAATGTCCAGCAGAAATCATTGCTGATAACACAGTCACTGCCACTGACAGTAGCACATCAAAGGCCGTGAGGATGGGATACATGTCACAAATATGTATATGTGTCCTAAATGTCCCCTACCACTCACTGGATGGCACTACTACTTAACATACATACCAGAGGCTCATACCACACCTGGACTGTTATGTGTACACACATCATGGCCATGCTGTGACACAAGAGCTGACACTGCCCCCTCACTAACATATAAAGCATGCAGTCCCCAATGTCATCACACTCCCTATTAGGAGTCCTGGCCAGAATCCAGCAGCTGTGGCCTGCTACACATGCATCAGTCTGTCTGGCTAACTGCTACAGACCTAACATACCTCCCAAACATATAGAGCAGGGCATCCACAACACAACCATACCTAAAGTGTTGGTGGGGGAATTCTCAGGTGACAGGAACATGTGTCACAGTCACCCCCTACAAACATACACAGCTGATACACCAGCATCAACTGCAGCAGCATGCACATCCAGATAGAAAGGATGTATGACACACACATCTGCCTGTCAGCTCACTGACCCCAACACACATTGTTAAACAATACACTGCTACAGAATCTGAAGGTCTGTTAACAATGGGCACACATAGCATGAAGAACTGTGGAAATAACACATCAATCCATATATTGGAGAGTATCTCTACATACCCTTTATGATGCTGTAGCTCTCACAACTCGATAATATCCTACTCAGAGGCCAGGAAAAGGGGGGAGGACTACATGGAGCTCTTAATTATAGCACTGTGTTGCCATGCCATTGGCTAATGATAACACAACCCAGCTGTTCAGGATGCTAGTAGCAAGTGGGAGTCATTGATAACTGCACAGGCAATCACCTGTTCCTGAGCATTACCTACAAAAGGCAAGCAGCTGCCTATGGTAAACAGCTCTGGCACCTTCTTCTTGAAGACAGGCTGCCATTTCCTAGGAGACTACCACTTGATTTCTTCCACAAAGGAGTACAGTAGTATACCAGGTATGTCACACAATTACACATGGAATTGAATGCAGATGGGGGGATGCTGTTATGGGATATAGGAATCTCAAAAGTAGGTTTCAACAACATTTAATGTAATGACATGTTGCTGTTATTTTGCTGTCCAGCACTTATGGACATCACATATGGCTCTGTCAGCATTCACATATATCACACCTCTGGCCCCTGAGTCAACACAGCAATGGTCAGCTCACATATCACTGATACTGGAATGTTTGTTGTACAGTAGTGACAGTAAATAGTTGTCGATACAGCTGACATGTCACATATCACATCATGTACTGTCAGGGAGCCCCTCCCAGTGTCTGAATGTCATAAAGACTTAGTTCAAGGATTGTCCTGATGTCCATGAACATTCCTGATGTGCTGTTCCTAGGCCCCTGTGTACTCCACAGCTGTATCGCATTGCCTGACAGCTATGGTTAGCATACCTGGTGATTCTCTGCTGCAGGACAGCAGGTCATAGGCAGTAGTATTGAGGAGACACTGACTCAGCCTCAGCAGCAGTGGGTACATTGGGGTCATACAATGTAAGGGGATGATTAAAGTAGCAGATATTAATGTACCATTGATATTTTCCTGGGGTGTGGCATGTCGCACACACATTCCCTGAACACTGGGGACAACAGTCATGTGTTGTCCAACTGCTGTGTAGAGGGCCACATTTGTCTGTCAGCGGATCTACATCTATCAGACACATGTACACATTCCTCAGACATATGGGTACAGCATTTGTCGGGCACCTACCAGGAGGACACCCTACACCAGATATGCAGTGCCCTCTGTTACTGTGTAGCAGAGATGCTGCTGGTATGTTCTTGTGCACCTGTAGTAGCACTCATCTAAATGTTGGAAGTAGTCCAGATGATATGCTACTATAATGTTGCCCGTAGGGGACACAAGAACTGATGGCAGTGATGGGTGTGGACACATACCAACACATTCTGTCACAGCACCAGACCATAACTGGTATCCCTGGTACCATATGAAGTTATGTGGCATATGGGCCCTGAGCACCCATATGCCTAAGTTAGCTGTTAGCCCATGTGCATGAATGCCAGTACCTGCTATCCCAGTCCAACAGGGACAAAGGTGATACCTCAAGTGTATATGTGGAGTTAATCCTCCATTGATACAGGTTATGCCAGCAAGGGTGTTAACAGCTAACCTGCCTGATATAAGCTCCACATGGGTTTACAGAGTGGTCCTAGCAGCAGGGAACTCAGAAAAGCGACTACCTTCTGGATTTAAGTATCTTTGCTTTTTTTTCACTTGAAATAGCTTCTGTAGCTTATCTTGAACTAGCCTGAACTGTTTTTTAACTGATTGCTGCATTATTTTAAAATTTGCACTTAAAGTTACATTTTAGTCGAATTTGATCGAAAGTTTGCTTGTTTGTTTGTTTAATTTAACTGTGGAGGCTGCCCACTAACGTGTGCTAGCCTGTGTAACTAATTTATCACTGTTTCTGCATTTTCTGTGTATTTCTACAAAAAAAAACAAATAAAGCAAAAAAATAATCCTACCAAAAAAAACAAAAAAACAAACAAAAAAAAATAATCCTTGTTTTCCCGCCTTCCTCGACTAGTTTAGACCAGTTTACAGGCATTGCTGTATTCTGGGCTGTGGTGTAGTTCCTGTGTTGTCCATTATCTTACTTGGATAGAAGGAAGTTTCTTTGCTCACCAGTGGGAGTGGGGAGCCTTGAGCAGCCTACCTGTCCTTGGGGGAAGTGACCTCAGCACAAGAAGCTGTAGTAATTGGTTGTTTTGGACCATTTCTAGCTCTTTTGTAGTTCACTGTTTAAAATCCGCGTTTGCATGGCTTTTGTCGTGATGCTATAGCGCAGCGCCAGTTAAACAAGGTTAAACTTTTACTGGCTCCGCCAAGTCTGCTCTTCAAATTTTCCCTTAAGGAAGCTCTACTCTTAGTATAACCAGACTACTCACTGTATTATAAGCCTAGCACTTGTTCTCAATACTTCTCTACTAAGTAAGCACTCTCGTACTAAGTAAAGCACTGCATCTACTTACCACCCCTGTGAATATCCACTTCCCTTAAAGGTATACCACTCTCTTATACTGTTCTAGCATGTCGAGTGGTAGATTACTGGCGTCATCTCCAGTTCAGCTGGTCAATCTGGGTATCTTGAGACAATGCTGCAATTGTCTCATGTACACAGACAACCCTCTCCTCCTCCCAACAAACACAAATACATGTGAGAGATGCAACTATATAGCCAAACTGGAGGCTAAACTCTCTCAACTCAGGGCTGGCATGACCAGACAGGAGGAGATGGCAACCACACACACAGCAATCCCAGTCCCACATAGACCTACCACAACTGCAAACCAAACACATAAAAGCACAAAGACATACTGGAGGCTCTAATAAAAACTTACCAAAACAACAGAGGCTCCCAAAGCAGACATCCAAAAATCCACCACCTCAAAACAAAACACATGCAACACATACTTCAATAAATCAGTGTGTCGACCAATCGCAGCCCTTAAGGCCAAACACCTTGCCTGATACACTAGTAATAGGTGACTCCATAGTCAGACACACTGATGTCCCACTGACCAGGCTGAACAAGGAGAAGGTGACTGTGAGCTGTCTATCGGGAGCTAGGATCCTCCACATAACACACGCACTCAGGTCACTCCAAAGCAAGTACAAATATGACTCCATTGTCCATGCTGGTGTGAATGACCTGAGACGTACCTCCCTGGACTACATGAAAAGAGACATAGAGGAGCTATCCGATTATGTAGCCCAGGCTGGTATGACCCTGACCCTGAGCAGCATCTTGCCCTCACCAAGAATGATACCACAATACAAAGACAAGATGATCAGCTTTAACAATTGGCTCAAGTACTGGTGCCATTCTAAGGGGATCCAATGTCTGTCTGCCTGGGATGATATGTTGGACAAGCCATGCTGCTTCACAAGGGATGGCTTACACCTGTCACCACTGGGCTTCCGGATATTGGCTAAGGCTCTTGCCACCCCCATAGTGCCTTTTTTAGGCAAGGCTCAAAAGACAAACCCACCTCCTTAGAAAACAAAAATGGAAAAAAACTAAGGGTAATGCTGCTCAACACCAGAAGTATAAATCTCAAGATGCAGGCACTTGATGCACTCCTCAGCATGGAGAACATCGACGTCTGTGCAGTAACTGAAACCTGGTTCAAGGCTCCTGAGAGCACCCCAGCACTACCAGGCTATACCTCGTATCATGCTTTTCGGCCCCAAAACCTGGGCCGAACCACAAAGGGAGGGAGTGTCCATATTCATAAAGGACACCCACACCTCCAGGTTAGTAGCAACACATGAAGCATCAGAGACCATACAGGTGCAACTAACCATAGGCAAAACTGCTATACAACTGGTAGCATGTTACAGACCACCCTCCCAATCTCAAGAACCCCACTCAGCCTTCCTGAAGACATTGGAGGATATGAATGTATCACAAAATACCATCATACTGGGAGACTTCAACTACCCAAACATAGATTGGGTACATTATTCTAGCCCTAATACCCTAGCCCAAAGTTTCCTGGAATTCATAAATTCAAATGCACTGGAACAGCTAGTCACCTCTCCCACTAGGAGAGATAATATACTAGACCTGATCATCACAAACATGGGGACAAAATGCTCCACACTGGAAGTATACCCCTCACTAGTGAGATCTGACCACAAACTAATCAGCCTGGATATACATATCCCACCTCCACCCCCAGCACAAAAGACCACAGTGAAAAACTTCTCAAAAGCAGACTTCACTCTTCTTAAGACTGAGATGGTATCCTTTAAGCCCACTGTGCCAGTGGATACCACATCCCACAATGCCAAATCATTCACTAATGCTTTCTATGGACATCTCCAAGAATGCATGGATCATGCAATCCCAAACAAATCCAAGTCCCTCTCCACCAAATGTAAGCATCCTGTCTGGTGGACCTCAGCCATAAACAAATTGTATAACAAAAGAAGGAAGTTACTGCACGACAGAGCGAAATCCCATGAAGGGAAGACATCTCTGATTAACATTAGCAGAAAACTACGTTCTCTCATAAAAACATCCAAGGCAAACTTTGAGAGAAAAATCGCTAAGGACACTAAAGATAACCACAAAGCCTTCTTCAGCTATGTTAGAAACCTGGGCAGAAACCCACAGATATGCTCAGAGTTGGTTCACAACAACAAAAAATACACTGAACCCACAGATATTGCTAACATTCTGGCTGACAGGTTCAGTGCAAATTTCTCCCCTCCTTCACCCCCAAAAGAAGGAATACTTATCCCATCTGAATGTAATCTCCCTGTCATCTCAGATGTCCAAGTGAGAACCGCCCTAAACAAAGCAAAAAACACAACATCAATGGGACCTGACGGTATCCCGGAGTGCGTGTTACGTAAACTCCAAGAGGAGCTAAACCCACACATAAAAATGCTATTTAACCTTAGCCTTACTTCGGGATATGTACCTGAACACTGGCGTACAGCAACAGTGGTCCCACTCCACAAGGCGTTGCCTCTACAGACCCTGGAAACTACCGCCCCATAAGCTTAACTAGCCTGGTCTGCAAAGCTATGGAAAGAATCATTATGGAACTCATAAAAAGAGACATAGGGGACCTAGAGACACTTGACCCCACCCAGTTTGGCTTTGTAAAGGGAAGATTCTGCCTTTTAAACCTGGTTGACTTTTTCGAAACAGTCACTAGAGCCATTGATGAGGGCAAAGCAGTCCATACAGCATACCTGGACTTGGCTAAGGCCTTCGACACAATACCCCACTCAGGCATCATAGATAAGCTAAACAGCTTAAAAGTAATCCCTTATGTCACTAGATGGGTTGCAAACTGGCTAAAGGACAGAACCCATAAAGTTAAAATCACTGGAGCAATGTCAGGCTCAAAGCTAGTCACAAGTGGTGTCCCACAGGGATCTGTCCTGGGACCCCTCTTGTTCGGCATTTATTTCTTAGATGTTAAAGCAAACATGGGAGGGCTGTGGCTGACAAAGTTCACAGATGACTGCAAACTAGGCACCATAGTCGATACACCAGCAGACACACACATCCTACAAAAAGGCCTCACTGAAACGGACAACTGGTGCCATAGTCACGGCCTTAAACTAAATGCCAAAAAATGTATAGTCATCCCTTTTGGAAAAAATAAAGTACCCACAAATTATCACATAGACAGCAACCCACTGAGTACGGAAAAAGTAATCAGAGACCTAGGGACCCAAGTAGACAGTGACCTCTCATTTGACACCCACGTTGCCAAAGTGGTTAGAAAACATTCTACCTTGCACACCTCATCATGAAGGGATTCACATCCAGATCCAAGGATGTCATTGCACCCCTATATTCCTCCCTCATCAGACCCATGATTGAGTACAATGCCCCATTTGGTATGTACCTCACCCGGCATTTGCAACAGCTGGAGAGACCACAAAAGTACCTCACCAAAAGGATCAAGGGTCTCCAACATATGTCTTATTCTGCCAGACTAAAGAAACTTCAGCTCTATTCAGTAGCATACCGCCTGCTCAGAGGTGATCTCTGCCTGATGTACAAGGCCATGTCCAATCAGGATCTGATGGACATGCTCCACCTCAAAAAATCCAAATCCATCAGGACCATGAGAGCTAAAGACTTAAACCTCATCACAAGTATGAATAGGACATGCTGGAGGGATAGATTCATAACCCAGAGGCTTCCCATGCTTTGGAACAGGATCCCAGTTCGTATTAGGCAGAGCCCCTCACTGGCTCTCTTCAAGAGAAATCTTGATGAGTGGATAGGAGATCGTAAGTTTACCCCAGTGGTCACATCTGTGTTACTGCTAGACAGGGGCACAGTAAACTAATTCTATTATATAAGGGGACCTTCATTGTGTCAACTACTAGACAGAGGCACAGTATTCTAGATTTATTTTGTACATTTTTGTACCATTTCATGGGGTGGCAAAAGCCACATCACTATGGCTAGGCTTACAAATGCCCCAGGACAGATAGCCTAGTACTATACTATGAAACTATGAAACCATTCCACAGAGGGTAAGTGTGTGGTACATACATCTGAGCTGCCAACAAGCACAGTTGCTGTTACAGACCGGGTTGATGGCATGTGTGTGTGTTAACATATTGGCACATGAGTTGCACCTGTGCACTATTCCCAACATTGTGGTTTCTGTGATTGCCTTGCATGCCACACTGAGCTCACCCGTGTGGATTATGTATGACACCAGGTAGACTGTTGGCCTTATAGGCTGCCATTCTATGGTAGATGTTTGAGGCCCTGGTATTGCTTGATGGGGAAACACATTGGTGTCCCCAGCTGCTGCATGTGTTATGTGATGTGATTGACAAACAGGGAATCATAGACAGAACAGGGCCTTATTGGGGGGAATACAGATATGTTTACACCCCATGTCCCCTGATGGCATGCCCATATGTATGTCTTGAGCCATGGAACAGCATTACCTTACAACAGATGCAACCTTGTAGTGATAGGTCTTGGTGCCAAACATTTGTGTCCACAGATCCCTCATGACCAATTGCATGCCTATGATGTATTTAGTACTATGATAATATGTGTGGACATCACTCACCTCAAAGGGGTTGACAATGGATGTTGTGGTATGTGGCCTGAGTCAATGTGTCTATTAACAGTCATCTATCTGTGTGAGACCCTCCTAGGCAGATGTCCACATCGTTAGTGAATCTGGCGATGGCACACAGCATGCAGTCATCTGCAGACATGGATGGACATTGGGTAATGTACCTCAGGGGTGTACATCATGCATAACAGAGAGCAGTACACAGAACAACAGGTTACTCTGCTACATATGGGTAAACTGTTTGGGGAAGATTCTCCTATGTGGCATAGGTGGGTTGCATCTGAGCACCACTGTGATACCCCTTTGGTAACATATGGTGAGATGTATACATGGAAATGTTATATCTATAATTGGTAGGTGAGTTACACCATCACAAGTTTTGTTCAGGTCAAGGTAGGCAGTTTGTAGTGTCACCCCCATCCATGCATATGGTGACTGTGTCATACAGGTCAACTGAGTGTAACACACATGACCCCTTCATGGACAATGCCTAACTGGCCATGATGGAGTGTGTGTAGGTCACCAATGTCATGCTTAATGAGTTCCAATGTAAATGGTGCCATGGCCTTGCAGAACAGCATAGTTAGGCTGCTTGGTGTATCATGTGACTGAGTGGTGTATACCACACCATAATCTAGAGAGAAGACATTACTCGTCCATCAAATTCCTGGGACAATGGCAGTGGGCATCCCTCCTTTGAGCACAGTACCCTATGCTGTTACAAAGTTATGGTTTGGGCCATGTAGGATGCACCCTGTAATGTGGTTGTGTCTCATGGCAGATGTATACCATGACATTCAGCTAACAGTGGTGAACTGTTCCCCACATTTAGGAGACGGGTGAATTTGTGTGGACATCCTGATGTACTGATGGTGAAGGGTGGGGGTGGTGCCTACACTGACTGTGTCAGCCATCCAGTATGCCATACCAGCAACACTGGTATAGCTGGTGTCCATGACCACCACAAGTGAGCAGATGCAGTTGGACCCTATGCTGTTGCAGACATATGTGCATTAGGGGAGAGGACTCTCTGTAGTGGATGTAGACAAAATAAGCTCATTGTTTGTGGTACAGGTGTGTAGGCCTGATCCAATTCTCACGTACACGCTATGGAGGCATTGCTCTAGAATGGGCAACTACCTCTACTTTGTGTCGGACAGTGGTATGTCATTTCTGTTATAGACAGTATGTATTGCAGATGTCCACAAGACAGGTGTATATATCCTAGCAGATGAAGGTGTATGCCTATAGTGTATAGTATACTACAAGCAGCTATAGAAAGCCACATATAGTGATTGTGTGTATGTGTGCCTATTGCTGCCAGTCTTTGATGAGGTGTTGGGGGCTGTGTGGTTGTGTATACACCCCCCAGGAGGATGTACTACACATTGGAGGTATATGTATGGCTGACCATAGCTAGATGGGTACTGTGGGACATGGTGAGTGCAAACGTGACCACTTGATGTTAGTGCTGTCATAGATGATGACACTGTAGACAGACTGCAGTGGTAACCTCTGTGTGTATTGTCAACTGCACTAAACCTTCAACTCATGTGGGGGTAGCTCCTGGCTGCACTGAAGTGCTTGTAATTAGACTGATGACATCTCTCTGGGCAGTTGTGTGCTGTCACAGGTATGCCTTACAATGCATGTTACAGTAATTGAAGTGACCCAGGTTCAGGGTACAGACACAACTCCTAATACAGTTGATGATGTCCATATAGACAGAATAGGATTACTGGTCACACGTGGTGGCCAGCAGCTACTTATTATCTGCATAGGTATGTGCTGTCAGTGGTGAACTACCCATGCAGTGTCCCCACTGCATCTTATGGGCTGTACAGTGTGGAGGTGTTTATGTGTCTCATATTTACTGAAACACCATGTCCCATGCCATTACTGGCTTCCCCTTTATGTACTGAATGTATGTTAGGATGCTTGACCAGTTAAGGCTGAGGTGCTCTCTACAGCTATGAACCATGATGTGTGTGACTGCACAGATGTCTGCAGTTCCCAGGGTTAAAAAATGCTTGCAATGAGGTCTGAGTCATGTATACACCTCTACCATTTAGAAGCATGGCTTTCAATGTGTGCCACACTGACAGTTGTATATTGGTATTGATTACCTTACCACAATTACTAATGTGGTCACTATGGGGCTGCCAACAACCAATGCCAGACCCATGAAGACCTGTGAAGACAGATGGAGGCCATAACTTGCAGAGCATCATGTTCTATTTATCATATCATCCCACAATCACAGGTACTGGTACACTGAGAATATCACACAATGAAAGGGGCACATGTTAAGGCCAACCATTTCATGATTGTATTGCGCCATCTGTCTGGATGACAGTAGAATGCTGTTTAAGGATGGGAACATACCTGCTTGGGACACATAATCAGTCTGTTCACTCCTGCCTCACTGCATATAGTCCAGGACTGTACATGTCATGCCAGGAACACCTACAGGTACTGTGACAGATTAATGACAGTACCTGTTGGTGAGAGACAGCAGTGTGTATGCAATATGGTGGAGTGTGTCACCAGCTTCAACCTTAATGCAGGTGAGAATGGTTTACATGGTACTATGTTTGATATGAATGGGGTGTACTTTCCTGAAAAAGGGCAGCCTGTGGTAGACAAACATGTTTCTTCTGCAGATAATTTTGCTGTCGCATATGTAATTCTGGCCTGTTATGCTGGTAATACTTACAGCGTTATGCTCACATATATGGGGCAGATGTTGAAGGGCTGAGCACAACATTGCCATCTAGGCATGCCACAGCCCACCTGTGGTAAACCTGTCAGATACAGAGTGGGGCTGTACTGAATCTGGGATGTCTAGGTGAAACAGGTGTTGAAGGCCATGGATAACATTTGTGGGTGTTAACTTAGCCTTTCCACTTGCTGCTGCTGTCTGCATAGGTACATTCCAGAATGGCCATGATGATAATGTATTGTAGTAATGACTAAGGACTTAGAGGTAATATCCACCTTTTGCCTGCATGCAGTCCCTTTACTGATGTGGTAAAACATGTACAAAACTTTTCTGACCACTGCCACTACTTGTTGCCTGAATGTGACAGTGTAATCTGCCTGAGTACCCAGGTCTGTCAACACTGTCAGTGTGTTAATAGCATAGCCATTGATGTGAGACGTAGTGTGGCAATGTCCATAACATATGGTATGATGGTACTGTTCTCTGCATTCAGCTTGTGTCCTGGAAGTTGGCACCATACCATACCCACTGCATCACCCCATAGCAGCATGTTAAAGGCAGTTTGTGTGTCTATGACAGACAGCACACTAAGTACAGAGGATGCAGCCTTGGACAGTACATACATATGTGTGTGTGTGGTGGCAGTTAGCCTTCATGCCTACATACGTGTGGGTCATTGGGTGCAGCAGCTAATCACAGGACCTCCACATGTCTATATATTACACACAAATATGCAACACAGATTGAGCTTGCCATCTTATCAAATGTGGTCTGTGTTACATGTCTTGCAATACCGTGACAGTTGCCAGGAAATACCATACCCACAGGAAGTGTAACTGACAGGACTTTCCTGGGTTTACTAATATGACAGCTTCTTGGAGTCACATTATCTTTGCTTATGCTATTTGTCATAATATTCAGGTGCTTCTGATGTGAAATAATTGCTTTATACAAGTAGTAGACAACGTTAATGGTATGTTTGTTGTACTACACTCTGGGGACCTCTGTATTGCTTGAGTCATTGTCACAGGTGACACCTGGCCAAACATGGATGGCAACCTACAGGGTGGGAGACATGGTGGTCATACCTCTCTCCTCTACAAAAATTTTCAAAATGTCCTGATGTTTGCCATATATGTTTGTTCCATTCCCCATGATATTGTGGCTTTGTGGCACATATGTGACAAAACATGACAGCGTAATGTTAAAGAATGATGTATATTGTCAGGACAGAACACATAACTTTCAGGGGATGCATGCCAATGCACAACATGCTATGCTGTCTACTTTTATGTGTGTCGCGGCAATATGTAAAGATTGAGCCTAATATTTGTCTTTTGTCCAACTCTTTTGTATGGCTTTATCCAGGTGTCCTTCTATCATGATTTAAGAGGTATTCTGGTGGCCCTAACACAGTCACACTACTGCAAGGGGATATACATACATGCACACACACCGACCATGTGCTACCATTGTTGGAAGTACAACCCCTACCTGGCTAGTTTTACCTAACTTGTTGCTATATACATGATACAATAACCACAAAGCCTATATATTGTAGATGTGTCTGCCACTACTATTCAGGTAGTTGACATATGCAGGTGGTCTAAGGATTGCCACTTAAGGTTTGACAGGCTCTAATAATGTTATAACCATCTCATCCACACACACACAATGCTGCATGTGGACATGCATTGAAACACACATGCACACAGAGTGGGCACTTTTGTGTTTTGAAGACCTACCTATATAGCTACCTACACTACATACCGACATAGGTATTGGACGAGCAACAGTGGTATTGATTTATAAAATGTGTACCGTTGCTTCTAAGGTGGATAACATCTGTAGGCCCTGAATAGTTTGCCAGTGGGACAGCTAACAGGATGGAACAGGCACACTAAATGGTATAACCACCACATACACATACACACTCTCTCTCACACACACACACACACACACACACACACACACACACACACACACACACACACACACACACACACACACACACACACACACCACACACTCATGACAGTCACAATGCTACAGGTGATATGCATACAAAAACACATGCACTCACACTGTTGCACTGTTGGCAGTATTCAGATTATATTCCCTACCTATCTAGATGTCTGTGCTATAGTGCTACATATTTATCACATGTGCCATGGTGATTATCTGCTGGAAACATACCTCACAACATCATACATCAATTAACCTAGACAAAGCCTTCATTAATTGTGGGATGCGCACAAAATATAGGGACACTTTTCACATATTTCTCTTACATACCTAGACAATTGATAGGGTAACAGGCTTTGCATCAGCCTGACCTTTCAGTAGGGTAGGACATATGAAAGGCATATGTCTCTCAATATTTCTGATGTCAACCCTCAATTATTTTGACAATGATTTGACAGAAAACCCATTTTGTATGAGACATGGACCACATATATGTGGCAAGCATTTGGTCATTCTGCAATAAGTTGTACAGTGTAGTGGTATGGCCTGCAGAGTTTAAAACCGTGCATCTAAGGTGGATGACATCAACAGGCCCTGTGAAGTAATGCCATGGGGAGGGGGTCAACAAGCCTCAAAACAGTATAACCAACCTCTGCATGGATTACACATCACTTACACACACACGCATATATAATAATACAGTTGCCAGTATTGGGATTCAACCCCCTACCTATCTAGTTGCATGTACTGTAGTGTTATATACTTATCGCAAGCACCATGGAGCTTAGATGGCCGAAGAGTGTCCAAAGGTGCTTCTAAGGTGTAAGAGATCAGCAGCCCTTGTAAAGTAGAACAATGGGGGTTTATTGGGTGGAACAGGCCTCAAAATGGTATTACCTACAAACACACACAGTTGCCAGTACCACGTTTTGAACCCCTACCTATCTAGTTGTATGTTCTATAGTGCTACGCACTTATGGCAAGTGCCACAAAGCTTAGGTGACCGAAGAGTGTCCAAAGGTGCTTCTAAGGTGAATGGCATCAGCAGCCCTTGTAAAGTACGGCAATGGGGAGGTTTACTGTGTGGAGCAGGCCTCAAAATGGTATCACACACACACACACACACACACACACACACACACACACACACACACACACACACACACACACACACACACACACACACACACACACACACACACACACACACACACACACACACGCACACACACACACACACACACACACACACACACACACACACACACACACACACACACACACACACACACACACACACACACACACACACACACACACACACACACACACACACACACACACACACACACACACACACACACACACACACACGCACACACACTTGCTATGTACTTATTGCATGCACCACGAAGCTTAGATGGTTGAAGAGTGTCCAAAGGTGCTTCTAAGTTGAGTGACAACAGCAGCCCTTGGAAAGTGGGGCAATGGGAGGGAGTTACTGAGGTGGAACAGGTCTCAAAATGGCATAACCTACAGACAAATATACAAACAGCTGCAGACACACACTTGCTAGTACTGAGATTAGAACCCATACCTATCTAGTTGCACATATTATAGTACTACATACATATCGCATGCACCACAAAGCTTAGATGGCTGAAAAGTGCCCAAAGGTTCTTCTAAGGTGAATGACATCAGCAGCCCTTGTAAAGTTGGGCAATGGGGAAGTTTACTGGGTGGAACAGGCCTCAAAATGGTATAACATACAAACACACACACAGATTCAGACACACACACACACACACACACACACACACACACACACACACACACACACACACACACACACACACACACACACACACACACTCAGTTACAAAGACCAAGATTACAACCCCTACCTATCTAGTTGTATGCACACTAGTGCTACATACTTATTGCATTCTCCACAAACCTTTTGCATTTGAAAGGTGTCTGCCACTGCTGTTGGGGTGGATGACATCAGTAGCTGCTGACAGATAGGCCACTATTACAGAGGACACTGGTAACAGGGACATTAAATGGGTGACCATTATACAGACATAGGCCTGCTTGGTGTGTGTATACAGATGTAAGTGTAAATGATACAGAAACACACACGAGGTGGGTGATGTGAGATTACAACCCTATACATCACTGCTATTACACAATGGAGCTCACCAAAGTGCTTGCACATGCCACTGGTTACAATTGTTGTGCAAATGTCTCCACCAGTACATCACTCTATGGCTTTCAGGGTGTCTGTTTCTCTCTCTCACTCTGCCTCTTTCTTTCTCTCTGTCTGTGTCTATCTCTCTCTCTGTCTCTGCCTGTCTATATTTTATAGATCTCTACATGTTACCTATATATATATATATATATATATATATATTTCACCCCACAGATACAGATATATCTTATATGTGCCACATACAGATAGATGAGCGTAATCCTGTGTGATAGGTGTGGGGCGAGACAGATAACATGTACAAAGCTGTCTGTATACAAAAGCATATATGGACAACACAGTTCTATAGTGGGATGTGTGTTCAGACATTGTGTGCAATTGTCTAAGTATGATTTTCAATACTACCAGTGGGACTCCCAGATTTGGACTGAAATTGTCTAAGTGTAGGAGCATGCCCAGTATGATCTTCAATAGTAACAGTGGTACTCCAGTCCAGAGCTACCTGTACTCTGATCCAGGCTTTTGTGTGCTACAGCCGATTGGCTGATGAACCTGTGTAAAAAGTTAGAAACTCAGTGATACAGTAGCTGAGGGATCTCCTGGCTGTGTGCTATCCTTATTAAGTGAGTCATATCCTGGTGTGGGTATAGAGTTCATTGGACTGAGCAAAGGTTTCCATAATATGTGTTGTATATTCTACATAGCACTATGATTTCCTGGTATGTCAGTGGCAGATTGGTCTAGATTAATGTGAGGAACCACTGACAGATATTTATCTACTGACTCCATATAGTGCAGGGAACCTGTGGTACTGCACAAGTTGTTCTAGTATGTACAATCAACATTTGTGTGACTATTGGTTCTCCTCCCTCTTATATGTGTCTCTTGGTCCTTGTGTACTGCAGTCACAGGCTTTGTCCACACTTGCCGCTGTTATAGGTTCATAAGTTCATACTAGGCTATCTGCCCAAGGGCATTTATAAGCCTAGCCAGAGTGTTTTTGGCTTTTGCCACCCATTTTAAATTAATTTTGCTATGCCCTTTTTCGAGATTAATATACTGTGCCTCTGTCTAACAGTGACACAGAAGTGATACCCGGGGTAAAGCTATGATCTCCCATCCACTCATCAAGATTCCTCTTGAAGAGAGTCAATAAGGGACTCTGCCTAACCTGGACTGGGATTTTATTCCGGAGTGAAGGGAGCCTCTGGGTTATGAATCTGTCCCTCCAGCATGTCCTATTTATTTCAGTGCTGAGGTTCAAGTCTCTCGAGCGCATAGCTCGATGGGATTTGAATTTTCTGAGGTGCAGCATGTCCATTAATTCCAGGTTGGACATGGCTTTATACGTCAGGCACAGATTGCCTCTGAGCAGGCGGTATGCCACTGAGTAGAGCTGTAGTTTCTTTAACCGGGCAGCATATGGCATCTAACTTAAATAAACTGAAAACACAAGTAAACTAGAAAAGAACACAGTCAGGCATTAAGGCGGTCACTGGCAGTCGTCACGTTCAAAATAAACACCAAAAAGGTAAAAGTCCACAGACACTTTAATGGTCCACACAATCAAGTTAAAGCGCTTTTCGTCTACTGAAATCAGTAGACTTCTTCAGAACACAATTAATTAAAATGAACAAGTGGTTTAAATAGCCATGTGTAGTAATCATTGAAAACTATGAACAATTAAAGTACAACCAATTATACTAACAATTACTTAAAGTCGTAGTGCCAAAAACTTGACTTGACTTACTAAAACTAACCACGAACCCCTATGAACCTACAACATATTAACATTTAAAACATTATTAAAATTACAATTCTAACAAATGTAATCATGTAATAGTAAATAACATTAAACTATACTACTACTAATCCTAAGGTTTATTTCCTTATTAAACTTTTCAGTTTCAAGACACAGCTAATGGAACACAGATCATTAAGACCTGGAAAAGAGTAAGAATTCACACCAATTTGCCATTTTAATTCTTGTTCTTCTAATAGTAAATGGAGCGGGCACCTTGTTGCTTATCAGTTATCTGGTCAATAACCAAAAACTTGAAATGATGGTCTTTAAGTAAGCAAATGTGTTTAGCCAAAGCATTCTCTTGTTTACTTCTACTAATAGCATACAAATGTTCATAAACTCGATCCCGGAGTCTACGCTTGGTCTTCCCAACGTAGAAACCGGGACATTGTTGACATAATGCTAAATAAACAACCATGCGAGAGTTGCAGTTTGTTCTATATCTCAAAGTGTAGCTTATTCCATTAATAGTAAATTTGTTTGTTTCAAGCATATGCATACACTTGTAACAAATCTGACACTTAAACATTCCTGGTGTTCTTACAAGTCTAATAGAAGGTTGTTCAAGTAAACTTTTCAGGTTTTTACCTCTCCTAAATGTAATTTCGGGATGTGTCCCCATCTTGTTATATAATGTGGAATTAATTTTGAATATATCCCAGTTCTTTTTTATAATGTCAATAGTACCATAACTGTTGACATTGAATGTTAAAATTAATCTAGGGTGGTTGTTTTTGTCAACAGTAACAGAATGGGTTGAAAAGTCACCTTGTGAAACATGGGGATTAGACAAACATATTTCTTCCCTATCAATAGATCTATTAGTATGTAAACATAGTATAGGTTTATAAAATCCTTTCTGTCTTTTGGTAGTGACTTCTTGTATAAGTGTTTCCAAAAGAAGAAGTGGGTAACCCCTAAGGAGGAACATAGATTTCAAATGTTCACATTCATTAGTGAAGTCTACGTCCAAACTCACAATTCGAGCAGCTCTGACAAGTTGCCCCTTAACTACCGATCTCTTTTGGAAGTTAGGATGACAACTGCTGAAGTGCAAGAAAGAGTTAGAATATGTATTTTTCTGTGAATACTAGCTACAAAAGCTTGTAGTTCCTCTTTCTTCTCCAACCACATATCCAAGTAAGCAATTGAACTAGTGCTAAAAGTAGAAGTAAACTTCAAAAATGTGGTGGAAGAATTAAAAACTTCAAGTATGTTACTACTTGAAGCTTCATCACCTTCAAGTAAGATAAAGATATCGTCAAGGTATCTAGTATAAAAGTGAATTTTCTCACTCAAGAGGCTGTTATTGAACACAAATTCCCTTTCCCAAAAGCCATCACCATGTTTGCTATACTAGCCCCACAAGGGGAGCCCATTGCCACCCCAACTTTTTGCAAGTAGAAATTGTCACCTAAAATAAAATAGTTGTTATACAAAATTATCTCCAGTAATTCAATCACCAAGGAGATTTCAGTAACGGTGGCGTTTTTCCTCTTCAAGGTAATAGCCACCCAATCTGTGGCTATATCATGAGGAATGCAAGTATAAAGGTCTTTGACGTCAACTGTTAAAAAGTTACAGTTGGCGTCAAACTCTAACATATCAATTTTAGTTAGAAACAACCATGAATCCTTGCAGATGTGCTGTTCATCAGTTAGATATTTTTTGAGAATAGCATCTACTATTTTGGCACAGGTGTAAGTTGGTGAACCTCAACTGTCTACTAGAAGGCACATGGGGGGTTGTTAATGTTCTTATGGATTTTGGGTATACCAAACAGGCGGGGGTATCTGGGATATGAGGTTAACATATAATTATACTGTTCTTGCTGTAGTCTACCTTCAGTAAACATATCTTCAATACTATTCTTAATAGTGGAATATGCCTTATTTATTTCAGACCTAGAACTACCCTCATAAGCAACGTTGTCAACCAATTCTGTCATCCTACAAAAATAGTCATCTTGGTCGAATACTACCGCACCACCCCCTTTATCAGGTTTACAGATACGTAAATTTTGAAGTCTGGCAAATTCGATCAGTTCATTCTCTTTATTACTAGATCCAAAATTGTCAGTGTGGTTGAAATGTTTTAAACTGTACCGCAAATCTAATTCACACATAGTTTCAAACAACTGAATTAATGAGTGTAAAGGCGGATTAAATGTGCTAGGAACCCAAAATGGGTCAGTAGTGGCACTTCCAACATAACCGCCAAGCATTAAATTAAAATTTAGTTTACGAGAGTAAAGTTTAATATCCATAATAGTGCCCACCAAGTCCAGTTTATTTTTAGGAACATAAATATACCCCTTGGACAATAGCTCCACTAAATCGTTCGTAATAGTTTCAGATGAAAAGTTGTAGATCTTAAAGTCTCCTGTGCTGCTAGTACTGATCACAGGTTTAACTGGATCAGAATCATGTTGATCGTAACTGCTGCAAAGTGCATTCACCTCATCTAAAAATTCTACACTATCCTCTAATAGGTCACCAGTAATGTCCACGTCAGACTGATGTTAAAAAGTAACATCCTCTGTGGTGGATTCACATCCATTAGGAATAGGCATAGTAAGACCATTGTCAATATGTAGTGGAAAAAAGTCAATGTCAATGTCCTCAAGGGGCATCTTGTCGTGGGTCACCTGGGTTTTTGAGCTCTCGTTCTGTTGTAATAAAAAGTGTTCCGCTGTTTGGGGATGGCTCCCTGTCGAGTGCCATCCTGAAAAACCTGTTGTTGTTGGTAAGTTTGCTTAGATTGGCTGTTGTTAGTATTCTGCTTGTGTCGGTTCTGCAAACGTTCACTTCTCCTCACAGCAGGTTCATCATCAGACACTGGCTCAAAATTTGCAAAACCAGAGGAATTACTCAACCTCTGATGATTAACGCTAGCATTATTAGTTATCAAAGCGGTGCTGTTAAAATTACTAGCTTGATTTTCATTACTTAAAGAAACATGTTGCCAGGTTTGAGAAGTGGGAGGTAAAGGGTAAGCAGTTCCGTTTTCGTCAGCTCTACAGTCACGTTCCAACTTTTTAATTTAATTTAGTCTCAATTTTCCAAGAAACTGGTCAACACTGTTAAAGCTGCGCTCATACTCAAATTTATACCTATCAAATTCAACATTCAATTTGATAGTAGAATCAAGTGCAACAATTTCTTTACTCAGGACATTGACCCAAATTGTATAGTGTTTAATCATCAGTTTTAATAACTCAGCTCCATGGCTCTCAAAAAGTGTTAAGAGCTCATTATGAAAATCAGAATTTGGGACTAAGCCCGTAGGAAATTGAAAGTGTCTTAACGCCTTAGGGATTACTTTACGAGTTAAACATTCGTTAAAATAATTAATCTCCAGCTGTAGTTTTTTCATTTTTACAAGAAGTTTATCAAACATTTGTAACTTCGAGACAATATTAGGGAAGTGTTTACCTCATTGCTATCCACTGCAACGTTATTGTTCGTGTTATTAGTAGTATCTGTCTGGCGCGAAAATGAAAAACTTTCTGCAAGCCAGCGATCAATGATGGGAAGACCATTTGAGTTCAAATTACCAACGTTGTTAATTCGGTTGGAAAAAATATTAGTATGTTGATGGTCATCATCTGCTGTTGACACCGGATCCATCAAAAGAAGACTAGAATCCATTCCTGGAACAGAGGAGGTCCCCTCACAGAGTTTCACTCCATCACTGGTCACTGAAACAGGAACTGGACGGTTAATGGGATTTACTGACAGTAACCCTGAGACATTAATCCTCCTACCGTCACACGGAGATGTAGCAGAAGAGTTGACAACATTCGCTACAGTATACACAGGAAGGGGTTCGTGAGATGTAGCAAGTAAATTTCTCATATCTTGCTGTTGTGAGTCAATTCTGTCCAATCTCGCACACAGAGAATCCATCTGTTTAAAAAGTGAATCAAATAACGTGTCATATAGTAGCTGGTGCTGCTACGACAGCACTATCACAGCCCCTCATGATTGCTGGAGTCGATTGAGATGAAAAACTGCCATCTCGCTCTAACGCACCTGACGCCATCAAACTTAAATAAACTGAAAACACAAGTAAACTAGAAAAGAACACAGTCAGGCGTTAAGGCGGTCACTGGCAGTCGTCATGTTCAAAATAAACACCAAAAAGGTAAAAGTCCACAGACACTTTAATGGTCCACACAATCAAGTTAAAGCGCTTTTCATCTACTGAAATCAGTAGATTTCTTCAGAACACAATTAATTAAAATGAACCAGTGGTTTAAATAGCCATGTGTAGTAATCATTGCCAACTATGTACAATTAAAATACAACCAATTATACTAACAATTACTTAAAGTCGTAGTGCCAAAAAGTTGACTTGACTTACTAAAACTAACCACGAACCCCTATGAACCTACAACATATTAACATTTAAAACATTATTAAAATTAAAATTCTAACAAATGTAATCACGTAATAGTAAATAACATTAAACTATACTACTACTAATCCTAAGGTTTATTACCTTATTAAACTTTTCAGTTTCAAGACACAGCTAATGGAACAGATCATTAAGACCTGGAAAAGAGTAAGAATTCAATCTAATTTGCCATTTTAATTCTCGTTCTTCTAATAGTAAATGGAGGGGGGCACCTTGTTGCTTATCAATTATCTGGTCAATAACCAAAAACTTGAAATGATGGTCTTTAAGTAAACAAGTGTGTTTAGCCAAAGCATTCTCTTGTTTACTTCTACTAATAGCATACAAATGTTCATAAACTCGGTCCCAGAGTCTACGCTCGGTCTTCCCAACGTAGAAACAGGGACATTGTTGACATAATGCTAAATAAACAACCATGCGAGAGTTGCAGTTTGTTCTATATCTCAAAGTGTAGCTTATTCCATTAATAGTAAATTTGTTTGTTTCAAGCATATGCATACATGTGTTACAACTCTGACACTTAAACATTCCTGGTGTTCTTACAAGTTTAATAGAAGGTTGTTCAAGTAAACTTTTCAGGTTTTTACCTCTCCTAAATGTAATTTCGGGACGTGTCCCCATCTTGTTATATAATGTGGAATTAATTTTGAATATATCCCAGTTCTTTTTTATAATGCCAATAGTACCATAACTGTTGACGTTGAATGTTAAAATTAATCCAGGGTGGTTGTTCTTGTCAACAGTAACAGAATGGGTTGAAAAGTCACCTTGTGAAACATGGGGATTAGACAAACATATTTCTTCCCTATCAATAGATCTATTAGTATGTAAACATAGTATAGGTTTATAAAATCCTTTCTGTCTTTTGGTAGTGACTTCTTGTATAAGTGTTTCCAAAAGAAGAAGTGGGTAACCCCTAAGCAGGAACATAGATTTCAAATGTTCACATTCATTAGTGAAGTCTACGTCCAAACTCACAATTCGAGCAGCTCTGACAAGTTGCCCCTTAACTACCGATCTCTTTTGGAAGTTAGGATGACAACTGCTGAAGTGCAAGAAAGAGTTAGAATATGTAGTTTTTCTGTGAATACTAGCTACAAAAGCTTGTAGTTCCTCTTTCTTCTCCAACCATATATCCAAGTAAGCAATTGAACTAGTGCTAAAAGTAGAAGTAAACTTCAAAAATGTGGTGGAAGAATTAAAAACTTCAAGTATGTTACTACTTGAAGCTTCATCACCTTCAAGTAAGATAAAGATATCGTCAAGGTATCTAGTATAAAAGTGAATTTTCTCACTCAAGAGGCTGTTATTGAACACAAATTCCCTTTCCCAAAAAGCCATCACCATGTTTGCTATACTAGCCCCACAAGGGGAGCCCATTGCCACCCCAACTTTTTGCAAGTAGAAATTGTCACCTAAAATAAAATAGTTGTTATACAAAATTATCTCCAGTAATTCAATCACCAAGGAGATTTCAGTAACGGTGGCATTTTTCCTCTTCAAGGTAATAGCCACCCAATCTGTGGCTATATCATGAGGAATGCAAGTATAAAGGTCTTTGACGTCAACTGTTAAAAAGTTACAGTTGGCGTCAAACTCTAACATATCAATTTTAGTTAGAAACGACCATGAATCCTTGCAGATGTGCTGTTCATCAGTTAGATATTTTTTGAGAAAAGAATCTACTATTTTGGCACAGGTGTAAGTTGGCGAACCTTGACTGTCTACTAAGGGCACATGGGGGGGTTGTTAATGTTCTTATGGATTTTGGGTATACCAAACAGGCGGGGGTATCTGGGATATGAGGTTAACATATAATTATACTGTTCTTGCTGTAGTCTACCTTCAATAAACATATCTTCGATACTATTCTTAATGGTGGAATATGCCTTATTTATTTCAGACCTAGAACTACCCTCATAAGCAACGTTCTCAACCAATTCTGTCATCCTACAAAAATAGTCATCTTGGTCGAATACTACCACACCACCCCTTTTATCAGGTTTACAGATATGTAAATTTTGAAGTCTGGCAAATTCGATCAGTTCATTCTCTTTATTACTAGATCCAAAATTGTCAGTGTGGTTGAAATGTTTTAAACTGTACCGCAAATCTAATTCACACATAGTTTCAAACAACTGAATTAATGGGTGTAAAGGCAGATTAAATGTGCTAGGAACCAAAAATGGGTCAGTAGTGGCACTTCCAACATAACCGCCAAGCATTAAATTAAAATTTAGTTTACAAGAGTAAAGTTTAATATCCATAATAGTGCCCACCAAGTCCAATTGGTTGACAACGTTGCTTATGAGGGTAGTTCTAGGTCTGAAATAAATAAGGCATATTCCACCATTAAGAATAGTATCGAAGATATGTTTACTGAAGGTAGACTACAGCAAGAACAGTATAATTATATGTTAACCTCATATCCCAGATACCCCCGCCTGTTTGGTATACCCAAAATCCATAAGAACATTAACAACCCCCACATGCGCCCTCTAGTAGACAGTCAAGGTTCGCCAACTTACACCTGTGCCAAAATAGTAGATTCTATTCTTAAAAAATATCTAACGGATGAACAGCACATCTGCAAGGATTCATGGTCGTTTCTAACTAAAAATTGATATGTTAGAGTTTGACGCCAACTGTAACTTTTTAACAGTTGACGTCAAAGACCTTTATACTTGCATTCCTCATGATATAGCCACAGATTGGGTGGCTATTACCTTGAAGAGGAAAAATGCCACCATTACTGAAATCTCCTTGGTGATTGAATTACTGGAGATAATTTTGTATAACAACTATTTTATTTTAGGTGACAATTTCTACTTGCAAAAAGTTGGGGCAATGGGCTCCCCTTGTGGGGCTAGTATAGCAAACATGGTGATGGCTTTTTGGGAAAGGGAATTTGTGTTCAATAACAGCCTCTTGAGTGAGAAAATTCACTTTTATACTAGATAACTTGACAATATCTTTATCTTACTTGAAGGTGATGAAGCTTCAAGTAGTAACATACTTGAAGTTTTTAATTCTTCCACCACATTTTTGAAGTTTACTTCTACTTTTAGCACTAGTTCAATTTCTTACTTGGATATATGGTTGGAGAAGAAAGAGGAACTACAAGCTTTTGTAGCTAGTATTCACAGAAAAACTTCATATTCTAACTCTTTCTTGCACTTCAGCAGTTGTCATCCTAACTTCCAAAAGAGATCGGTAGTTAAGGGGCAACTTGTCAGAGCTGCTCGAATTGTGAGTTTGGACGTAGACTTCACTAAAGAATGTGAACATTTGAAATCTATGTTCCTGCTTAGGGGTTACCCACTTCTTCTTTTGGAAACACTTATACAAGAAGTCACTACCAAAAGACAGAAAGGATTTTATAAGCCTATACTATGTTTACATACTAATAGATCTATTGATAGGGAAGACATATGTTTGTCTAATCCCCATGTTTCACAAGGTGACTTTTCAACCCATTCTGTTACTGTTGACAAGAACAACCACCATAGATTAATTTTAACATTCAATGTCAACAGTTATGGTACTATTGGCATTATAAAAAAGAACTGGGATATATTCAAAATTAATTCCACATTATATAACAAGATGGGGACACGTCCTGAAATTACATTTAGGAGAGGTAAAAACCTGAAAAGTTTACTTGAACAACCTTCTATTAGACTTCTAAGAACACCAGGAATGTTTAAGTGTCAGAGTTGTAACAAGTGTATGCATATGCTTGAAACAAACAAATTTACTATTAATGGAATAAGCTACACTTTGAGATATAGAACAAACTGCAACTCTCGCATGGTTGTTTATTTAGCATTATGTCAACAATGTCCCGGTTTCTACGTTGGGAAGACCGAGCGTAGACTCCGGGACCGAGTTTATGAACATTTGTATGCTATTAGTAGAAGTAAACAAGAGAATGCTTTGGCTAAACACACTTGCTTACTTAAAGACCATCATTTCAAGTTTTTGGTTATTGACCAGATAATTGATAAGCAACAAGGTGCCCCCCTCCATTTACTATTAGAAGAACGAGAATTAAAATGGCAAATTAGATTGAATTCTTACTCTTTTCCAGGTCTTAATGATCTGTGTTCCATTAGCTGTGTCTTGAAACTGAAAAGTTTAATAAGGTAATAAACCTTAGGATTAGTAGTAGTATAGTTTAATGTTATTTACTATGACGTGATTACATTTGTTAGAATTTTAATTTTAATAATGTTTTAAATGTTAATATGTTGTAGGTTCATAGGGGTTCGTGGTTAGTTTTAGTAAGTCAAGTCAACTTTTTGGCACTACGACTTTAAGTAATCGTTAGTATAATTGGTTGTATTTTAATTGTTCATAGTTGGCAATGATTACTACACATGGCTATTTAAACCACTTGTTCATTTCAATTAATTGTGTTCTGAAGAAGTCTAGTGATTTCAGTAGATGAAAAGCGCTTTAACTTGATTGTGTGGACCATTAAAGTGTCTGTGGACTTTTATTTTTGGTGTTTATTTTGAACGCGATGTCTGCCAGTGACCGCCTTACTGCCTGACTGTGTTCTTTTCTAGCATATGGCATCTGTTTGAGCCCTTTGCTCTTCTTGGTGAGGTACTTTTGGGGTCTTTCCAGTTGCTGCAGGTGTCTGGTAAGGTACATCCCAAAAGGGGCATTGTACTCAATTATGGGCCTGATGTGGGATGAGTAAAGAGGCACAATGACCTCCCCTGATCTAGATGTGAATCCCTTCAGTATTAGGTGGGCTATATAAAATGTTCTTCTAACCACTTTGGCCACATTGTTGTCAAATGAGAGATTGCTATCAACTTGGGTCCCCAGGTCCCTAATTATTTCTTCTGTACTTAATGGATTACCACCTATGTGGTAATTTGTGGGCACTTTGTTTTTGCCAAAGGGGATGACTATTCACTTTTTGGCATTTAGCTTGAGGCCATGTCTCTGGCACCAGTTGTCTGTTTCTATGAGGCCCTTTTGGAGGATGCTTGTGTCGACTGGAGAGTCGATTATGGTGCCCAGTTTGCAGTCATCTGCGAACTTGGTCAGCCACAGTCCTTCCGTGTTGCCTTGTACCTCTGAGAAATATATAAAGAACAAGAGAGGTCCCAGGACTGAGCCTTGTGGGACACCACTTGTAACTAGTTTGGAGTCTGACATGGCTCTAGCAATTTTAACCATGTGGGTTCTGTCCTTGAGCCAGTTTGCAACCCTTCTAGTCATCTGCGAACTTGGTCAGCCACTGTCCTTCCATGTTGCCCTGTACCTCCGAGAAATATATAAAGAACAAGAGAGGTCCCAGGACTGAGCCTTGTGGGACACCACTTGTAACTAGTTTGGAGTCTGACATGGCTCCAGCAATTTTAACCATGTGGGTTCTGTCCTTGAGCCAGTTTGCAACCCTTCTAGTGACATAGGGGTTTATATTTAAGCTGGTGAGCTTATCTATAATGCCCGAGTGGGGTATTGTATCAAAGGCTTTTGCGAGGTCCAGGTAGGCTGTGTGGACCACCTTCCCCTCGTCAATGGCCTTGGCGACTGTTTCAAAGAAATTGATCAGGTTTAAAAGGCAAGACCTGCCCTTAACAAAACCAAACTGGGTAGGATCCAGTGTCTGTAGGTCCCCAATATCTTTATGTATGAGGTCCATGATTATCCTTTCCATAGCTTTGCAGACCAAGCTAGTCAGGCTTATGGGGCGATAGTTTCCAGGATCCGTTGAGGCACCACCTTTGCGGAGAGGGACCACTGTTGCTGTACGCCACTCTTTGGGTACATATCCTGTAGTAAGGCTGAGATTGAACAGTAGTTTTATGTTTGGGTTTAGCTCTTCTTTGAGTTCATGTAGGACACAGCCCGGGACACCGTCTGGTCCCATTGATGCTGTGTTTTTTGCTTTGGAGAGGGCGGCTCTTACCTGAGCATCTGAGATGTCAGGGGGCAGCACTCTGCTGGGATAGATATTTGCCCTTTTGGTGGGGATGGGGGGGAGAAGTTTGTGCTGAACCTGTCAGCTAGGATGTTGGCAATGTCTGTGGGTTCCGTGTATTTTTTGTCATTTTGGACTAATTCTGAGCATATCTGGGAATTCCCACCCAGGTTCCTAACATAACTAAAGAAAGCATTGTGGTTATCCTTAGTGTCCTGTGCAACTTTTCTCTCGAAGCTGGCCTTAGACGATTTTATGAGTGCCCGTAGTTTTTTTGCTAATACTGATCAGAGATGCCTTCCCTTTTTGGGATTTTGCTCTACCATGTAGTAGCTTCCTCCTTTTATTGTACAGTTTGTTTATGGCTGGGGTCCACCAGACAGGACGTCTTCCTTTGGAGGATTGGGTCTTGGTTTTATTTGGGATTGCATGATCCATGCATTCCTGAAGGTGTTCATAGAATGTGTTTATAAAGGATTCTGTGGTCTGGGCCGTATTTTCCACAGGCCTGGGGGCTTTGAAGGATTCCACCTCAGTTTTGAGGAGTGTGAAATTTGCTTTAGAGAAGTTTTTCACTGTGGTTTTCTGGGCAGGGGGTGGGGTCAGGATGTGAATATCCAGTGAGATTAGTTTATGGTCTGATCTTACCAGTGAGGGATACACTTCTGGTCTGGAGCATAGAGTCCCCATGTTGGTGATGATCAGGTCCAGTATGTTTTCCCCTCTTGTGGGAGTGGTAACAACTTGTTCATAGCATTTGAGTTTATAAATTCTAGGAACCTTTGGGCTAGGGTGTTGGAGCTAGAGTAATGCTCCCAGTCTATGTTTGGGTAGTTGAAGTCGCCCAATATAATGGTGTTTGGAGAGACCTTCATATTTTCCAGTGTTCTCAGGAAGGCCAAGTGGGGTTCCTGGGTTTGGGAGGGTGGTCTGTAGCAGGCTATAAATTGGAAGGCAGTTTTACCCACTGTTAGCTGCACATGGATAGTCTCTGATGCTTTGTGCTGTGCCACCAACCTGGAGGTGTGGGTATCTTTGATGAATATTGATACTCCCCCTCCTTTTGTGGTTTGGTCCAAGTTTTGGGGCCAAAAAGCATGGTATGATGTATAACCTGGTAGTGCTGGGGTGCTCTTGGGATCCTTGAACCAGGTTTCTGTTACTGCACAGATATTGATGTTCTCCATGCTAAGGAGAGTTTCGAGTGTGTGCATCTTGAGGTTTAGACTTCTGGCATTGAGTAGCATTACTCTTAGTTTCTTATCCCTTGTGATACCTATGGAGGTGGGTTTGTCTTTTGAGCCTTGCCTAAAAAAGGCACTATGGGGGTAGCAAGAGCCTTTGCCAATATCCGAAAGCCCAGGGGTGACAGGTGCAAGCAGTCCCTAGCAAAGCATTGTGGCTTGTCGAGCATGTCATTCCAGGCTGACAGGCATTGGATCCCCTTTGAATGACACCAATACTTAAGCCAGTTGTTGAAATTGATCATCTTGTCTTCATATTGTGGCATCATTCTTGGTGAGGGTAAGATGCTACTCCAGGTCAGGGTCATACCGGCCTGGGCTACATGCTAAGAGAGCTCCTCTATGTCTCTTTTCATGTAGTCCAGGGAGGTACGTCTCAGGTCATTCACACCAGCATGGACAATGACTGAGTCATATTTGGACTTACCTTGGAGTGACCTGAGTGCTTGTGTTATGTGGCGGATCCTAGCGCCCGACAGGCAGCTCACCGTGACCTTCTCCTTGTTCAGCCTGGTGAGCGGGACGTCAGTGTGCCTGACGATTGAGTCACCTATTACAAGTGTATCAGGTGTGTTGTTTAGCCTTAAGGACTGTGACTGTTCGGCACACTGGCTTTGTGAGCTATGTGTTGCACGTGTTTTGTTTTGGGGTAGCGGTTGCTTGGGTGTCTGCTTTGGAGGTCTCTGCTGCTTAGGCAGATTTTTATTTAGAGCCTCTGAATATGTTTTTTGTGTGTTTATGTGTTTGGTTTGCTGTCGTGGTAGGTCTATGTGAGACTGGAATTGTAGTGAGTGTGGTTTCCTTCTCCTCCTGACTGGTTATGCCAGTACTGGGTTGGGGGTGGGGCCTATTATAGGGTGTTTTTTGTTGCCACACACAAGGGGAGGTTTGAGTCTCAAGGCAGGGGGTAGGGCTAAAATGGCTGCATCAAGGGGGCAGTTAGCAGTTAGCTAATCTATGAACCTATGAACCTATGAGAGAGCTTAGCCTCCAGTTTGGCTATATGGTTGTATCTCTCACATGTGTTGGAATTTGTTGGGAGGAGGAGAGGGTTGTCTGTGCACATGAGGCAGTTGTAACATTGCCTCAAGATTCCCAGATTCACCAGCTGGACCTGGGAGGAGATTGACAACTGACCTTTGGACATGCTAGAATAGTATTGGGAATTCCTTTATAATTGAAAAAAAGGGCCAATGGGGAACAAGGTACTCAAGGGGAGTTTGTGAGGGTGTAGTGCTTTTAATTTTTTAGTGCTGACTTAGTGGGCAAGTGCCAGGTAACTTAAATGCAATGTGTTACAGGTAACTTAAATGCAAAAATGACAAACAGTAACTTTCTTTCAAGTGAAACAAGGAAATAAGTACAGTAAGCAATGCAGATATCACTAGGGATCCACAGAAGCACTGAAAAGCTGCGTTTTAGGTGAAATTAGCATTTCATGGAAATAACAAGCAAACAAACAACAAGCATACAAACAAAGCTAGATTCAGCAGGCCTGGACCTAGTCTATGCTACAGCAAACAAGGTGTACCAATTTCAGTAAGAAACAGTTCAAATATGCAGGCACTATAAGCCTTTAACCAGAAATTCCCAGCTCAGAAGGGCAGAGTCCAGCCTCTCCTCCCACAAGAGTACAGACCACGAACCTTCTTAATGTAAAATAACTGGCCTGAAGCCCAAGTGCTTAAACTAGAACTAATACACTTTTAGAATAACAGACACTGAGCCCTCAATCAGCACTTCCCAACTTAGAAGGATGTAAGCTAACTGTCCTGCCACCACAGTGCAGGCCACAAACCTTCCTAATGTAAAACAACTGGTCTGAAGCCCAAGTGCTTAATACAAAAGATTTAGAATGATAGCTACACTTTAATCAAGTTACTACCAAGCAGTAATAAATACAACTGAATACTTTAAAGAATGCCTGGATTAGTGCTCAAGTTATACAAACAAAGCTAGATTCAGCAAGCCTGGATCTAGTCTATGCTACAGTAAACAAGGTGTACCAATTTCAGTAAGAAGCAGTTCAAATATGCAGGCACTATAAGCCTTTAACCAGAAATTCCCAGCTCAGAAGGGCAGAGTCCAGCATCTCCTCCCACAAGAGTGCAGACCATGAACCCTCTTAATGTAAAATAACTGGCCTGAAGCCCAAGTGCTTAAACCAGAATTAATGCACTTTTAGAATAACAGATACTGAGCCCTCAATCAGCATTTCCCAACTTAGAAGGATGTAAGCTACCTGTTCTGCCACTACAGTGCAGACCACAAACCTTCTTAATGTAAAACAACTGGTCAGAAGCCCAAGTGCTTAAACTAAAAGGCTTAGAATGAGTTATACCAAGCAGTAATAAATACAATTGAGTACTTTTAAGATGATGCAAAAGCAAAATAAAGTAGGAAGAAACACAAATGCAGTAAAAGCAGATGCATTTTTTTGTTTTTTTAAGTGGAAAGAGAGAAAGGAAAGAGAGAATAGAGTAGCAGAAATTAAGCTGATTGACCTTCTCAAATGTTCTCCCTGTACTGGGTAGAAAGAGGTAATGACACTAGACTGGGAGGAGGGTCCCAGATCAAATTTACACTAGGGGCGGGCAACTGCAAAGCCACCAACTATAAAAACACTATACCAACAGGGAAGGAGGGTGGGAAACAAACTGCAGAAATGTTTCTCACAGCTGAAAAGCAGCAGTGAGCCTTTAAATGAAAGTTTTAAACAGCTAAAGGAGCCTCTAGGAAAAAAGAGTTTAACTGCAACAAGTTATTAGAAACAAACAACCCAACAGATGCTTAATAAAAGTGGACAATTTCCAGTTAATACCTTACACAGTGAAACTAGCTAGAAAAATACACAGTACACAAAGTGCTATAAATAACAAATAAATAAAGAACAAAATAAACAAAAAACAGGATACTTAATGTTATATATTATAGCTCCTAGTTTCCTCAGTGTCCTTCCTTAGATCAAGCTCATTGTGTTATGGTGTGACTGGGGTAGAAGTCATAACATCATGCACGGGGTTATGGACTTCACACCTCTGACTATACATGTTTAGCAGGTTGCCCATCATTGTGCCCCATACATCTGCTGTGGTCCTTAGAAGGTTTGTGTTGCACTGTTACTATAAGGCTACATGTTGGCTGTAGCTGTCAAACTCTAACGGACACACATCTGGACAGCACATAGATGACAGTTGTACAGAGACCCAGGCATGGGGACAAGGGTCTTCATATTTCTGCTCCAAACATAGACAGTTGGTAGTAGGTTTTTGTATTACCTTTACTTTTCTTATGAGTTATGCATCTCAACGGTCTGTCACTTATGTTTTCACATCAACCAATTTTGTTAACAGATAGTTTGCCAGGCAAATACAAAGTTATGACAAGCAGAACATATATAGGAGGCATAGGTGTGGACATTCTGTGAATCCCTGTAATTCCAGGGGTGTGTATGATGCCCACTGACTTGTTGTGAGTACTGACACAGTAACATGGCAGCCTTTATATCCTGGCAGTACACTGACCTGTCCCACCCTGCCATTGTACTAGGCACCATGTACATTACTCACAGCTGTGTACTATCTATATGTGTGGACCCCTGTCCCTCCACCATCCAGCTTTCCTGAAGTAATATATATTTCTTCTGAACAGTTTGTAAAACTCCTACTGTAGGTGTAGCTGAGATGCAGATTTGTTGCCACGTGCAGTCTGGAGCCATGGACCCTGACAACCAACATACAGAGCACATTGACTCCTGCATATTGTAGAATTGGAACAATGTATCAAGTTGATTGCGACAGGCCTGGGAATGTGTGGTCTGCTGCTATTACCTTACAAACATACATGTTACTACAGTTCTATGTGAACACGGGTGTATTGAGAGGGGTCATACCGCTCAACTGTGCACATCTTCACTGACCGTCCAGATGTTTGGCTCATATTTTGGTTCCTTGTTTCATTAAACATGTGGTTGTGTGGCAAATATTAATGAAATCATTTAAGAATGAAGTTAGAAAGTTATGACAGCCATTTAAGTTTCAGACTTCTTGCCTGCACTACAGAGAAGTAATGCTTCTGAAACAGCTGTTATTGCATGAAGTTTTGATGCTTGTAAGAGCAATCTTTATGGTGTGTGCCTGTTTTTGAGCTTTTGCCACACATTTCGTAATGGCTTTGTACAGCTTTCTTGCTTTTGGAAGTTTAGACCTATGTATGGGACTCCAACATTGACATCCATGCATTTGTCTTATGACCCCACTATTAGTAAGTCTCTTACATAGTGCAGGGGATTTTGCTGCCACAGGGTCTACTACATATTGTGCGGCAGGCAGAACCTGGCAGTGTGTGCATGTTGTCCCACATAGCTGTCCATTGTCTGCTGCTATCCCAGTAACCCACTCCATTCCCATGCATACATGCAACAATACCATACATATGCTATTACGGTGTACTCTGCCATTCATTTATTGTTAAGAATGGTGACTTACCTTGTGGCTGCAGCAGTTGAGAGGACAGTGCTTCAGGAATAACTCTGTTGGATGTACACAGTACAAAGTCTGTACATGGTAAGGTATAGGTAGTGTGATGTGTGTGGCATTCTTTTTACTATGTGTGGGAGTCAGAGAGAGGTGTCAGCCCCTGGGTCCCTAGGGTGCCAGTGCTATACGTTGCCTCTTTGCCAAGGCCAGGGCATACTGGGCATGCCCATGTTTCCAAACAGGGACAGGCTGAGGGGGTTCCTCCTCTGAGTCCCCCTGTGCCTGTGATGACCTTGGCACTGTTGGGGGGGCTGTGTGTCCCTTTTCTGTGTGGTTTCTGCTGCAGCTGTTTCTGCAGGATCATATTGTGTAGCGTGGCACATACTATGAACATGTGTGCACATGTGGCTGGAGAGTACTACAGGGCTTCACCTGATATGTCAAGGCAGTGGAACCATGACTTGAGCATCCCAAACAAATGCTCTATGATGTTCCTAGTTTGTGCGTGTGCCTCATTATGGCTTTCTTCAGTGTGTATGTGTGCATTTCTGATTGGTGTTATCATTCACAGTTCCAGTGCATAGCTAGTATCCCACACAAGATGCCCATATGGGATGTACCTCCTGGCAAATGCCAGCTGTGGGAATTGTGATAACAGCCAGGACTGCCAGCACACACATATTGAAGATAATGCCATGGGCATTGCACATGACCTGACAGTTGATGGAGTGATAGCCCTTGCAGTTGACGTAGACTCTACCATCTTCACCGGCTGGTGCTTTGATGTGGACATGGGTGCAGTCTATGCCACCCAGTACCTCTGGATAGTTTGCTACATGGTGGAAGAGAGGCATATTGCTGGTCCTCTCCTCAGGGGTGCTGGGGAAATAAATGTGCTCACTGACATGTGTTAGCATGACATCCAGGAACTGGTGGAGTACCCTAGATGCGGATGCCTGTGAGACCTCCATGATGTCCCCGTAGGTCTTTGGAAAGTACCTGTAGCTAGTATTCTTAAGGCTACACATACCTTCATTTCCATTGAGATGGGTTCCCCTCTGTTGGGTCTGGGTCTGAGGTAAGGATGGCAGAGCTCAGTGAGTTACTGAAGTATGTCCCAGTCCACCCTGTAGTGCTCTATTATCTCCAGCTCATGTAGCCCCTGAAAGGTTACCCTAGGTCTTAACACTCTTCTCTTACTCAGTCTGGCCCAGTTGTCAGCATAATCGTCATCACCACCCTCAGTCTGCAGCATGTAGAGATGTAGCAAAGCAGCAGCACCCCTATCATTTTGTCAGTTAAAATTCCCAAGTGTGTATTCCAGTGGTGCTGAGCATGTGGGAAAATCAGATTGAAGAGTGTTTGCATACTTTATACTGGTGTACTGCAGATGCTGCCTGTGTGATTGGCAGACTATGATATATTCCTCCTGCCAGCTACATTATTAAGAGGTTTGAATGGGCCCTGGTGAGTGGCAGAGGCCTTATTAGTCATTTATAGTTGATTGCTTTTTGTCTGCTATTTCATTTTTTCCCATTTCCTCCAGTTTTAAGCCTTTAAAGCTGTTGCAGCTAGTGTGAACATTGCTGAGTAGAAATGGGCATCCCCTAGACACAAACACGCTCAGCATTTCTGAAACCAGGTAAGCATAGCTAAGCAGCCCCAGACACACACCCTTGCTTATCTGTGCTTAGCTGATTTCAGAAATGCTGAACAGTGCTTAGCAGTGGACAACCTCACTTAGCTGGGATGAATTATGCTTAGAATTAAACTTCTAAGCAATGCTCAAACTGGCTAAGCAAAGCCAAGCACTGCTAAGCACTGCTCAGTTTCATTTCAATAAATGTATGAACTGGACATTAATTACTCATTACTGACATATTATTACATGTATATGTTTTACATTACATGACGTCCCCCTTTGTGCTTTGATTACATTACCTTGATGTGTGACTACTGTATGGGACACGTGTTTACATGGGTGAGTTCACATCATTTATCCACTAACACTAGAAATATCGACCAGCTACAATACCATGGTTAACAAATATCAATTACTACATCATTAAATAAATAAAAAAATATTTAACAGTGCTTTCCCATGTAAATGTTGAATGATCTATCTCAGTATTCAAACCATGAACTACTGCATGCAAAGCTGGAACTCTACTCACTAAGCTAAGTCAGCAGTGAATATTCCAGCTGTACATTTTTATATAGCCTTTTCATGATACAAATACAGTGTAAAAAATACAACCATTTAAAAAAAAAAAAATATATATATATATATATATATATATATATATATATATATACATATCAAAAACTGTCATTCTATCAACTTTCTAAGTTTGTAAGAGCACTATTTAAAAACTGCCCCTATTAATGGCCTTTTGCCCCACTTTTAGTATTGCGTTTGTCCAGACTTCTTGCTCTAAGAGGTTCAGAAGTATGTGTCTGAGGACACTGTTTTAACGTAAAGTGTCATATGACACTTTCATAATGCAGGGGGTGTGTTACAGTTCCTGTCACACACCCCCTGCATTCCATTCCATTCACAGATCCTCTTTTCACTGTCAATGGACACTGAAGGGTTTGTAAGCAAACATGTGTTTGCACCAAGCATGACACACCACCTTTTCATGTCAGCTGCCTTTTCTGCCAACACTACTGCGTTATAGCCCCTACACAGTTAGGTATCTGCAGACACGGTGGCCCATTTTGCTATTCAGTAAACTTACAGCACTACATGATAGCCTATGTCCTTAGCAACCACTGTTACCTGCCATTGTATGAGTCTGCATGCTGTCCAGTATAATGGGGAATTTACTTTTAGATTAAATAATCCTCTTTTAATATTTTAATTTTATATTTTGTCAGATCCCTTGCTTGGGCACCTCTGCGCTCCACTTACACATAGCATATGTGCACTTAAAATTAACTTTTACTTTTTCATATTTTGTATCAGTTTTACATGCCAATGGCCATAGTTTTGGCCATTGGCATGCTTGATGCAACTAATACATGCTTTAGTTTGAGTTGTCATTGCCCCATTTTTTTTATTTTGCAGTCTTATACATGGACAGTTCCCGCATACATTTGCAATACAGACAGGACTCCTACACAGATGCCTGTCTGCTTCCAGGATTGATAAATCACCTCATTTGCATGGTTTTCACCAACAAATGAGATGATTTACATTCCATGATTGCCTCTGTGGTTGAACAGTGCTGGGAGGCTTATGCATACCCCAGCACGGTTTCTTGGATTGCACAACCTCCGAACTCTGTGTTTGGGTTGCAGCACTATGCTTGCATGGAAATTAGCTCCATGTAAGCTATATTGAATTACCCCCATTATTTATTCAAAGGACAGATGGTGAGATGATCATGGGTGATTTCGGAACATGAATGATTTTTAAAAGAGCTAGGATTTTTCAAAAATAAGTTATTTGAGAGAGGATATCCAGAGAAATTATATGAAGATGCAGAGAGGGAAGTTGTATCTAAAAGGCGAAAGTAATTTCAAACCAATTTTGAATGGGGGAAAATTGAGGAATGATACTGATACCCCCATTATTAAATGTGATAAAGTAATGGTTATACCCTTTATTAATAGGAACACCAAAAATAAAGAAACCATGTCAAGAAACTGGAAAACACGAGTTAGTAAGCACAAACCATTAATGATGAAGTTGAGTAAGGAAATTAATTTTGTGTTTAAAAGGGGCAAGAACCAATATTTTGGAAGGGAACATTAAGGACAATAATGAGACAGAAAATATGGAAATTTGTGGGGTTTGTTCATATCATCCATATATTATTGTTGGTGAAAAAATAAATATTGTTAACTAAGCAAAGGATATTTATTGTAAAAGAAAGTATATCGTAACACCACAGAAGTAGTATATGTAGCCTTTTGTTAATCATGTCAAGCATTTTATGTGGGCAATATAGACAGACCTGTGAAACTTAGGATATATGAACATCTCTATAGTATATGAAAGGGTGACACTAATAATGCCCTTTTTAAACATTCACTGTTATGTATTTATTTTAATACATTTTAGTTTTTCATGTTGAAAAAGGTATTTCCATCTTTAAAAAGAGGTGACTGGCAAATATATTTGGAGTATAAGGAATTATGGTGACAATTGGTACTGGAAGCAACTCTGTATCATTGTTTGAATGACAATATTTTTATAAATAGTAATTTGAAACTTTGAAATTGTATCCTGTTTCACTGATATATGCATTCTATTTGTATTTTGTACATATTTTCTACTAATTCGCATTTTATGTTTTAGTATGAATTTGATATGTATCTTTAAGGAAATTGATTAATAATTTTTAACTAGGGGAACATGTGACTATGCAAACTGTATGCATTTAGAGTGTTTGGTATACTTGTTATTCTGATAAGTCTTTAGTTGTATATAGGACAAACACACTCATTATTGAAGTGTGTGGCTTTTTCTTAATCCGGTATATTTGGTGTTAATTTTTCGTGATTGTATGCTTATATGTGCACCAGTCCATTGTTATGTTTTAAGCTGGTAACTAACAAACAATGACATTTCTGATTTCCTAGACTTTATAAATCTTTTTATGCAACCTATAGTTCTTTAACTCTTATCAACCAATTGGATGATATCATGAGAAAAACTCAAAGCTGGTTCTACCCATTTACCCAGGTCCTTAAATGAATGTACAAGGTAATGGACATTTCTGCACAGTACTCTGTACCCACACCCATACCTCTGAACCTCTAACAGCAAGACTTATGGTCATAAATAAAAGTGGGACAAAGGCCCAATGATAGGCATGTGTTGTAAATATTGCTCTTAAAAACTAAGAAAGTTGGTAGAATAATGGGTTTTGCATTAGCAGGAATTGTCTGAAGGTTATGAAGTCTGAAACACTATTGTCTGTCATTATTTTGTAACATCAGTCTTCAATTATTTGCAACTAACTTGCCATAAAAACATAAGTTTACGTAGACTGGATGAAACTTCTAGATAAACATCTGGACAATCTGCCAAAAACTGTACAGTTGAGAGGTATGATACACCAGGATATGACTTTTCAGGTAAGAAGAATACCAGACAAGCAGGAGATCCCCAGCCAGTATATCACCAAGTTGCTGGACTGTTTACACAGCTTCATCAGTCAATCGGCTGTAGCCACACCTCTCATATGGCTGTTTTGGGTAAGAATGTCTATAGCTAGGCTCATAATATTGGTCTGTGAATCATACATCTTGTATTTCTGTGGTAAAGCACTGTGATGATCTGAGGATATCTGTCACTAGGTAATGACACAATACATGCCAGTGTCAGACATCAGATATGTCAGAAAATGTCTGCTAAAACAAACCTCGTACCTTTAGCAGCTTCCTGTTTACTTTTGTGAGATATGGCTGTAGCACACAAATCCCAGACCAGAATATAACTATCTCCGGAATGGAGTCCCACTCTTACTGCTCCTATACTTACCACAGCCCATGTTGGAACCCACATCGGACTTTATAACTGTATTGTGTATATATGTCTTTGCATACAGGCAGTTATGTACACCTTAACTGTCTTTACACACACCCATCAGACAGGATTACCTCAGCTAGCTGTAGGTTGCCCATATGTGATATATCTGCATCTGTTGTGTGTGATACACAGACATATATATGGCAACATATAGCAATATGTTAAGCATACAGTCACATAGATGTGGGGAAGAGAGAGACAGTGATATATATATATATATATATATATATATATAGAGAGAGAGAGAGAGACAGGCAGACACATAGAGAGTGAGTCATGCACAGGGATACCCTGAATGGCATAGAGTGATTTCCTACTGTGGACAGAGGCATAACGATCGTAACCAGTCACACGTGCATGAAGGTGAGCTCCATTGTGTAATAGTACCAAGGTGGGGGTTGTAATATCACATCATCTGCCTGTGTGTGTGTGTGTGTGTGTGTGTGTGTGTGTGTGTGTGTGTGTGTGTGTGTGTGTATGTGTGTGCATGGGTGTCTGTAGGTTTAAGTATTAAGAGGCCATTCCCATTCAATACACTTCCCATTGCCCTACTTCACAAGATCTGCAGCTGTCATTCACCTTAGAAGTACCATTGGACACTTGTCAACCCTATAAGTTCTGTAGTGCATGTAATAATTGCGTAACACTATAGTACAAATAACTAGGTAGGTAGGGGTTCTAATCTCAGTCCTGGAAAATGCATGTGTGTGTCAACAAATGTTTGTAGGATGAAGTATTTTGAGGACTTTCCCACCCACAACACTTCCCAGTGCCCTACTTTAGCAGTCCTGCTGATGCCAGTCACAATAGAAGTACCTTTAGACACTTAGCCCTATAAGCTCTGTAGCATGTGTGATAACTGTGTAACACCATAGTACAATTAACTAGATAGTAGGGGGTTTAATCCTAGTCCTGGCAAATCTAAGTGCGTGTGTTTGTTCATTTGTAGGTGAAACAGTTTTAGTCCATTTCCAACCACTACACTTCCTAGTGCCCCACTTTAGCAGCCCTGCTGATGTCATTCCCCTTAGAAGTACCTTTGGACAGCTCTCAGTCTTATAAGCTCTGTGATGTGTGTAATAACTATGTAACAGTATAGTACAAATAACGTGATAGGCAGGGGTTCTATTCTCAGTTTTGACAAAGTGTGTGTATATGAATAAAGTTGTTTGTAGGGTAATGTATTTTGATGCCCTTTCCACCCAGTACATTTCCCATTGCCATACTTTACAAGGGCTCTTGATGTAATTCACCTTAGACATACCTTACAACACTGTTAAAACCTATAAGCATTGTGGCGCATGTGATAATTGCATAACACTGTAATACCATAACTAGATAGACAGGGGCACTAAACTCAATACTGGCAACTGTGCTTGTGTGTGAGAGAATCATATCCTCTGATAATATGGATTATACCATTTTAAGGCATGTACCACCCAGTACACTTCCCATTGCCCTACTTTACAAGGCCTGCTGATGTCATTCACCTTAGAAGTACATGTATACAGCTGTCAGCCCTCTAAGGTCTGTGGCATGTGCAATAACTGCATAATAGCATAGTATAAATAATTAGATAGGTAGGAGTTCTAATCTCACTACTGACAACTATAGTAGTGTGTGTGTGAAGCATATTCCCTGTGGCTGTTGTGTGTGTAAGCTATACCATTTTAAGGCCTGTTGACCCCCTACCCATGACATTACTTTAAAGAGCCTGTTAATGGCATCTGCCTCATGTGCACCATGTAACACTATACAGCCGATACCAGTCATCTGTACAGATGTACATGGAATATTCAGATGTTTGCTACCTATACGTGGTCTGTGTCCCCTAACAATGAGCAGTCCTGTGATATCATTGCCAAATATGTCACAGGTATCATAGTGACACACATGCCAGCATCAGACATCGTACCTGACTGACACATCATGCTGATACAAAGTCTATCATTCTATCACTTGTCCAGGTTTGTAGGAGCAGTAGATGGGTTATCCCACCATCCATGAACGCATTTACAAGATTACTTGTTGTAAGAGGTTGTGTGTTATGTTCCAGGCATATAATCTATGTGGAGCATGTCATGTGTACGTAGCACTGTAGTACATACAAGTGGATATGTAGGGTTACTAATATGTCTATTGGCAACTGTGTATGTGCTTCTGTATGCACATCCACTGTGGCTGTCTTTACAGTGTGCATGTGATGGCTATACCATTTTGTGTGTTTCTTCCACCCTGTGAACTCTCCCATTGCCGACCTACTTTCAGCCCATACAGATGTCATCCACTCTACAAGCAGAGTTACACAGTTTCTAACACAAAGCCACTGTGGTGCATGCAATGATCATGTTGTATCACTGTGTATCACTGTGTATTGTACATAAATAGATGGGTAGGTCATCTACTCTGAGAAGTGTCAACTCCATGTGCATGTGTGTTTTAATACATGTCCCCATGCAGCAGTGTGTGTGTGTGTGTGTGTGTGTGTGTGTGTGTGTGTGTGTGTGTGTGTGTGTCAGATGCCTCGACCATGATAGATGCCTCTGAACCCACCATTGGCAATACTAACAGCGCCTGCAATTGTCACCTACTTTGAATAGTAGTGGCAGACACTGCAACACTTCATCACCTCTGTGCTATTTGTGTTATGTATCTAGCAGTAAAGTTCGTAAGACAGTGCAGGTAGGGACTGTGCTCAGCCCTTCAAGAGCTGCCACATGTACAGGAATATGACTCTGTGTGCAGTACCAGCATGAGAGGCCAGACATGCATATGAGTTAGCAGACACACTTGGTGGTGATTGTCAGGTTAAACTGACACAGGCTGACCTGTGTTAGGAATACATACCCCAAACCTGTCATACGCAGTACCAGGCAAACCCTCATCAAGTGCATGAAGGTTGAGTGGATGGGACAGAAATGGCAGGGGAAACAGGTGTTGATAGGTGAATCTGTTGCAGTTAAAGTAATGGCTAAGCTTGTGAGGGACCTAGTGCCAGTACTCAAGAAACCTCCTCTATATGTGTGAGCCTGTGGTACCAAAGGTGACATGTATGAAGGCTAGCTGGATCTGTCAATGGTATTTATGTCTGCCCCAATTGTCCTTCACACACTGTTGCATGTAAATGCACCTGGTAAACATGTACATATACAGCTGTACCTTGGCTATGAAAAGGTCACTCTGTTTCTACTTTGCCATACTCATCATTGCTACTGTCAGCAGGCCCACACCTTCCAGGCACACAGACACCTGGAACACAAACAGAATACAGTACATGACACTTGAGTCAGTCAGCAGTACTAACAGCAATAATGCATCATGGCTATAAAGGTACATACACCTTGATGTGTACCCATAACTATTGCCAGCAGACAGCACCTTACACAGCATTACATTACTACACTGCTCTATATTCACCATGTGCATCAGACCCATATGACCATGTCCCTGCTTTGATGGTATGGATAACTGGGATGTGGCACAAGTATCATCACATGCACAGGGTATGGTGTGGGATTGCCAGAGGCCTAGGATGGGCCATATGGTTGACACTGTGTGTGTGTGTGTGTGTGTGTGTGTGTGTGTGTGTGTGTGTGTGTGTGTGTGTGTGTGTGTGTGTGTGTGTGTGTGTGTGTGTGTCTGGAAGGGTGGTGTTTAACTGGGCCATGCAGAGGAGTTCTGCATGTCTGGTGGTCACTGGTCTGTGATACAGATGTGTGAGTGTTTGTATGCACACAATCAAGCTATGTGGATGCACAACACAAGGCTATGTTGGACAGCCATGGTCCTTACATGACAAGATGTATGGTTCACTGTCTACCCCCATTGACATGGGGAATGGTTCAGCCAGGAGTCTCAGTGGCACCACCAAGCCCAAACAAAGATGCAGTACTACTCCCAGTGGTGACTGCTGTCTGCTGCATCTGTGTCCCTGATGGGACTGGCCAGGACCACATGCCTATGGCCTGCTCCAGTGTGGTGTGGACAGCACCCTCCCTTTGGTAGTGCTGGTGGTACTGCATTACAGGACTGTGAATATGCATGGCCACTTAGGCTCTCAGCTAATCTTGTTACTGACCTATAGTACATCCACCTGACCAATGCCCTACTCCCACCACATGCTCAAGCACAGACATTGCATGGTTAAGCAGTGACAATGTCTCACCCCACCATCTATCCACAACATTGGAAAAATGATGTACAGCATCACAAATGCCATGGAGGTCATCATGCATGGCAGGAAACACTGCATTCATGACCCTAAGCATCTGTCTGGTGTTGCAGTCAGTATGTACCTGTGCCTCCATGATGGACTGTTACATGCATCTGGTGACACCTGCTGTGACACTTGCTACAGGGGCTTGATTGGCAGCAGTCCTCCATTGAGCAGCCCTGTCCATCTGCCTGTGTGTGACCTTATCTGCTCTCTGGCTATTGATAGTGTCTACACTCACACTTGCCATAGTCACAACACTTGCCTGTTCCATGCCACCACCCCCCAACTGTCCATTATCTGTGGCTGCTGGGGACTGGACATGTGTGGGCATACTGACTGTGTGCAGGGACATTGTGGGTGAAAGTGGGATACCAACCAATGGCACAGATAAAGGCTCCGACAACCCCATGTGCCTCACTATGACCACCATCATCATGAGAGTCCGCTAAGACACTGACATCAGGTTGTGAGGGGGAGAGAAACCAACCCCCTTGTGCACCTGTGAGGGGAAGACAACATATGTACATTAATACCCTGCAGTATAATGTTTGCTGATACATAACCACACACACACACACACACACACACACACACACACACACACACACACACACACACACACACACACACACACACACAACATACTCCTGGTAAAGTCTGCCACAGCTTTGCCACCTATGGGTCCTTCAAGCCAGACTTTACGGTAGGTCTGACTGCAACAATCCATCTCTTTAACAGGTACTGTAAGACCCTCAACAAAGGGTGACAAATTCTGCTGTGTGATGGGCCTATTAACAGAATGGTAAGTGTGACCAAGACCAAGGCTATTGGAGTGAGCCATACAGTGTCGCCAAGTGCATATGCAAATATTATAAGAGCTGACTTACTGCTATACAGACCAGACACAATGACAAGGTTTAAGGATATGCGATAATAACTAATGAAGGAATAAGAGGATATTCTATCAATGCAGTACCTACACAGTTCAGACTCACAGGGATTTATTTCAGACAACATTGCAGGACAGTCTGCAATACATGCAGGAAATGTGTAAAGTACTAGGTGCATATGCTCATAAGATGATACAAGGCTATTGGCCCAGATGCCCTCATAAGAATGGCCCAGACTTTCTCCCATGTCCCTTCAAAGCCAGCACCCATTTCCCCTGTCCAGCTGGCATGCACATGGGATACCAGGGGTGTTTTTTCCATTTCCCATGCAGTCAACCAGCTTCCTCCTCAAGAGGGCTGTACATGTACTCTGCAAGCCATGGGGAGGGAGTGTATTTTACAGACAGTGTATTATATGGAACACTACACTATCCCACCAATAAGTACTATACATGCTACATACCAGATGAGGGCCTTGCATATGGTTTGCGTGAGTGCAATATGCAGGAATGCCATCAAGGCTGGTTTGGAAATGGCCTTGTATGCCAGACACAGGATGCCTATGATCAGTCTATATGAGACTGAGTACAGTGACAGGGCTTTCAGCCTATTGGTATAGGATAGGTGTTGAAGACCCTGGATTTGCCTTGTCAGGAACCTCTGCGGTTTCTGCAACTGCTGCATTTATTTGGCAAGGTACATGCCAAAGGAGCCATTGTACTTGGTAATGCATCTGATAAGGATGGAGTACAGGGATGTTGTGGCTTCCTGGTTCCTGGATGACATACCCATATTTGTGAGGTTAGCCATCTAGACAGCCTTCCATACAATGGTGCCCACACAGTGGGAAACTGTCAGGTTGCTACCAACCTTGGTGCACAAGTCACCTCACACCTGATTGCATGCTCAGTACATTGTTAATACTGTCATAATTAGTGTGGATGACATCTACCATAACAGGGAAAATGATGCAACTCCTGGCATTCGGTCTGAGGCAATGCTCTGGCACCAGTCATTCATTTGGGTAAGAGCCTCTTGGAGGATGCTCACATCAGTAGGGGAATGTAAGACAGTGGCCACCTTGCAATCATCTGTAAACCTGATCAGCCACAGACCACTGGTTTTGTCTTGTACCTCAGAAATGTATATCTCAAACAGTAGAGGCCCCCAGACTGATCCTTGGGGTACACTGCTCTGTAAGAGTCTACAACTAGAGGTGACTTCCACTACTTTCACTGTGTGGATACAATCATTGAGCCAGTTAGCTACTCATCTGGTAACATACAGGTTGATGCCTAGCTGTGTAGTCTTATGTATCATGGCTGCCCGGGGATTATTGTGACAGTTTTGGGCTAGGTGAAGGTAGGCAGTGGGCACTGTCTTCCCCTCACACTTGTGTTTGTTGACAACTTCAAAGAACTCAACCCAGGTGTAACAGGCCTGATCTCCCTTTGACAATACCACACTATGTGGGATCAAGCATTTTGACTATGCTGATGTCCCTGTTTATAAGGCTCTTGATGTTGTCTTCCATGCCCTTGCAGATCAGGCTAGTTAGGCTGATGTGCATATGATTGGCTGGGTCAGAGGATTGCTCCACCTTTGTGTATAGGGATGACATTGGCTGCCCTCTGTGCAGATGGGATAACACGAGTGTTCAGGCTTTGGTTGACTACAGTATGTAATGGAGCTGAGAGTTCATGTCTGAGTTCAGGTAGGATGCAGCTAGGGATGTTATTAGGCCTATGGATACTTCAGTTTTTTGCCTTTGGGAGAGCATTAAGGACCTGTTTCCTGATGATGAGGGGATGGGGCAGGTGCTGTGCATGTCCATGTGTACTGGTGGGGGGACAGAGGGGTGATGTGTACACTTAACATGTCTGCAGTAGGTGGCTATATCTATGCCATATATGTATGTGGTGTTATTGACCACCACTACAGAGCAGATTTGAGTGTTGCCTCTGAGACTGCAGACATATTTGTGGAAGGCCTAGTGATTGGCCTTGGTGGATGTGTCCAATTTGCAGTCAAAGTTAGGTTTAGGGTAATTCACCTGTGACCTTATTTGCTTGTTCAGACAAAGGTGGCATTGCTTCCAGTTTGGCACCTGCTCCTTCTTGGCCCAGTCCAGCAATTATTTCCACCTATCATGGAATTTGTGTATTGCTGCTGTCCACCACAGAGGGTTAACTTATATTGAGGGAGATGATTTTGTCCAGTCAGGTAGGTGCCCACATGATATTGTGGTGTAGGCTTGGACACTACTGCTAGTTCCAGCTGATGGGATGGTGTCTGTAAAGCTACTTATACCTGCTCTGAAGAGATTTTATAGTCAGTTTTGGAAAATGTTTTTTGTTTGACCCTGACAAGGGGGGATGGGCAGGGGAGATGGTGACCTCAACAATGATGGCTATGTGGTCAAATCTTACCAAGGAGGATGACACTGTAGGAGTGCTACAGTGGCTACTCATGTTGGTTAGGACCAGGCACAGAATATTTCTACCTGTCATAGGAATGTTGACCAGCTGATCCAATGCACTGGCATTGAGAAAGATGAGGAATCTCTGTGCATTCATGTTCAGGTAGAATAGGTCATGCACACTATGGTTGGGTAGCTAAAGTCACCCAGGAGCAGGGTAAAGGGTTGAATCTTGGCAGAGTCAAGCAAGTCCAGATAGGTGTAGTGGGTGTCCAGAGTCATGCTTGGAGGTCTGTAGCTAGCTATGATTTGAGTAGGTGTTTTGTCAACAGTTAACTGCACTTGGGATGTCTCCTATGAGTCATACTGTTTGGTCAGCCTGGAGGTGTGTATATGTATAATAATGTTTAAAACTCCACCTCCTTTGACTTTGCAGCCCTCCATTTAGGGTCTAACAGCATGGTCGGATGAGTAACCTGGCAAGGTTAGTACGCTCTCCACAGCTGCAAACTAGGTGTCCGTGACTGCACAAATGTCAGCATCCTCCAGGACAAGGTACACTTGCAATGCCATTAGTTTCATGCTAACACTTCTAGCTCCTGTTAGAGCAAGACATCTGGACAAAGGCACACATCAATGGTGGGCAAAGGCCGGTAAATAGTGACACTTTATCAATCTATCTGTAACACAATTGGTTGCTAGCAAAGACAGTTTTGCATTCACAGGAATACTCCCAGCATATGACATTTGACATTCAAATGTATGCTATTATGTTATGACTTCAGTCTTTACTGGGTTGCCAGTGATTTGCCAGACAATACACAATGGTATGAGGCATTGTCTACAAATATGAGACAAACCTGTGGTCAGTCTACAAAGCCCTGGACAGTTGAAAGGTATGAGCTCAGTATATAACATACAGGTCAACACACACCTGCACCAGTTGTTTACTATGCACATACCCTATATAGGTATCTTACATTTGTAAGACAAGCATATGTATCATAGTAGCATTCACAGGTGACATATGAATATTTACAACATCCCAGGTAGATGGCCTAGCAGTGTCACAGTCAGTATTAGACAGCAGACACTCCAGTAGTAGTCATATATGAGCTGACATTTGCTGGGGTGACTCAGGGCCCAGATCTGTGATCTATTTCACTGCAGACAGAGCCAGCAGAAATGGCTGTAGGTGCTGGATAGCAACATGTGAGTCCAGCAAGCCTTGTTGAGACTTATTTTTTTAACATCCTATTTCAGATTATTGCATCCCCCTTCTGCATTCCATGACATGCTTAATTGATTGACATACCTGTTATAGTGCTGAAGAGTTTCCTCAGAATAATGCAAATGTTTAGGTTTGTGTAGTCACAGTCTGTCTTTGTGTAGACGGGTTCAGACCTGTTTTGAATAGGTAGCAGCTTGCCTTTTGTATGTAATTCTCATGAGCAAGTGATGGCCTGTGCACCAATTGTCTCCCACTTGCTACTTTCATCCAGAGCAGCTGTGTTATCTTTCCATTAGCCAATGTCATAGCAACACAGTGCTATAATTAAGTTCTTCATGTGGGCCTTGCTCCCTTTCCTTGCCTGTGAGGAGAACATTATGGAGGTGTGAGGGCTACAGCTTCACAGAAGGTTGATGTAAATACCTCTTAGAACAATAAATGTGGAGACAGCCCAACAAAATGGGGGACAAAGTTCCAGACTTAGGTACAGATTGTAAGTAAGTATGTCTGCTATACACATAAAAGATTGCTAGATTAACAGGGTTTGTCTGGACATGCATTTTCTGTGAGACTTGACATCTGACAGTAATATGTCTATGACATACCTCTCAACTGTCCAGATGTTCACAGAATGCCCAGAGGTTTCCCTCTTATGTTTGGTCTGTTCCTCAGAAAATTTCTGTTGTTGAGAAATCAGTAGGATAATGTGAGGATTGTAGTCAGTAAATGTTGACATCCATTTATGCTTCAGACTTCATATCCTTCAGAGATGTTATGTTACGACAAACCCTGTAACACCATCAACTATTTCAGTTTGTAACACCATTATGTGAAATATGTCCCTCTTTTCGGCCCCCTGTCCCCAAGTATGTCAGGCTTTGTCCAGATGTCTTGCAGAGGTATGGTATATCATTATTTAGTGACTTTACTCCTGATATCATCTCAGTGACTTAGCAGACTCCCAGAAGTGGAATGAAGCAGTGACCATAAATATGGTTCCACACCCAGGACATTCTGTAGAAATCTGTACAGTTGAGAGTTATGTATGTCTGGCCATTGTTAATAAACTGTCAAGATTATGTAGTAGTGTAGTGTGTAAATGTTTGTTTGGCTGAGTAGGGAGAGTGTCAGATGTGAGTGCCATAGATCATTTTCTATCTGACTGTGCATGCTGCTATAGTTGCTGGTGGTCTATCTGGTGTATATATTTGTAGGGGCAGACAGAGAAATGTCCTGTAACACATCAGGATTCCCAGTTGACTGTGACTTGAGGCAGTATATGTCAGTGTAGTGTGTGACTGGCAATCAGGATATGTTTGTTCAAACAGTCATTATACTCTAGAATTCAGTTGAGGTACTGGTATGTTGCTGTGACTGTGATGCAAATGATTGTGGGTGGACAATTTCTCACCAATGTTTGCTTTACCCTACAGTTACATCCCTGCAGTGCATGATATATTTGCAAATGCATGAGTAATTCCACAGAGCTGATTTGGGGTCTGTTGGCCTAATTGTAGTTCAGAAGGTGCTGGATGAAATGGTTGGCAGCTCTCAGTGTAGCTTCCCTTATGTTACATGACGGCAGTTATACCTCTCCACTGTCCAGATTTCTATACACTGTCCAGATGAGTGGCTCATATTTTTGGTCTGTTCCCCATAACGGTTGTGGGTTTCTGGAAAATCACTGGGATTATGTGGGCATTGACATCAGTAAATTATGACAATCATTTGTGTTTCAGACCTGAAATATATCAGACAATATATGTTAAATCAGACCATGATACTCTAGCAAACTTCTACGCTTATAACAGCCATATTTCAAAGCTGTCACTATTGTTTGCCCTTTACCCCCCCACACTTTGTCAGGCTTTTTGCAGATGTCTTGCAGTAAGAGGCTGAGTATATATATATATATATATATATATATATATATATATATATATATATATATATATATATGTGTGCATATATATATATATATATATATATATATATATATATGTGTGTGTGTGTGTGTGTGTGTGTATATATTACACACACATATATATACATATATATATATATATATATATATATATATACATATACACACACACACACACACACACACACACACACACACACACACACACACACACACACACACACACACACACACACACACACACACACACACACACACACATATATATATATATATATATATATATATATGCATATATATATATACATATGTATACAAGAGTCCTAATGCAACAAGTTTTTACCTAATGTTGCATGACCATCCTACATTTGTAATTCTCAGAGCTCATGTGGAGTAGTGGTAGATGTTGTGACTGGAGTGCATAGGGTCCTGGATTTAAGGCTTGGCAGGAATGTGTATTTTTCCCTTATGTTAAATGACTGTAGTGCATGATATGCTTATAAAAGCATTACAAATTCCTGCAGCTTAGATGATGTAGAGGTATGTCACTGTGATTGTAGTGCACAAGGTCCTGGGTTCAAGTCTTGTTAGTGATGACATTTTTTCATTAATGTTAAATGACAATAATGTGTGATATGTTTGTAAAAGCATTACAACTCTTCAGATGGTGTAGTGGTGCATTGATGTGATTAAAGTGTACAGCATCCTGGTTTTGATACTTGGCAGGGCTGGTTGTTTTGTTGCTGGGCAGAACAAGGATTTATGTAGACAAAGTGATTAAAGCACTTTTAAGCAGTTGTAAGCGAGTTTGTGTGGCTTTGCTTGAAGCTAAGCAATGCTAACAGATGGCTATGTCCTCTTAGCTTCGCTTAGTGGCCCTTATCCCCGCTTACACCCATGATAATTTTAAATAAAGAAAAGAAAAAAGGGTGATAGGGAAGTGGTGAAATGGGGGCAAGCAGGGGGTAAAACATTAGGAAAATCAGCTAAGGATGTGCAGGACATGTGTAAGGAAGGACCATAGCTCTACATTTCTTCTGCAGAAACAGCTGTGACTGACGTGGCAACTTTGGAATTTACAGCCTTACTGGCAACGTACATTTGTAGTGTAATTTGGCTGTAGATTGATTTACGTCACTGGACATGGTGGCAAAATGTAGAGCTATGTATGGGGTAATGATTTTTTTTTGCAGGACAAATGCCCTTTTTTAAGGTGAGAGTGGGATGTTGGGGAAGGGCTGTAGGTATGTTTGGGGAAGTAGGCTGGGTCGAATAGGTTGCATCTGCAGACAGACAAGACACACAAGACAGTAGACAGGGGCAGTATATGACACATGAAGGGGGGTAAAAACCTTGAACAGGGAGGGTGGCTAGGAATCAGAGGCCCATGAACCTCCAAATGGATACAGTGGGACCAACATCCCCACCCATGGGCAGTCATCACTGCACCTTCATGTCCTCGAAGGTGGTGTGCTAGACAACAGGGACAGCCTACCCCTTCAGGTGAACTAGGCATCTTTCCATCTGGTGGAACCATCCATCCAACATGGAGCTGATGATGCTGTGCACCATACCCCGGAACTTGTGGCGGGTAACAGGATCTTCTCTGTGCCCACGCCCGGGGAGGATGGGCCCCTTCCCCTTAGTTGGTTCCACCCAAAGGTGGTGCAGGACCAGTGGAGGAAGGTGCTCCAGGTCGGGTCTCAGATATGCTGGGGCCTGGTGCCATGGCCAGATGAGGTGGAACAGGTGGATCCGCCGGGATCGGCCTTCCCAAACATGCTATTGTGTTCTCTTTTTCCAAGCTATATTGGTTAGTTATGAACAAAACATTTCAAAATTAGTTATAACAGCATGCGTGGGTGTTCCAATTAACCCAAAATATAAGAAAAGATATGAAACAGATGCATAGCAAACAGAACACATGTATAAATGGAACAACAGTTAGCATTTTAATAGCATGCAAGTTACATTGACAGCAACAAGCCACTAATAATGGTATTTGAACAAGGTATGGTAATATGCAACCAATTAAATATATAAACAATAATAGAGCACATGTCCCAACAATAGGTTTTGAGAAAAACATACCCATAGTATATGAATAATACTTATTGATGCAGATGAGGGGTTGGGGAGAGAAAAAACAGTCCATTAACAACTGTACATGCTACATGTCTGCCATCACTTAACATCTAGCTATGGCCCACAGCTTCTGTAGCACATATATACCTGCTAGAGTTTCTTCCTATAATGATATGGGGCAGACTGGGAGAACTATAGCTACATTACTGGAGAGGACTTGTGCATATCAGGGTTACATACTTGACAAAGAAGGGGTACCCAGCACTGATGTTGTGTGAGTCTGCTACTGGCATACTTCTCCTGGATTCCGAATTGTTTCCAAGGTGATTGGCAACAGTGACCACTAGCCATGACAGAGTGACACTTGAGAGACATGTATCGGGAAGAGTGCATGGTGTATGTACCTATTCTGCTGTCATTTGCAGGCATGGGGTTGGATAGTGGGACAGTTGTACACAATGTATTGGTATACCTTTCATACAGCTACTGCAAACATTTCTTTACCTGTACAACCTGTGGAGACAATATCTCTTACCACTAGCTGACCAAGATTCCTTGAATGTATATACACACACACACATATATATATATATATATATATATATATATATATATATATATATATATATACACACACACACACACACACACACACACACACACACACACACACACACACACACACACACACACATCTCAGTACCATTCACTGGATTCAAACAAGTGTCTGGTTGTGCTAAAATGAACAATAATGCTATTTGTCATCACACCGAGCTACTGGGGAACTGCTGTCTTTTGACTGACTGTTTCCTCCCTAATTTTCTGTCGGTTAGACAGTCTAACCTTGTAATCCTGAGATTCCTGCATGGCAAATAGTTACTGTACTGTGTATTAATCCTTTGAAATGATACAATCTGGAAAGCAAAGGTTAACACAAGGCAATGCAGCAGGGGACACACTATAATACATTTGACATTACTATTCAGGGTTCAGATCTTAGTGCATAACATATGTCATATTTCATTTATATGTTATTTTACAGCTCCACAATCTACTGTTTTGAATAATATCTGGTTCTCAGAACAACCTAGGTTGATTCATGCTGTCAAAGCCATATTTGGTGTGAAGAATCTGTACACATTCTAATTCTACAACAACATACCAGAGTACACACAATAGTTGGTCGTTTAAGTCTTTATTGTACTTATATGACACAGAGCTTTACTACTGCATATTGTGTAGATAAATATTGGTCTGGCAAACTTTTATTTAATCGTTAGACACAGAACACACTACACCTATTGGCAGTAAACAATTTACTCCTTCTTATTTATTTCACTATAAACTGCAAGGTAGATATGTACTCACCAGCCTGTCAGTGCAGCCTTGTCATTCTGTCCGCATGAGCCTCAGTATTGCTAGCTGCAGCTGTAGGTGGAGAAAACAAACATTATGCATACCTGTCTATCGCATAGCCTAGGATTCGGTACAGCTATGGATGAGATACTTACAAACTACTGGCGCATTCTATACCTGTGCATCTTGGGTCCACTGGGCCAAGAGCTCCCCTTCCTCCACTTTAGGTCAGCATAATGATGCCATACTTGCTCACCAGTTTGTGGGAATTCAAGTGGCCAGATGGTCCAAGGCCTCTGCTTTGTACTGAGAGCCATAGTACTGGCCCTGCAGCAGACTGTCATCATGGTTTTCTACCAGGATCCCAACCATGACCCTGGACTCCTGAATGCCCCAATGATGTACTCAAAAGCAAGCTCCCTCTCCAATGCCATACATGGTTCCTGCAGAGATTAGACTACAACAGGTTATGGCTGTATTCCTACCTGTGTGGTTTAAATAAGGTCTTATTCCTGCCCTTTGCCATCATTGGACCATTTTGAAAAAGCTAAGCTCAGCTATGCAGTGCACAAATCTGCTAAGCTGAGTTGAACGGTGCTTAAAGTTGCTGAGCACTGCTTAACAGTGTGCAAATCTGCTTAGCTGAGCTGACTGTTGCTTAGTATTTATGTCTAAGCAATGCTTAAACCAGCTAAGCATAACTGAGCACTGTTTAGTATTTCTCAGTTTTCATTTAAAAAATATCAGAATTGTTGATTAATTCATCATTACTGACATATTATTAAGCATATATGATTTACTTTAGATGACGTCCCCATATGTGCTTTCATTACATTACCTTGGGGTATGACTATACTATATGGGACACTTGCGTATACATGGGTGATTTCACATATTATATGCAATCTCACTTCCATTTTAAACCAGCCACACTACCCTGGGTAACAAATATCAATTACTACATAATTTAACATAAAAAATTCATTTTAACAATGCTTTCTCATGTAAAAATAAAGCATCTGTGTTGGTACTCGACCTGTGAACTCCTGCATGCAAAGCCAGGATTCTAACCAGTATACTATCTCATCATTAATGATTTTAGCTATAGATTTGTATTTAGCTCCTATGAGATGTATTAAGCAATGCTGAGCAGAGGGTTGTAATGCGCAAACCCACTCAGCTACTCTTAAACTTAACTTAGAATTGAAAAAAAATAAAAGCACTTTAATTACATGTATCAGTACTACTTGTAAGTCATATTTGGTAATGCACTACCTGTCATTCTATCAACAGCCTAAGTCTGTATGGGACATATCAGGATTGTAGTCACTACATAATGGCATACATTTGGGTTTCAGACTTCTAATCCTTCCCTACATGTTGTTATGTTAATACAAACCCTGTTCCTCTATCAACTTTCTAAGTTTGTAAGGGCAATATTTATGATCTGTACCTATTTGTCCCCCCATCATTTTAGGCTTTGGCCAGTTTTTTGCTCTAAGAAGTTGGGATATGTTAAAGGTGCCATACGTGACTTTTACATTGCAAAGGGTGTATGACATTACCTTTCACACACCCCCTGCATTGCTTCCAATTTAAACTCCTGCTTTCAGTGTCCACGGACACTGAAAGCAGTTAGAAAGTGCCGTATGGCACTTTGACAATGCAGAGGGTGTGTGGCCGTACTGGTCACACACCCCCTGCATTGCTTCCTATCTACATTTCCTGCTTTCAGTGTCCACTGTCACTGAAAGCACTTAGAAAGTGCCATGTGGCACTTTCAGAGTGCAGGAGGTGTGTTGGGTATGTGGGAACTACTAAAACATGCCCCCTGCACTCAGTAGTGTTCGTGTCCACTTAGCCTTATCAGTAGGGTGCTTTCATGAATATGTAAGGTGCGCTGCTGTTATGGCTATGTGGAAATGGACACCATTCACTATGTGCAGGAATAACACTATTCCTGCACAGAGTTTATTGAATCCTGGGGACAGTCTAAACAAGTATGGACCTAGGGCAGAGCCCTGTGGGATACCCTGAACATAACCTTATAATTCAACTGTGAAGTTGCTGTATGATACTTGCAATGTCCTGTTTGTAAGCCATGTGGCTACCCATCTTATCAGGAGTACATCATTGCCTAGTTGTTTTAATTTATTGATCAGTGTTATTTATATGGCTCTTTCAAATGCTGAAGTTAAATATGTGTAGATTACATCACAGAATGATTTTTCATTCATAGCTGCTGTCAAAAACAACTATGTTACAGGTTGTAATAGATCTATTTTCAACATGTGCATGCTGATATAAAGTTTCAAGTCTCAACCTTTCCAATTCTGACAATAACTTATCCAATACTACCTTGTCCATTATTTTTCCACAAGATGAAAGTGAACACAATAATCTATATGACTCTGTGGTTGCCCAACAACATTTTCCTTTAAAGACAGGTTTAACAAGTGCATGCTTCCAGTGTTGAGACACAATGCCATATTTATATAACCTAGTAAATAATAAATATTATACTATGACTGCCCATTAACATTCCAAAAGGAGCATGCTGATTGGTCAGCCCAACCATTGTGCTAGTTATAAATTGAGAATATATCAAGGATAAATGTCCAGCCGCTAAAGTATCATTGAGCGGCCAGAATTTTTTTTTTCGATTATTATGTGGTAGACACACATTAGTCTGAATGAAAGAAACTTTGAAACTGAAATGGGTGTCATTATTTAGTAACTTTGTTCTGCATAAAATGTGTTTTTTATGACAAATCACTGAGGAACCAATTCACTAAATAATGACAGGCATTTCAGTTTTAGACTTTTTTCTTCAGACAATGCACATATATTCAGATCTTCTAAATAAAAGATTGAGAAGTACATATGAGATGACAGAAAATACGAGAAAAGTAAGGTATGTTCTACAAAGACATACCTGATTTTCCTTCTATTTTCTTGTCTCTCTCATACCTCTAAACACTGCTGTTAATGGCAACAGTGATTTAATAGAGGCAGACTTCTTGCAACCCATGCTATTAGATAATTAGAGAAGAGTGCTGTAACTCTTGGATCATGTTGCCCAGACAGGTATAACCCTACCCCTGAGCAGTATTCTACCTTCACCCAGAATGATACCACAGTACGAGCAGAAAATGATTGACTTCAACAATTGGCTATGTTTTTGGTGCCATTCTAAGGGGATCCAGAATCTGTCTACCTGGGACAATATGATCAACAGACCTTGATGCTTTGTCAGAGATGGCCTTCCCCTGTCACCCCTGGGATTCCGGGTACTGGCTAAGACTCTTGCCACCCCTATAGTGCCTTTTTTAGACAATGTTCCAAAGATCAAAATTCGGCTGTAACAGCTACAAACAAATACAATCTGAGGGTCATACTGCTCAGTGCTAGAAGTCTAAACCTCAAGATGCACTCGCACGAAGCTCTCCTCAAAATGGAGAAAGTTGATATCTGTGCTGTAACGGAGACCTGGTTTAAAGAGGCAGAAAGCACCCCTGCACTTCCAGGCTACAACTCACTCCATACCTTCTGGCCCCAGAAAATGTCCAGAAGCTCCAAAGGCAGTGGTGTCTCCATATTCTTAAAGGATACGCACACCTCTAGACTGGCAGCCCAGCATAATGCATCCTAGATACTTCAGGTACAACTAGCACTGTGTAAGATAGCAATACAAGTCGTAGACTGCTACACAACCCAAAACATGTCCCTGGACTCGGACTACAAGTTCCTAAGCACCCTGGAATCTATCAAGGTCCAACCCAATACTCCCATACTGGGTGACTTCAACTACCCTTCCATCAACTGGGAAAACTATTCAAGTATCAATGTACAGGCCCAATGCTATTCAACTACCCTTCCATCAACTGGGAAAACTATTCAAGTACCAATGTACTGGCCCAATGTTTTCTGGAATTTATCAGTTCCAGTGCCTAGGACCAGCTCATTCTGACCCCCACTAGAGGAAGTTACATCCTCGACCTGGTTATCACCAACATGGGAGACCATTGCTCCACACCTATAGTCAATTCCACCCTGGGTAAATCTGACCACAAACTGATCACCATGGAAATCTCCATCTTACTTACACCCCCACTAAGGTGAATACTCTGAAAAACGTCTCTAAAGCCAACTTTGGGCTCCTAAAAACAGAGGTGGCTAACTTCTCGGCACCCATGCCAATGAAAAATAGCTGCATATCTGCTGAATCATACAACAATGCACTGTAAAATTATGTACACAAATGCATGGACCTTGCCATAACAAATAGAATGAAGTCTCTCTCCTCCAAAAAAGGAAGCCAATATGGTGGTCCCCAGCCATCATTAAACTCTACAAAAGAAGGAAGAAACTGTTGCAGAAAAAAATGAAGTCACAAGACTGGAAAACCTCCCTTATCAGTCTCAACAAAAAGCTGAGATCCCTTATCAAATTCTCTAAAGCCAGCTATGAAGGCAGAATTGCAGCTGACATCAAAAACAACCACAAAGCCTTCTATAGCTATATCAAAAACCTCAAAGGCAATACCCAGATTGGCATCTCCTATACTGAACCAACAGATATAGCCAACATATTGGCTGACAGATTCAGTGCCAACTTTACCCATCTCTCCCCCGAAGGGCCCTATCACAATACCAGAAGAAAGCCTGATACCCACCATTTCTGCAGCACAGGTAAGAGCTGCATTGTCCAAAGCCAAGAGTACAGCATCCATGAGACCTGAAAATATCCTTGGCTGCATCCTACATGACCTACAAAATGAACTGGCACCACATCTGTGTGCCATGTTCAATCACAGCCTTACCTCAGGCTATGTCCCTAATGAATGGCATACTGCTACAGTCATCTCGCTCCATAAAAGAGGAGCAACTACAAACCCTAAAAACTATCGCCCCATTAGCCTGACAAGTCTGGTATGAAAAGCTATGGAGCACATCATCATGGACCTGCTTAACAAAGATATAGGCAATCTCCAACTCTTGACCCCAAACAGTTTGGCTTTGTCAAGGGGAGGTCCTGCCTGCTGAACCTGGTTGACTTCTTTGAGGCAGTCACCAAGGCTGTGGATGAGGGTAAGGCAGTGCTTACAGCCTTCCTCAACCTAGCCACTGCCTTTGATACCATTCCCCACTCAGGTATCATCGATAAGCTCACCAAACTAGGCATCCATCCTTACATCACTAGGTGGGTTGCAAATTGTCTCACAGACAGGACCCACAGAGTGAAAGTTACAGATTCCAAGTCAAACTGTCAACCAGTCATGAGTGGTGTCCCACAGGGCTCGGTCCTGGGCCCTCTCCTGTTTGGCATCTACTTCTCAGAAGTCCAGGTCAACACATAAGGACTCTGGCTGACCAGGTTTGCTGATGACTGAAAGCTAGGAGTCATTATCAACTCCCCAAATGATGCAGACATCCTACAAAAGGGCCTCTCTGAGACCATTGACTGCTTTGGCACCATGGCTTGAAGCTTAATGCCAAAAAATGCATTATCATCCCCTTTGGAAAAAAACTCTACCACATTGATGGGAGCCCACTGAACACTGAAGGGGCCATAAGATATCTGGACACTCATGTTGATAGCCACCTCATCTTTGACCACCACATTGCCACTGTGGTCAGAAAGTCCTTCTAAACATGGCACATCTACCAAAGATGTCATCATCCCTCTCTACTCATCCCTCATTAGACCAGTCATCAAATATAATGCCACATTTGGCAAGTACCTGACCTGACACCTACAACAGCTGGAGAGGCCACAAAAGTACCTCACAAAAAGGACCCTAGGCCTTAAACACATGTCCTACATGGACAGACTCAAGAAACTTCAGCTGTTCTCAGTCTCTTATCATCTACTTAGAAGTGATCTCTGCTTGACTTACAAAGCCATGTCCGACCCAGCCCTACCTGAAATGCTACACCTAAAGAAATCACAATCCTCCTGTGCCACCACACACTCCAGAGATCACAACCTCATTACCACAATTAACAGAACATGGGGGCAGGTTGATTTCCCAAATATGCATATACTCTGGAATAAGCTTCCCATTCATGTCAAGCAGAGCACCTCACTGGCCCTCTTCAAAATAAATCTTGACGAGTGGATGGGTAACAGAAAATTCACTCCAGGGATCATTCCAGTTGCCCTACTGGATAGGGGCACTATGAACTAACATTGGGTGGCATGGTGACTGGGCAGTTTTTTTGGGCTAGGCTTGTAAAGTTCTGGGGCCATTAGCCTAGTACACACCTATGAACCTATGAACCTATGAACCTATGTTAAAGAGAGGCAAATACTAATCCTTGGGCACAGTGACAGGATTTTTATCCTGCTGTCTTGCAGGTAGAACAAATTAATTACTAGAACCAATTAACTCTCAAAGTACAGTACAACAAATGAGGAACATGTGTTCCATATGTATGAGTCGGTATCTGAGCAAATTTCAGGAAAACTTTAAGAGATTGCAAATTGTAATCTTTAGTTGAACCAGGTGATGGGAAATAGCCCGGAGCTGATGTGCTATCATTATTTGATGTTAGCCATTTTAGGACTGAAGTAGAATTTTCAAATTTTTTAATACAATGTATACATTTTCTTTGAATTTCTTCTCAGGTCTGCATAATTCTGTCCCGTATTTCATCTGCTCGTCTTGACCATTCCAGAGAAAAGAGGAAACTGACATTTAAAACCAGTACCTTACCTGAGTGCAGCTTGATTTGCTTAAGGTCATTGCTACCTTGTGAGGCCAAATGCCCAAATCTGTATACCTAATGTACTATTGTCCTCCTGTACTGTTGTTTAGAAATAAAGGGATTGCCCTTCAAATGCACTAACCAGATGGACTTTCATAACTCTTAATTCTGTACTGTCAGGAGGTTATACATTTTTTTCTTTAAAAAAATAGCAATGGAGATTATCCTTTCTGTGTTGCTTGCTTGCTAAACCAGTGATGTACTGCATAAGCCTGGGAGTGCAAGTCCCATATGCATGTGCAGTACATCATCAAAGAGCACAATCAGGAAACAACATGGAAGAGCACCATGGCACCATTATACAAGGACATTATTTAAGAAAGGAAAGCAATTTTTTTCTTAAATAATGTCATTATATAATAGCAATAACTGACTCTGTGATGTGGTATGTTAAAGATTTACCCACAGTTGGCTTGGTCTAATAACTCAAGCTTCACCCTTGGGATTAAACCACACCAACAATGGGTAAATCTTCAATAAACCACACCCCTGTTGTCGGTTATTGCTATATTATTGTATTTCACTTTTTTGATTTCTCCAAGTCTTTTGCGTTTCTAATACCATGACGGGAATGGGAGGCCTCCAACTCTGTCTCAAGATGCCCACTCCACCTATCTGGACCTCTTCAAATCTATCAAGATTCAACCCTTTACTCTGATCCTGGGTGACTTTAACTATCCAACCACAGATTGTAAGAAATACTGATGCCAAAACACAAATGCCCAGAGATTCCTTCATTTCATCAATGCAAATGCCTTAGACCAGTTGGCTGACACCCCCACAAGAGGTGACAATATCTTGGACTTGGTATTAACCAACATGAGTAACCACTGCAGTATCCCTACAGTGTCATCATCCCTGGTAAGATCCGACCACAAAGCAGTCACTTTCAAAGTCACCATCTCCCCCGACCCCCACTAGCTACAGTCAAGAAAAAAAACTTTTCCAAAGCTGATTAAGGTATAAACAGCTTCACAGCCCCCTTCCCCTCGACAGAAACTGTCCATATGTCCAAACTTACACCAAAGTACTATATGAGCATTTATATGAGCATTTATATACCTGCATGGAATCAGAAACACCAGCCAGGATGAAATCATCCTCTTCAAGGAAGAGTAAACATATCTGGTGGACATCTACAATAAATAAACTCTATAATAAAAGGAAAAAAATGCTGTCCAGGACCAAGAAGGAGAAGGTGTATAATTGGAAGCAATCTCTCCTTAACCTGAACAAGCAAATAAGAGCACTAGTGAAATTGTCCAAAGCAAACTTCAAGTCCAAACTGGCCACATCTACTAAAGACAATCATAAGGCTTTCTTTGCATATGTTCACAATCTCAAGGGAAGCACCCAGATATGCTCAGAACTGCTGATCAAGGACACTACATACACAAACCCTGCAGATATAGCCAACCTGCTGGCAGACAGGTTCAGTGAAAACTTCACAACTCTGTCCCCCCATCAGTAAAACAGGACATCCCCAGTTCCTTTCTCCCTCCCCTTATCTCTAGGTAGCAAGTCATCACTGCCCTCTCAAAGGCAAAACATACAGCTTCCATGGGACCCGACAACATGCCAGGGTGCATAGGTTCATAGGTTCATAGGTAGATACTAGGCTATCTGCCCAAAGGCATTTATAAGCCTAGCTGGAATGTGTTGGCTTTCACTGCCCCCATAGATTAGTTCCCTGTGCCTCTGGTCAGGAGAGCCATTGAAGTGATCCCTGGGGTAAACTTTCTGTTTCCCATCCACTTGACAAGGTTCTTCTTGAAGAGGGTTAGCGAGGAGCTCTGCCTAATGTAGAATGGAATCTTGTTCCAGAGCATGGGAAGTCTCTGGGACAGGAATCTATCCCTCCAGCACGTCCTATTTATTGTTGTGGTGAGGTTTAGATCCCTGGAGCATGTGGCTCAAGGGGATATGGTTTTCTTTAGGTGGAGCATGTCCATCAATTCTGGGTTGGACATGGCCTTGTATGTCAGGCAGAGATCACCTCTGAGTATCCTACATGAACTCAGGCAGGAACTTGCAGTACCACTAGGCACCCTATTCAAACAAAACCTGAGTACCGGCTTTGTCCCAGTTGAGAGGAGGACAGCTACTGTCATCCATTTGCATAAAGGTGGAGCATCCACCAATCCTTGAAATTCTAGACCCATCAGCCTAACTAGCCAGATCTGCAAGGCCATGGAGCAGATTATCATGGACTTCATCAACAAAGACATTGGAAACCTACAGGCACTTGGTCCAACACAGTTTGGTTTTGTCAAGGGGAGGTCATTCCTGTTAAATTTGGTTGACTTCTTTGACACAGTCACCAAGGCCATAGACGAGGGGAAGACAGTGCACACCACCTACCTTGACCTGGCCAAGGTCTTTGATACTATTCCCCACTCAGGTATAATAGATAAACTCTCTCAACTAGGCATCACTCCATATGTTACCAGATGGGTAACAAACTGGCTTACTGATAGAACTCACCTAGTCAAAATAGGGGAAGCTACCTCAAGTAGTAAACCCATAACAACCGGTGTACCCCAGGGATCGGTCTTGGGGCCTCTGCTGTTTGGGATATACTTCTCAGATGTGCAGGCCAAATCTAGTGGGCTATGGCTGACCAAGTTTGCAGATGACTTCAAGCTGGGTGCTGTCGTCAATTCCCCTAGTGATGTGAATATCCTCCAAGAGGGTCTCACCCAAACAAATGACTGGTGCCAAAAACATGGCCACAAACTGAATGCCAAAAAATGCATCATCATTCCTTTGGGGAGAATGATCTCCCTACAAATTATCACATTGATAATAAGGCACTTTTGTTTTAAATTCACCTCTCCTTAACCATTCATAGGTTCATAGGTGTGCACCAGGCTAATGGCCCTGGAGCCTATATAAGCCTAGCCTAAGAAGATTTCCTGGCATCATGCCGCCCAAAGTTAGTTCCCAGTGCCCCTGTCAAGCAAGGCCATTGAAGTGATTCCCCAGAGTGAACTTCCTATTTCCCATCTACTCGTCAAGATTTTTCTTGAAGAGGGCGAGTGAAGAGCTCTGCTTGACATGAATGGGAAGTTTGTTCCAGAGTATGGGAAGTCTCTGGGTTAGGAACCTGTCCCTCCAGCATGTTCTGTTTATTGCGGTAAGGAGGTTTAGGTCCCTGAAGCATGTGGTACTGAGGGATTGGGATTTCTTAAGGTGTAGCATATCTAACAGCTCTGGGTCAGATATCGCTTTGGAGGTCAAGCAGAGATCACCTCTAAGTAGGCGATATGAGACAAGAGTATAGCTGGAGTTTTTTGAGTCTGTCCGTGTAGGGCATATGTTCCTGCATTTGATCCTGATCAACATATGGTTGCTCCAAGAATTTCCTATACTTGCAGCTATATTTATGCATTGTCCACATTTCTTGCCTTTTCAACTGATCCTTCACCTTAAACTCTTTCCTTCTTTTGTTTTGTGGCACATTCAGATGCTGCCTGATTTTTATATACTTCTGGTTTGATTTCCATTCCTGCTTGACGTCGATATGCTTCTGTTAAAATAAACAGAGAAGTCATCTTAGACTTTTTCTCCTCACGTTTAAGAACTTTCACTACATTTGGGTCTTGTGAACTCAACAGATATGTGTGCAGTCCCACAATTGCAGATCTATACATGCAATCAAGTTTGAGGAGGCCCATACCTCCTTCAGAATGTGTGCTATATAATATTGGTATACACTGATTTTTATAAATCACTTGATAAGCATGAGGCATCCTTCTTGTTTTCCTGTGTAACATGTCCAACACATTTTGGGGCCAATCAATCACTCCAAAGCTGTAAGTTAAGAAAGGAAGAGCAAACTGGTTTATAGCTTGGACTTTGTTCCTAGATGTCAGTGCTGTTTTTAGTATTAATTTAAGCCTTCTAAAATATTCCTTACTGAGTTTTATTTACATTTGTTCATGTTTTATTGTTGATCCTTCATTATTTCCCCAAATATTTATGCACTCACTCTTGCTCAAGTTTTTTTATATCACATTCCTGTCCCACACTGATGTTTTCTCAGTGCTGCAGCTTTCATACTTTAAAGGTTGTTTTTGCACATTTATCAAGACCAAATGACATTCTTTTATCATCTGAAAAATTTGATAATTTCCTTGTACTGTAAGTTCTTGCTGATGTGTTTTCAAGTCATTATTATTAATTCAGTCCCCTCCCTGTGCTTTGTTTGGATCTACTTTACATAGTTCATTTTCAATATAATCTAATTTGATTTCAGTATCTGAGATTACCTGAATGTCACTAGGGCAATTTCTCACCCCCTTTGTGGAGCCAAACTGCTTTGCATAAGATTTTGTAAATATATCTATAATCTGTTGTGCCTGATAATAAATTTTAGAATATGCACACAATTCATCAATTTGTATGTATTTACTCATTCCACATCTTATGTAACTATAAAATGGTTTCCTATTAATCTAAATATCTTTATATACATTTTCTTAAATTTTTTCTTGATCTTGTCTAATACTATGTTTAATTTGTCTATCCAGCTGATTCATTTCAATTTTCAAATTTGTAGTCTTATTTCTTTTGCATTTCTTATATTTTTGTCTCTCACAATAATCAAGTATATGCTTATTGTGATGCCCCTGCACTGGCCCAATAATCAAGGAGCCTCAATCCTCACCACTGGCAACAGGGAGGGATGTACACAATGCGATGATGACAAGTACACACACAGTAAAGTACAATTTCCCTTAAGAGCACACAGAGATCACAGTCAGTCTGGGGCTGGTTTCTACTTCTTTCTCCAGATCCCCAATAAGACTCCCCACTGGCACATATATAGTGTTAAGATCTCAGCTAAGGGGTCAAGCCTAGACCTCCAGCACCCTCTCTGTCCAACCAGTGTGTTGTGTTCCTGCCCAAGTAGCTGACACACACACACACACACACACACACACACACACACACACACACACACACACACACACACACTTTTTGAGATTTGCTTTATATGCAAGCACACACACACAGACACACCTGAGGAAGGCTGGTACAGGGTTGCTAGTTATGCCTCCTTCTGCCCAGACTATAAGGTAGTTATCATTGCCACCCACCCCTCCTTATCAGCTACCAGAAGCCCATTACAAAGGGAGACCAATCCTACTGTGTAATGTTACTATTACCCAAATGGTAAGTGTGACCAAGACTTGCAAGGCTATTTAGGGGTGGCCTGTACAGTGTCACCAAATACATATGCAAGTACTCTAAGAGCTTAAATATGTCTCACAAATCAGCCTCAAAGATAGGTTTAAATATATTCAATAATAAATAATAAAAGAACAAAACAGTACTCAATACACAGGCATGGTTACTTAAGAGTCCAGAATCATAGGAAATATTTTAAAACAACATTGCAGGACAGTCTCAAATAAATGCAGACACATCTAAACTAATCTTTACTATATTCCTTCCTATATCTAAGAGAGATACTATGCCCTGAGTCATACTTACAGACAACACATAGGCAGAAATGCTGATGATGGATGTTTCTAGGTCTAAGACAAGTTAAAAATTCCTAGTCTCTCTGCGAGAGCATTCTTAAATTAATATCAAACATTACTGTTGGGTCAGCTTGGATGACATCACTCTTTGTCACCTGCCTTCAGTTCCCAGGCTAACAGAAACTAACATCTCTGTGTTAAAAATACACACCTCTCAGATGTTTGCTGAAAACTGGAAGTTGTAAAACAGTTAAACACTTTTACGTTTTAGACCTACTAGCTCTTGACATCTTGTCTCCTTGCTACATTAACTAACTTTTATAGCACATAGTAAAGCACTTAATTTCAACTTATTTTCTTGAAGTTTTTTAAGTTAATCTTCTATGTTCAAGCAGGGTATGCTGCGGTTGCATTCTTGAGGCTCAGTACATAACATCCAGTTCTCCATAAATCATATCAATATTCACAAATGAGACAGAATTATTTACAGAATTTCAGATAGCTTGGCTAGCAGTGTCACACTTATGTTAAACATTTTTTTATTTTTTTTATTTGCATTCAGATGATTTCTCTTTTAAAATGTTCTGCATTCCTTTTGCAGTTTTTCCGCTAAATGCATCACTACAATTAATTTTACATAGTGACTGTTTTGCTTCCATATAATCTGCAATTAGCCTTCTGCACACTGGTTTAGATTTCAGTTTGGCAGAATTATCTAGCAACAGATGAATCTTCATAACCTCATTATCACTGCACATCAACAATGGTAAAACTTGGCATGAAGTAACAGTAATGTCTTTAGGAACACAAACAATGTCTGACATGTTTTATTCCCTGGCAAGCTTTTTGCAGTCTGAAGCAATTGTTGTTCTGAACATACATTGTGAATAATTTCATTATTAATGTCATTGAATCAATATTTAGTATGTTTCTGGTACATTTAAGTTCCCAACCACTTGACTTTGGTTGTCTATACACTCCAACAATTGTTATATGTTCCAGGGTTGTCTTTATCGTCACAGTTACACAATCTATAGTTTTGTTATCATTGAACATGTAATAATCACAGGTTTCATAACTATATTTAAACTTTATCATAATACCTCCACCTGATTTTTTGTTAAAATGCATGTTGCAGTAAAAACAGCTATACACTGTCAGAACTGTTTTCTAGTCATTGTTCTTTAACTATGTTTCACAAACAGTAACATCAGTCTTGTGGGACCTTAGCAAATTGTACAGTAAAAAACGTAATATTAATGCTCCTAGCATTAATAACCATCAGAGGTGCATCAAATGTTGCTATCTCTGAACTGTTAAATGTTTGACCTGGCAAAAATCCTGCGTGGTATTTGTCAAATATTGCAAAGTATCTGCTGCAAAAATTCTCTTCCCCTGATCATGACAAGTGCAAGCCATTCTGTCTGAAAAGGTGTGCCCAAAATTAGGCTAAGATGCTTTACACATTTTCATTTTTTAAAATTGGGCACTTTTTCATGTAGTTATTTACCCCCCCAATTTTTTCATTCACAGTGACTCGACTCTACTTTCTATATGTGATTTGTGAAAAATACATTAGAACACCTGTAAAAGCTATGCTATCTAAGAGGGCATAAGTTCCCTAGTAATAGTCAGAGAGTCTTTGAGGATGGGATCATTTGGGCAGACATGAATAAAAACATATCTATGCTTTCTTACACTGAGGCATTTCAAGGTCTTTCTCGCAACCTCTATTTTTGTTGCTGGCAAGTATAACACTATTAGATGCTCATTATCTATGCAAATGTAAGCATCATTTCCTCAAATAACTGAAGCTCCAATTACAACTATATCACTTCTGACCAGATTTGAAAAATCTTCAACTTCTAATTCAATAATATCTACTCCATCAGTTGTTACAAAGGAATGATCTTCATCACCATTAGTCTTATTAATCCCACTGTTTTTCATTGCTTATTACATTTGCAAGCAGACAGTTCTCATCTTGCTGGCTTTGTACATCCACAGTTTGTACCATGTTGTCAGCTTCTTCTTTCTCCTTTTTTCTTGGAGAAACATTCTTCAAGCCTTTCAAGTTCAAGTTTGATTTCCAAATCTTCACCTGCCCCTTGCTTATTTTTTTACCTTGTGTTTTGGAAAATGATGCCTTTTTCTGTAGATTGATTTTTTTTTCTGAAAGAACAAATGTTAACATTCCCCGTAATTGATTTGTTACATAATAAAGCAGTGTCCTTTTTAGCATGCATTTTTGCTTTACAGACATTTGTCAGTTTCTTTTTCTTCCTTATTTGTTGTGAACTTCCTTTGTTTCTTTTTTTTTTTATTTTCTTCTACTTGCTCTGAATTCTCAGATCACTGAATACATGTATCGTGAATTCTAAAGTTGTTCTGTATGTGCTCCATTTTCTCTTTGCCTAACATTATTTATTTGTTCAGGTCAGTCATTAATATACGTAACAACAGTTCTACAAGCTGTGCCAATTGCACAAGTACAATTGTCATCAGTAAGTTTAGATTTACTACTAATAATGGTAAGGAAATCATTCAACTTTTGGCATAAGGAACACGGGTCACCAGTGTTAACAGGTGTTACTTTGAAAAATACATGGCATTTAGTACACTAGACAAGATACTTGTGATATAGCAAATCATTAATTGCAAACTAATTTAAGGAATCCATATGCAGCTGCAAATAAATGAAGACTTCTTAAAAGAAAAATATAATCAAACTCAGTTACTACAGAATTCAAAGAAATTTTAAATAAACATCTACGAGACAAATCACACAAACAATACATAAATTAAGTACAGTAGTGCTGTTGCTTTTGAAAGTTGAGAAAGTCACACAAAAGACATTGACTAGGGTTGCCACCTTTTCAAATCTCCAAAGTGGGACTTTTTAGATACATGAGATGTTGCAGGATGGACCATACCCACAGCCAGTGCAAAGGACTGAACTTTACCTTTTTTGCCAAAATAAATCCTTACTCTTCTACCCCTTTGACTTGCTTATGCTGTTTCACATAACAAGTGGGTGTTTAAGATACAAAATAATTGTTTTATGCAACTATTAAAGGCAACTTAGAATATATTTTTGTCCTAAAGTCTGAGGACATTTGCCATTTTCAGACTTTTTCACAGGACCCAGCACTTCCAAATAGGGACTGTCTTGCTCAAAGAGGAACAGGTGTGTTTGCCCTAATGCTCACTATCACTTGCAGTCACACCTCTTTTTAACAATAAATATTAATAAATTACAAACCAAGACAGGATTGTTTGCTAAGCTCTGGATTGTCCTCTCTGTTGTCTGTGTGAATTTATAGCTGACTAGGCCTCTTGGGATGGCTAGAGTTTTCCTGTCTAAGACCTATCCCTTTCTAACAAGTAATGAAAATTAAAGGTAAAACAACAAAATGTAAATAAAAGTAAATCTTTTTGTCTGCAATCTATACCTTCTTTCCTACAGGCAGAGGAAAACAAAAAATATAAATTCAAATAAAAACTTCTCTTACCAAGGTACTGCACAGGCAATCACAAACCAAGACATGATTGTTTAGATGATACTGTATTAAACTATTGATTATTGATTTAAGCAAAATATTTATTTATTTTCATTGTACATTTTTATGGTTTTCAATTTTTATGTTTAAATGATACACGTTTCTTCTGTTTTTTTTAGTTATGAATTTTTCAGTTTTCTTTATTTTTTCAGTCCCCTTATGATCTAGCTTGATAGCTTCCATACTTGCTCCTAATTAGACCTTCTTCTTTCGGCTTTTCCCGGTCAGGGGTCACCACTGCGGATCACCTGTCCACTCATAATTGGCAGTGGAGTTTTACAGTGTCAAGTTGCCAGCCTGGCACCCGACCCTCCACAGAAGGCACACACACACACACACACACACACACACACACACACACACACACACACACACACACACTTGCACCCACACCCAGGGCTAATTTAGCGTTTCCAATTGACCTACAGCATGTCTTTGGGAAGTGGGAGGAAACCGGAGCACCCAGAGGAAACCCACGCGACCACAGGGAGGACATGCAGACTCCGCACAGAAGGCACCCCAGCCGAGGATCGAACCAGAGAACCTCTTACTGTGAGGCAGCAACACTAACCGCAGTACCACTGAGGCTGCCCACTTGCTTCTAATTAGACCTAATTAGGTTTATTCAGTGGGGTAACATTTTTCAGGTAAGAGGAGAGCTTGTGGCCCATTCATTCCTGTCAGGGAAGCCCAATCAATTGATTTGTTCCACACGGTGCCAATGCTTAAGTGGCACGGATTAGGCCAGCTTTGTAGTCCTGCAAGACACCTGATATTCTCCCAGTGAAGCTCCCCCCTTTATTGAGCTACACTGCATTATGTAGCAACAAGAAGCCTGCCTCCACATGCTGAAATTGCAGCATTTTCTTCATAGGCCCAGGTAAAACCTGGGGTTCCCGGAAGATGGAGAATATCAGCCAAATGATGGACCAGAGCAAATGTCCTCCCACTGGATGTGAAAACTGGCAACAGCCATTTACTCCTACCCCCTATCCCCAGATATAGCTCATATAGCTTCCTGAGCTGCTTTTCAAACCCTGGTTATATGTGCCACAGACAGGGCATTATTTCTGTATGCTGTGGAGTTGGATGTTTTTTAAATATTATGATGAATGAACTTTTTTTTTTACTAATGTCTTTGATCACAGAATAAATGTTGCAGAATATTAGGCTGCATAGTGTCTGAAATGTTCTGAAGAAGTCTTTATTAAGTGCAGGATGACAGTACTAACCTCTTAATTGAGGTCCACTCAGCTGTTTCTCTTTTTTTGGTGTTTTATTAATTAATTCACCAATTGAGTTCATCAAGCTATATCAGTGTAAATTCCAAACAATTCGCACTTTTGAGTATTCCTGAAACAATGTCCTCTAGGTTATTTTAACTTTTTTTGCTGATTACATACATCTCCGTTCATCTTCCCATGGAGTGTAACTGTATGTAACTTGAAATCTTAACACTAAGAAAATGTTATATCTTCATTTGGTAAAAAAGCTCAGCTCAGATAACTTTTCTTGCTGACAGGAGCAAATAAATTGGGGACTCATACTGGTACTCTAGTGAGTAAGATTAATGAGATTTAGAGAATGGGCAAACTGTACATCAATACCTTGATCGGAGAACAAGCGTTCTCCAGCAGGGCATTGACGTACAAGTAATGCCTGCTGAAAAACGAGTCTGCCAGTTCATGGCAGCTTATCAAGCTGCCAAGGAGTTTGGACTGAGGAAACCAAATGATTGCCATTATTTTATGCTTGCTAAGCAGTGTTATTGTTGTTTAGCGAGTGTAAAAATATAAAAAAGAAGGCAACAACAAAAAAGGTGTGTGTGTGTGTGTGTGTGTGTGTGTGTGTGTGTGTGTGTGTGTGTGTGTATGCATGCATGTCAGTGAAAGTTAGTGAGTGAGCTATTTTGCACTCACTAAGCAGCGTTTTTGCTGTTTAGCGAGTGTAAAATAAAAAAAAGAAAAAATACAATACATCATGTGTGTGAGAGTGTATGCATGCATGTGAGTAAGAGAGAGAACGATCGATTGAGTGAAATAGAAGAGTCTGTTTATGTCTGCATATGTGTGTGTGAATACGTGCATAAAAGCAGAGAGACTGTGTGTGTGTGTGTGTGTGTGTGTGTGTGTGTGTGTGTGTGTGTGTGTGTGTGTGTGTGTATGTATGAGAGAGAGAGAGAGATAGAGAGAGTGAGAAAGAAAGCGAGAGATGTGTGAGTGAATGCATGTATGTAAGCAGAGGAGACTGCCTGTGACAGAGATCGAAAAAGAGTGAGACTAAATATGTGTATGAAAGCAGAGGAGACTGTGTGTGTATATGTATGTATGTGAAAGCAGAAGAGTCTGTTTCTGTGTGTATGGGAGAGAGAATGGGCTGTATGTAAAATTGTTGTGTTTCACTTGCTTATTATTTTTTTTTAAGCACTATATTATTTTTTTATATATATTTGATGTAAAATGCTTCCTTCAACACCATTAAGATATACTACAGCAAGTCTGAAACAGTAGGTGGAGGAACTATTTTACATTAAAAATATATAAAAAAATTATATTGTACTTAAAAAAATAAATAAGCAAGTAAAACACAATTTTACAGAGACCCCATTGTCTAAGCTTAATAATACCCTCCAGGGTGTGTGTTAATAGGTAATTAACACCCTTCCTGGAGTGTAGAGATCCTCCGCCGATATATCTGTCTAAGTAAGTTCAGGCAGTAAAAATAGCTTGTTGATGTATTGTACACAATGTCTTTGTGAAAAACTATTAAAGAAAGGGAAAAATAAGTAGAATCAGTAGAAGAATATTCATGGGAGCTAGGAATAAGGAAGGATGTGGATGACAGTCTTTCAAAGTGTGTTGCAGCAGCAAAGACCTGTGTTTTGCAAGGAGTATTACAGTTAGGAAAATGGGAGGGTACTAAGATGGTCAGTCATGAGTCAGTAGGAGGAGCAAGGGGCATAGAGAAAGGAGCAGGGGTGAACAGGAAACCACCCTCTTCTGTGAAGCAGGTGTGTCATGGTTTCAGATTCATAGCTTAAAAGGGTCCTGCCCTAGGAATTCAGTGGGCTTGCAGCTTTGGGAACCCTCTCATTAAAGGCAAAAGGCAGGTGCATGATCTGAAGGAAGTGGGGTAGGGCTTAAATGAGAAAGACAGGAATGTCAGCATAGGAGGCAGGAGCAAGGGGATAATGTTTAAGAAGTGGACAGAAATAGTAGAGAATATAAATATAGAAAAGGGAAATGGTTAAGGTCCTCTCAACTGAGGGATACTATGGTAATCCAGGATAAGGGAGTGGTGCCCAGTGAATGGAAATAGAATATGTGACAGCAACAGTTAATGCATGGGTAATCAGAATGTGATGAACAGATGAGTTTACCTGCTGGTCTACAGAGGCCATAAAACAGAGATAAGTTAAGGGATAGATGTGGATAAACTGAACAGGTGGAGTGATGCATCAGGGAGTGGAAGGAGCAATCGAGTAACAAGTGATGAAAGGCATTATCCACGGCATGGGCATAACAGATGATATTACTGTACAAATGGAGTCATGGTTCAGTAGAAATGTAAAGAAGAAGATGACAGTGAAGCTGGTGATGTGGGTTACAGAAGCTAGCATGTTACACACATATTAGGAATGTTCATTTCATAGATGGCTATAAGGGAGAGGTTTGTTAGAACTAATGGTTAGGAAAGGATTGATTTACAGCAAGTTTAATTAATGGATAGGTGAGTATAAAGTATCATTGCTCACGGATGGAAGTGTGCTATATTTGTGAGAAAACTGGTGAGGCACAAGGAATAAAAAATACAAGTCCAACAATCAGAGAAAAGGAAAATGAAAGACATATGACAATGAATCAATATTCAGGCCGACCTGTATTCATACAATCTTTAGTAAATGGAAGGAAGAGTTACAACAAAAGCAATGATGTTAGCAAGTGTAGTTAAGCAGGAAGTGTATCAGTAATAGGGCATAGTTAGGGCTAGCTTGTGCAGCAGGAACATGGTGGGCATGGTGTCTCTTTCACTTTCTTATATACATGCATGCATGTTTACTAGGTGTCTGTAAATGTATGTAGAAATTTGTAGTTACAATTATACAAGTACCACAAGTTTGGAACAATTTGTTAAACTGTTGTTACACCTGCTTGCTAATTACATGATGGGGGTATCTTTTTTTTCTGTAGCACTAAACTCCTTATAAAAAGGATGGTACCAAAGTTCATATAAAAAGTGAACAGTTTATTGCCACACTATCATAGTTTATAAAAAAAAAAATGCTGTACAGAGAATAGATATGCCACAACTGTGCAAGAATTTGTGATCCAATCAGAAGTGAGTTTGAGTGACAGAGCCTGCTTGTTATGAGCTTGTATAGATTCCAATCACTGCTCATCTGTCTTGATAAAATGAAATGATGAAACAATTGAATAAAACTCTGCTAAGAAATATGTCATGGCATCCAGTCTCTTCTTTCGACCAGCGTGATTTCTCTCTATGACACCAATTATTTTTAATTGATTTGAGCTACATCAATTCTCCAGACAATGGAACATCAACGGACAACCACTGAACCGCAAAGAAGGACCATGATAAATAACAGCTAAAGGTATAATTTAGTTACACTAGATGAAGTCGACCCCTATCAACCTCACCAGGTAAATTAGGGACTTACAACCTCTGTTGAACTTTCATTGTAAGACATAAGCTTTGCCCATTTTTTCCAGCTTAGTGGGTATTATGGTATAATACTTTTACCTTACATAAATTCAAGCAATGGGTATTATTTGTGCATACCAAGTGAAATTAGTTTTGCTGAAGAGGTAGGACACAGTGCTGATTCCAGGGTGGGGGGGATAATGTGGCAGTATGATTGTTGGAGGCAGTTGGTTCTAGAATTTAGGGACTGCTGTAGAGAAGGACTTTGGTGAGGGGATAAAGCGATGTATTGAGGTTTGGCAAGGGATGGCTACAGGTGGACAGTGATAGTTGTTTATTAGCATAAATACAATGATAGCTGTGTACTGAGACAAGAAGCTGGTATATCAACTTAAGAGAGGTTAAGGCAGTGCAATTCTGATTTATAAAAAGATTGCATAAAATAGCACAACTGAAGTTTTCAGAAGTTATTAGTGGATCAGATGATTAGTATGGTATAAGTTAAGGTGAGGAGTAGGTTGTAGGCAGTCATGCTGTGAAAGGTTTGGTGATGTGATGAGCATAGTGTTTCCATTTGTTCTTGGTACATGAATCCCTCTGTGCTCTGGATATGGAGGGAATAGTAGTGGGAAAACATGAGTATGTTGTGTTTGACAAATAGCATAGGTTTCAGTTTTGAGAAGTATTTTGTTAAGACCCGAAACATGTAGAGTAACTAGTTATTTTTACATGGTTGTTATGCAAGTTAAGGGGGTTAGGAGTGGAACCTCATGTGACACATTCGTCATTACAGATGAGATAACGGTTTGAAGACAGGGTGTTAGGAATGTTATAGGTAAAAATGAAAAGTATTAGACCTAAGAGGGAACCTAGGAGAAAACTAGAGATATGAGATTTTTGAGGATGAAAGGGAGGGATGAGAGACAGCATAGATTGAAGAGTTCTTCTAGGGTTATTAGATCCAGCCAACATTTATATGAGCAAGACTGGATTGTAGCAAAGTTGGAAGTAGCTTAATGTGCTAAAACCAAATTGAACATCTTGACCAGTCTACCAATATTACCCCATGACACTTCTATCCTCTGTATGTATATCAGTACAGTAAGTAAATGAGAAAAAATGCATAATGATGTTACAGGCTTTATGAAAGATATGTTGGTTAGGACAGAAAAGATGATTTTAGTCTACATGCATTTTCACTCGGTCAGGCATAGCTTTCTGAAGGGTGGTTGAAAGAATAACAAATATAGGCCTAAACTGGTTTGAGGAGGTTAAGCTGTGAGTTTGGGGTTGGTGAGATTATGGCAAATTTCAACAACTGTGGCAGGTTATCAGATTCAGCAACATGCTGATGATGGACTGTAAGAAGATGGAGATTAAAAGTACGGCATGCAAACAGGAATATTTGGTAATGACAAGCTGATCCCAGGATAGCCATGGGGTCAGATAGTTCTGATCAAAACTTTTTTTTACATAAGATAGCTTTTGGAGACTGAAATGGAAAACAGAGGTGGAGTTTTGATAAAGTATTAGTTGGGGGTGGGTTTAATAGGAAGGAACATGTACTGTTCTTGTGTTAGCAAAGTGGTTGTCAGTGCATTCTGCTATAGCGGAGCTTTCTTATGAATAGTTCTGAAGAATGGAGTTATTAGGCTTAGAGGTGTATGTTTTCTAGTCCTTCAGTTTAGTTCTTGCCTGAATACATCAGGGTTGTGCAGGGATGCTAGATTGTCTTATATTAATGTGTACTTTGCTTTACTATTTTTTCCTGAATATCTATTCTTGAGGCTACAGATTTTTTTCTCTGCGTAGGGAACTAGTGGAGGCTTTGTATTTAATCCAATCAGATTATGTTCTATTCTGTGTTTTATATCTTGGGTAAACTGTGGAGACGAGATGAAATCAGAGACTCCTACACATTTTTGATTGATATGTGATAAAAACTGTGGATAGAAGGGGAAATTGGCTTGAGGCTAATAGGAAAAAGTATGTTTGAAGAGGAAGTGATACATTCATAAAAACCACAATAAAACCAAATACTACATTAAAGGTTCCCCCAATACAACTTTTTAACTAGGGATGTACAAACTCTCCAACTTTTGAAATACTTCAGAAATGAAAGCAGGGAGTCATGGTTGGGACCATAAACATTACAAAATCCATATTCAGTGTTTTGGATTACAGCCTTAATTATCAACCAACTCCCTTCACTTCTTTTAAATATGTTGAAACTTTGCATTTGTAAAGACTCTTTAAACCAAATGGCTAATCCTGTCTTGGACGAGTCATCCAAACTGACATGAGTAAAGTATCTAGCATGGTGTTTAGCAAACTCTTATACAAATATTACATCTGCCTATACTGAGTAACCATGTTGTGTCTTTTTGGCTTTTCCCGGTTAGGGGTCGCCACAGTGGAACTCTGGTCCACTAATGATTGGTAGTTGAGTTTTACGTGCCGAGTTACCAGCCCTGATGCACAACCTTCAATGAAGGTACACCCATTCATGCATGTCTCCATGCAGAAGACACTCTAGCTGAGAATCGAACCGGACAGCGTCTTACTGCGAGGCGACAACGCTACAGCAGCACCACCATGGGATCCCTATACTGAATAACCATACCATTCAAAAGTTTGTCATTTAAACACTGAATTTAAATTTCTAACAATAATGTTAGCTGGAAGCTATATCTGCTTGAAGTAACTATGTAGTGAATAAGACTGTTTGGCTACAACAGGTCAGTCTAGGTTTGCTGAAAGGTTTTTGTGCTGGACTATTGGCTGCTTGGAAATGACTCAAAAACATGTTTGTTGACTGACTTTCTTGGTGGGCATTATGGGCTGTCCCTTATCTCCACCAGCATATCTTGTTAATCAATTGTGGAAACTGAAACCAAGGAGAAAGCTGAAACATCTGTCACTGGAGCTAATTTTGCTGGGCCAGTGGCTTGTATCTTGTTTTCACTTCGCCCACATTGAGAGATAATTCGTACCAGTTTAGCAGTCCATCTTCATGCCATATTTCTCTACTAGGCTTGATACATCTAACAAATACTTTTTAAGGAAATCAATGGACATATCAGAAAGTTAAAGTTATACCAAGTTCCCTGACATTTTATACTTAAGACTTTTGAAAACTTAAGTAGTGTGGGGATGTTTTGTTCATAACAAAATGTTCTGATACATTTAAATGGCTTCCTTTCTTACAAAACAGGTGGAGAATAGTCCAGATACAGTCTCAACTTATGGTTTCTCAGTGTAAACTCTTTACCCTCCTTTGATTTCTCTAATATTGCTTGTCTTTCTTTAAAATCTAAAATATTCATTATAATTTGTTGCAGAAGTTGCCTTGTTTTGGTTAGGTCCTAGTGGTCTGATAGGCTCAGTCAAGCTTAATGCTTTGGAGTATGTTGATGCATTGATGGTAGACCTGATTGTAAGTACTTTAACAGGCCATCTTTTCTTACCATTCTGGTATGCCTATTAATCTTAGATTGTTTTGCCTGCTTCGATTTGCTAGATCTTCAGTTTTTCTCTGTGTCTTTTTTTTTATCCCATCTTTCAGTCATATTACTGGCTTGGCCCAAATGCTCAATCCAAACAGTGTCTTCAAGCTAACTTTATGGTTTCCTGGAATTAATTCCATACTGCTGGAATAATCACGGATCCGAGGGGCTTGGCACACCTGAGCTTCCATCCATTTTTTTTTCTATTATGATCTACTCATTTCTCCTCTCCTCTTTGTGGCAATATAGTTTGGTCTTCAGTGAGAGTGAAATGTGAACTAATAGCATACTGCCCACATCCACAGCAGCTCAGCCAGGGCCAAGCCAGGGACACTTTCTACCCACTGACCATGACTTCTCTAGCAATGTTCCTGACCTCCACCAGGGATCATCATCAAGGCACTCCCATGTGCCCACTTTCCCCAGGATAGCATGCCCATCCCTCTGTGTTACTCCATCCATCTGTGGCCAGAGAAGATAACTGAACCTGGGTGGCATGGGTTGTAGCTAAGTATCTATGCCTCTATGCCACTGGATTGGTTAATTTTCTCTTTGAGTCTGTTGATAGTTTTAGAGTTCTCCTGTTTAAAGCAGAAGACATTTCTAGCTTGTGCACATTAGCTGAGACAGCCTTCCTGGAAATTAACCTTTGGTGCTCACTGCTGAGTCTCCTCTTGAGTTTTTAAAGATAATTCTTCAAAGGTCAATAATATCTTTTAGCACTTTTGCCACCATAAAGTTTAAACTGCCTATTTTATCTATGATATAAGCCTGACAAATCAGCAGCACCTCATTGTCCTCTCTGGATAGCCTTTGGACCCAGATAATGATTCCACATGGCTTATAACTCGATCTCAGGACCAATTGAAAACCAAATTAAAAAAAAAAACATCCTAGAGAAGCAGTGTTCACCTTTATTCAGCACCAATTGAAAACCAGATAAAAAATCCTAGAGAAACAGTGTTCACCTTTAATTAGTTGAGCAGTTAAGTTAATTTTCAGCTATTAGACATACCCATGCTCAAAGCTAAGGTTTTCTATTGTCCCCATATTGAAGTTAGCTCAGCCCCCCCCCCCCCAATATATTCAGAAAGTGGTACAGTGCTGAATTGCAGTCAGCTTGATTTGCAACTGCTAGCCAGTCATTGTTAACCAGATACAGTAACAGCTAAGGTTTTTGGTGTTCTGGAAATGTTTTCTATAAGTCATAACAATCAAATATAAGGAAGATTTATGTAAGGTTAAGTAAGGAAGCTTGAAATGCATGGGGAACAGTCAGACAATACAACAAACAATAAAAATACATATACAAATACTACTTCACCTAGTTTGGTATGCAAACTTTCATATTACCCTAATTATGTTTCTTCTTGATACATGGGTTCCATCCAACCCAAGGAATTGCTACCATAGAGATGGTACCTTTGTGGGTTATCAGCATAAACTTACTAATATTGTAGTACAATACCAATTCCTTAACTGTCAAATTGAGGAATATATTTTGTTTCAAACACTTATGACACATTTTCCTGCCACTGTCAAACATCCACAAACCAATCACAGGGATATTAGTAACCAAAGGAATTCCCATTAGCTTGAAGACCAAAATGTGTGGCAAATTCCTCTAACACATATATAGAATGCCATTTAAAATTCCTCTATGATGGTTCTCAGTTTTTGCCATGTGACAAAGTTCTTTTGACAATTTCCTATCTCCAACACAGACCAAAATTACCAGGATATATAATAGGAATTAAATGAGGCATCATGAAACTAAAATGTAGTCATCTCCATGAAACAACAATAATAACATCAAAAACACTTACTAAAGGGCTTGTAGATCAATGTGTACATAGTTCTTTAAGAAACATCCGGTGGACATGTACTAAGTGTATTGATTACTGAGCATGTGCAGGGACAGATTACCATTTTGTAGTTAGCCGTTGAGATGTAAGCATGCATGTGTGTAAGCTCTGTCTGTTAATCAGTTTGTTTATGTTTATTGATGCTGCTATCCATCCTGATGTGTTTCAATATAATAAAGCATCTTAAATGAACTACCCCACCTGCTTGTCTTCTAAGTGTAAAGGGACGAGTGACATGGTGTCAGAAGTGGGATATCTATGGCTAGAAAGAACTCCAGTTTCTCTACATTGACTTTTAGAGGTATATACAAGAGATAACCATCTCTGCTGCATGTATAATCTGCAAAAACAGATCAGAAACAAATTTCTAATGTTAAACTTGCTCAAACTATTTCTTATTTGTTAAATATGAAACAAAGCATAAAGAACGCTCTAAATGATATTAAAATAAGTCAAAATACCTGGTATTTCTAGAATTATTCAAATTACTATGGAAAATGTTTGAAATAAGGTCCAAATTGCATGAAATGAATAAAACAAATAAATTAAAGAGAACTGACCGCATTTTGCTAAGCAATGTACTTTTTCATATTAACTGAGGCTATCTGAGTTATCAGAAGTGTATGAAGTGTTTGCATGTTTGGGTAGTGTTACAATAAAGTTATTTCCCAAATGCAGCCATTTCTGAGCATATTTCACAAAGTATAGTATTTAGATGAGTTTATTGTGCATTTCTGTGTTACTGCAAGCTGCAGAGAGGCAACTTTTTGTACATAATTACAAGGGCCATATTTTAAGTGTGTTTTGGCACATACTTTGTTGGCATGGCTGAAGGATTTTGAAAACCAGGTCCACTAGTGTTTGATAATAATATTGCAGAGTACTAGAGAGTATTTGAGCAAGGGTATGAGATTTTCATGCAAGCTGCATTTTCTGATAAAGATGACGGTACAAAGGCATTTATTCTACTTAATTTAGCTGGGGTCAGAAGTCATAGAAAGGGAACATTCATTTCTGTATGCACCTGCTATCCATGCTGGAGAGGGGCAAACTGCCATATTGTTGTACAGGCTGAGTCAAAGGAGGATCTGAGTACTTAAAATTTAAATTTAGAGAAATGTATAAACCCCAGACAAACATTATAATGGAAAGGCACTTATTTTATACAAGGGACCAAAAGCCAGGTAAATCTTTTGCAGCATATATATATAAGCAACCTGAGAAATAAAGCTAAAATGTGCAGATTTGGTGATTTAAGGGATGAGTTGATAAATGACAGACTAGTGTGTGTGATATTAAAGATGATGCTCTGAGAAAGATTTTGCTTTGTGACAGTGATTTAACTTTGAATAAGGCCAATGAGATTGGTCAGATATATGAGCTTGCAGAAAAGCACACAAATATGCTTTTAAATGAGAATAGCTTTAGAAGTTACTGCAGCAAAGCTCATGTAGATAGTATGCAGCACGTGGTTAAAAGAAACAGGCCCAGGCACATGGCAGCAACTGTAGTTCCTGCCACACTCACTGGCAAACCCAGAGCTTTCTAGCAGGTTCCAGAGTTCACACAGTCTCAGTGAAGCACAAGAGTGAGTCAGCAAACTCAAAGCATGGGCCCCAACCTAATTTCATTGCTAATTATTGTAATTGTGGTAACTGTCATGATTCTAAAAGAGGAAAGTACTTAGCTTTTGGTCAACAATGCCACAGATGTAATAAATGGAATCATTTCAAAAGATTTTCTAAATCAAAGGGTGCACATTCTTTTACTAAAAGGAATCATTTTAAGAAACAAGTTGATCAATTAGACAGCAGTAATGTGGCATCTCCTACTCTTTATGTTGATGGTGTGTCAGTGCTTAATGAAACAGTCAATGCAGTAGATTTATGGGCCAAGAAAGAAGTATTTTGTACTGTTCAGATAAATGGCAAACCCATAGAGCTCAAAGCTGATACTGGCTCAAAGTATGATGTCGTGTCTACTGAAACATTTGCTAGGTAAGTGATGGCAAAAGGCTTGATTTTGCAAAGTGTGAGAAGCTTGTTGTTGATTATGGTGGTAAAGAAATTCAAACCAAAGGCTCAGTAATGCTTTCTTGTTGCTCTGCAGGTAGAAGTTACAACTTATTATTTTATGTGGTCAAGAGGCACATCCAGTCATTATTGCCTCAGAGACTATTTGAAAATGGGACTGCTTTCATTTAGTAAGGAAGTTCACCATGTTAGCTTAAAAGACCACTACTCAATTTTGCCCAGTCTATTTTTTCTACCTATGCTGACCTACTCAAAGACAATCTAGGCAATCTTCTAGTTGTGTACTCCATGAAGTTAGACCTGGATGTCAGTCCAGTTGTCAGGCCAGCCAGCAAAGTTGCAATAGCCATGCAGGCCAGAGTCAAAGCCAGATTAGACAAAATGGTGCAATAAGGTGTGATTTGTCCAGTTAGTGAACTGATAGAGTGGGTATCTTCCATGGTGGTAGGTCATATGAAAAGCTCAGATGACATCAGAATATGTATTGACCCATGAGATTTAAACAAGGCACTGAAAAGATCTCATCATCCAGTGGGCACAGTCGAAGAAGTCACTGCCTCGATGCTAAATGCCACTATTTTTTCTGGCTTAGATGCAAAGTCTTCATTTTGGCAAATTCAACTTGACAGGCAATCCTCATTGCTCACTACTTTCAGTACTCTGTTTGGCAGATACAGATTTTTGACAATGCCATTTGGGATAAATTCTGCAACTGAAGTCTTTCAGCGTGCAATGTAGCAATTTTTTTCTGGGTATCCTTGTGCTATTATACTAGACGACATACTGGTAGGAGGTAATGGTGAAGATGAGTATGACAGAAACCTCAAAAAAGTTCTGAAAAGGGCATGTCAAGTGAATATTAAGCTCAACCCACAGAAATGCAAATTCAGGCTACGAGAAGTCACTTACATTGGTAATTTATTTGCCAATTCAGGCTTACAACCAGACCCTTCTAAGCAAACAGCCATTCTCAAGATGCCAGCTCCAGACAACGTTCAAGCTCTGCAAAGTTTTCTTGGCATGGTCAACTTCCTAGGTAAGTTCATTCCAGACTTGAGTCAAATATCAGCACCACTCAGAGAACTAATACGGAAAGATGTATTTTGGACTTGGTTAGAACAGCACCACAGAGCATTTGATGTCTTGAAACAGAGAATTGCCAGTCCACTTTCTCTTAGATACTATGATGTACAGAAGCCAGTTACTCTTTCATGTGATGCTTCGTAATTTGGTCTTGGTGCAGTCATTCTACAAGAAAGTCAACCTGTTGCTTATGCAGCCAGAACTTTCACCCAAGCTGAAATGGTGTATGCTCAGATAGAGAAAGAATTTTTGGCATTTGTGTTTACATGTTCCGAGTTTCATGATTATGTGTATGGCAGACCTATCCAGATCAAAACAGATCATCAACCTCTAGTCACTATTTTGAGAAAGCCTATGCACACAGTGCCAGTCAGACTGGAATGCATGATGTTGAGATTGCAAAAGTATCACCTCATTCTTGTCTATAAGAAAGGCAAACTTCTTTATCTTGCTGATATGTTATCCAGATCACCAAGAAGTACCACTGAACAGCACGAGAATGAGAAATTTGATTTTGAAGTCATGGAAGTTCGACATTTTTCTTCCACACATCTTGATGAGCTGAGAGATCACACAGTGGCAGATCCAGTTTTACAAAAGCTCAGCTACCTTCTCAAGGAAGGATGGCTGTCAAATCAATCTAGTTTACATCAAGAAGTGCAACTTTCTTTTCCATACAGAAGTGAAATTTTGTCATTTTGAAAGGTCCTAAAGTTATTGATCCAAAGTCTTTGCAACCAGAGGTACATTACTATCTTACATTGTGGACACCCAGGAACAGAATCTACCAAAAGAAGGGCTACAGGACTAGTATTTTGACCTTCTATGTCACAAGATATTGAGAGACCACTTTCATCTTGTTCAGTATGTCATAGTACAAAGCCACATTAACAGAAAGAACCACTTCAGCTGAACCAGATGTGTGGATTTTCATGTATGACCCCATACAAAGTTATTTCTGACAATGGCATGCAGTTTACAAGTCAACAGTTCAAACGATTTGCCATAGAGTGTGACTTTACTTTTATTATGAGTAGCCCAGAGTATCCTCAGTCCAATGGTTTGGTAGAACTGCACGTTCTAGTTCAAAGTGTAAAGCAGTTACTAGAAAAGTTGAAATGAGACATAGTGATATTTTCCTGAACCTCTTGAAACTCAGAAACATTCCTCGTGATAAACATCTTGGTTCACCTGCTCAGATACTTCTGTCGAGACAAACCAGAACCACATTGCCAATCAATAGTCAATTGTTGGTTTCATGTGTCAAGAACGGGTCTATATTATATTTTCGAAAGTTTCAAACATCGAATACCATATGGTCGACACCATATGAGCAATGTTTGAAATTTCAAAAATATAATAAAAAAAATAAAAATAAAAAATTATACTTGCCTAAATGCTGTAGGCAGGGAGGCAAGTCTCCCTGCACTCGCCATGTGGGGGGCTGTGCCCCCACACACCCGCTACTTAAATATTCATATTCTGAAATCGCACTGCATTGAAATAAAGGGAAAATATTCCCTATGGTGACTTCTGTGTTATGCGTGCAACATTTCGACTAATTAGGTTCACTCAATACGCGTCCGCCATTTACAATTTTCGATCATGCGATAGGAACCTGTCAAGAAGAACAGGTCGGTGAAAACCAATCTGTTGAAGAAACATTTAACCCAGAAGTTCTATTATGATAAGACCAGCAAACCGCTCAATCCATTATGAGAGGGAGAAGTGGTAAGGATGCAAACGTCCAAAGGTTATGATTGGATTGGTGTCATAAAGAATATTTGCCCAGAGGTGAGATTGTACATTGTGGAATCACAAGGAGCAGTTTTTAGGCAGAATTGGAAGCATTTGATACCATTATCCTAGCCTATAACACAGCACATAGCCTGTGAGAAAGGCTCTCTATCTCAGAGTGAGTGGTCCGCTGTACCTGTTCCAGAGAACATTCCCATTCCTGCGACGAATCCTGAAGTTCCTGAAATGAGCTGTTCAACGGAACTTGTCCCTGTTGCTTAGTCCAGTCCTGATGGTTATGTCACATGATCCAGTCTAATCTCCAGACCATGTTCCAGATATACAATGACTTGGATATGAACAATATGAACAGCCTGAGCATTGTGTTTATTTTTCTGATTGTCTATACTGATGCATGCCTAATTGTAATCTTATTTTGATAAAGGGCAATCATTTCTTTAAGAGGGAGGATGTAAATCAGTGTGTACATATCTCTTTAAGAAACTTCCAGTGGGCATGTACTAAGTGTATTGATTACTGAGCACGTGCAGGGACAGAGTGCCATTTTGTAGTTAGTTGTTGAGATCTAAGCATGAATGTGTGTAAGCGCTGTCTGTTAATCAGTTTGTTTATGTTTATTGATGCTGATATCCATCCTGATGCGTTTCAGTATAATAAAGCATCTTAAATGAACTACCCCACCTGCTTGTCTTCTAAGTGTAGAGGGACGAGTGACAGGACTGTTTATTGACAGGGGTAGGTATTGTTAGTAGAAGTCACTTAATTCCATGAAGCTAAGGTAACTCCCCTATAGGCCTTCACTTGCCAGATAATTTTTCAGATCAAGTGTTTGCCACACCATTAAGAGCCTGTAAATTTTGTCAGTGAGACTTTATAAAAGTTTCTCAGAAACATTTGTATTCAAGCATTGGAGTTTATTTAGCACCTTCCAGCTCATCAAGATTCAGGAATCTTTCCCAATCATTATATTCAAGAAAGCAGATTCACTGCAGCAATGCTATTTTGAATTTACCAGACCACACTCTTATTTGGCTTCCTGGAAAGACATTGTTTTGCCCTTTTTAAGTAGTTGGTTACCATCTCTAAATCATTTCTTTGCCTGCTGCTTCAGATCCTGCCCATATAATTTCCCTACAGTCTCCATTTGTCTCTCCAGCTTGACCTTCCCTAAAAAATGTTTTCTGGTATAAGACCAGCTCCCAGTATAACTTATCACAGATCATAGGATTACAGGAGGTTACTAGGCTAATGGCCCTAAGGCTTCTACAAGCCTAGCCATGTTATACCCTTTTTCCTTTATGGACCAAGATATATAGTCTATGTTTGCATGAGAACCTGATATCAGCACTGGCTGCCCCTGTCAGAGAGGGACATAGTTGAACCCCCCAGTATAAATTTATGGTTTGCCATCCAAGTGTTTATGGTTTGCCATCCAAGTGACCAAGTTACACTTAAATAGGGTCATTGAGGAGCTCTGTTTTACATGAATTGGGAGTTAGGACTGACAAACTCCTCGAGACATATCTGTTCCTCCAGCATGTCCTGTTAATGTCACATGCTAGGTTAACATCCATAGAGTGAGTGAATCCTGTCCCATTGGATTTGAGGATATGCAGCAGCTTCATCAAGGCAGGGTCTGAGACTGCTCTGTAGGCCAGGCACAAGTTACCTGTAAGCAGTCTATACGATACTGAGTAAAGTGATAGGACCTTCAGACTGTATGTGTAGGTCATGTGTTGTGGGTCCTGCATTTTCTTGGTGAGAAACCTCTGAGGTTTCTCCATTTGTTGCAGATGTCTGGTGAGGTACATACAGAAGGGAACTCTGTACTCTATTATTGGTCTGATGAGAGCTTAATACAGGGAAGGCATAACCTTCTTAACTTTGGATGCTATACCCTTGCTTACAAGGTATGCAATGTAGAAGGCCTTCCTTACTACTGTGGACACCTGATGATCAAAATTAAGGCTGCTGTCAACTTGCATTCTTAAATCTCTCACCACTAGGTCTGAACTTAGGGGGATATTATTAATGTTGTAATTAGTAGGGGTTTCTCCTTTGCTGAAGGAGATGATGATGCATTTTTTTTGCATTTAGTTTAAGTGCATGACTTTGACACCAATCATTTGTCTGTCTAAGCCCATTTTGTAGCATATTGATATCTTTGGGGAATTTGTTGATTGCACCCAGTTTCCGGTCATCAAACGTGGTAAGCCATAGGCCATCTATTTTTGCCTGGACCTCTGAAAAATAGATACTAAACAGTAGGGGGCCTAAAACAGATCACTGTGGAACATCACTGGTAACAGGTCTGCTAATAGAGTTTGCATCCCCAATTTTGACTGTATGCATTCTGTTTGTGAGCCAGTTGGCAACCCATCTAGTGACGTAAGTGTTATTCCCCAGTTTTTTTAAGGTCTCCAAGCTTTTGGGTTTCTAATACCATGACAGGAATGGACCCCATTCTTAAGTCAAAGTATGATTAAAGTTCATGAAATTAGTATTGTTTCAGTCTTTGATGTCAGCCAGTAATGCTTTTAGCAGCTCCCATAATGTGCCCAGTAATGACTGCTTCTGCAGTTCGTATGGAGTTACATGTATTGGTAACATATCTAAATACAACTGTAAATTGTTTTTTATAAGACCCATTGCTCATACTACTATTGGAACTCTCTGGGTATCTTACTTCCACATTGCTCTCATTTCTGCCTGCAGATCCTGATATTTTATGACTTTATTTACATCTGTACACAAGACACTTTAGTCACTGGGTGTGGCAATTTCAATGATCAATGCTACTCTTGTCTTCTTTTCTTGGAACACTATATCTAGTTTTCTAGCCTCTATCTTTTGAAATGTTGGCAATGGATGATCCCATGTGATGTAGACTTCTTCATTTTCTATGATGCTTTGTGGCTCATTTTTCCAGTGTTTTTCAGCCACTTCAATACCATAATATTTGCACAATCCCCAATGCAACAGTCTCGCCACGTTATTATGCCTTTCAGTATACAGTCCTGCCATTAGTATGTCACAATCAGCAGCAAGGTGTGCAACTGTTTTCAATTTGGTTTTACAAAACCTACATTTGTCTGTTTCTCCCACATGTTCAATGGACTTTATGAATCAACATGTACGCAACCCACTATCTTGGGCTGCCAATATTAACCTTTCATCTCTTGGTTTGAATTCACCTCTTTTTTTTACCATTCCTGTGTTCATGCCTGATAAACATGAAGTTCTTCCAGAAGTTTTCTATACTTGTAACTATATTTATGCTTTTTCCACATTTCTTGCCTTCTCATCTGATCCTTCACCTTATATTCTTTCTTTTGTTTTTGGCACATTCAGTTGCTGCCTGATTTTTATCTACTTCTGGTTTGATTCCTGCTTGATGCCACTAAGCTTCTGCTAGATTAAGCAGAGAAATCATCTTAGATTTATTTTCCTCATGTTTCAAAACTTTCACTACATTTGGGTGTTGTGAGGTCAGCAGATATGTGTGAAGTCCCACAATTTTATATCTATACATATAATCAATTTCAAGGAGGTCCATCCCTCTTTTAGAACAGGGAATATATAATCTTGCTATGCACTGATTTTTAAAAATCATTTGGTGAGCATGACGTATCCTTTTTGTTTTCCTATCTAATCTATCCAACACATTTTAGGGCCAGTCAATCACTCCAAAACTGTAAGTTAGGACAGGAAGAGCAAATTGGTTTATAGCTTGGATTTTGTTCCTAGATGTCAGTGTTGCTTCAGGATTTATTTAAGTCTTCTGAAGTATTCCTTACTAAGTTTTATTCACATTTGTTCACGTTTTATTGTTGATTGTTCATCAGTTCCCAAATATTTATGCACTCCTTCTTGCTCAAGTTCTTTTACATCACATTCTTATCCCAAACTGATGTTTTCCTGGTGTTGCAGTTTTCCTGCTTTAAAGGTTGCTTTTTGCACATTTATCAAGACCAAATTATATTTTTATATCATCTGAAAAAGTTTTGGCAACTTGCAGTTGTGCTTTCAATTCCTCCTCTGATGACTATACAGTTTTAAATCATCAACAAATTTAAGGTGAGAAGTCTTTACACTTCGTTGTTTTCTAGGAGCCAAATTATAGCCATGACCTAAGCTGTTGAGTAAACAGCTTAATGGATTAAGAGTAAGGCAGAATAATAACAGTGACAGAGATTCACCCTGGGATATCCCCCTTTGAATTTTTATCCTTGGAATAACAATTTGTCCTTAATCATGGCTCAATTGCAAAGTGGCCCGTCACTGTTTCCTGGTCGGGTTCAGGCGCCTGGGCAGCATGGCATTTCCCTGCGGTAATTTGACTGGGGACACATGGCTGAAGTGACATTTAGCTGCAGAGAAATATGGCTGTTTGCAAATGCCCTGTACTTAAAGAGAAGCACACACTGCCATGCTCACAGCTTTAATAACCAAATACATGGCGGCAGAAGTAGTAATGATTATTGTGTTCAGTGTACAGTACATACCTATGTAACTACAACATATAGCAGTATGCAGCAGCATGGAGGAAATCCTGCAGGCTACTGTAGTTATATTTATGCTCCAGTATGTGTTTTAGGTAACGTTCCCTACACTCTGAAGTGGGTAGTGCTCCTCACACTCCAATTATAAAGGCACTGCCCATTGTGTACTGCATTTCTACTGCTACTGACATGCCCTCTGGCCAGCCTGCTGCTGATGCCTGCCATATTGCCTGCTGTCTCATGTTCCCTTGGGGACTATGGACATTGTTTTCCCCCTGTGCATTTGGTTCTTGAAGTTGTGGGCATGGTGACATATTCTTCTCTTTGCCCACAGGGAATTTGCAAACAGCCATATTCCTCTGCAGCTGAATGTCACTTCAGCCATGTGTCCCCAGTCAAATGTACCACAGGGAAATGTCTCACCGCCTAGGTGCCTGAACCCTTCCTGGTCACTATAATGTAGTGGATCAGTGTGGGTTGTATCTTATGCATTTTTAAGCACTCCATGAATCTATCATGAATTTATCCATGAATCAGGGATACCATCAAATGCTTTTTTGTACTCAATCCATGCCATACTTAGATTCTTCCCCTTTTTACAGTTCTCCACTATGACTTTATTTAACAATAAATGATCCTTTGTTCCATATGACTTTCTTTTATTCCCCTTTTGTTCTACTGCCATAATTGAGTTTTCTTCTAAATGACTATAAACTCTGTCGGCATTAATTCCCATGTATAGTTTATACATCGTCAGAAGGCAAATTATTGTTCTATAATTTTTAGGGTAGCTTGCAGGTTTACTCTTAAGTAGGAGCATTGTTATTCCTGTTTCAGCCAGGTTGGTGTCTGTTCTGGGTGCACATATACATAGTTCTTACTCATGGCTAAACCTTTGTGCAAAGATGTTAATACTTTTAACCAGAAGTTAGGTACTGCATCTGGGCCTGGGGTTTTCCAATTAGAGGATTTTCTTAACTTTGTTTCAATCTTTCTAGCTGTTACGTTATCCCATTTCATATCCTGTACCTTTAAACTTCTTATTCTTTCTTTTACTTCTTCTATCCATTTAGCATCTTTGTTATGTTCTGTAGGATCTTCATAGATACTTCTCCAAAATCTATTTCTTCTTTTTTTTGGTGGTCTTTCAATTCCTTTTAAATTATTTCCCAGTTCTTTAAAAAACCTTTTTGTGTCATCAATAAATTGCTTATTTTGCACTTTTAATTTATATTTAACTTCATATCTTCTAAGTTTTTCTGCCTGTGCTGAAATTTTTAGTTTGTTATTTGCAATAGTGCATGATAGATCCTGGTCTGTTCTAATATTGCGCACTGCTTTTATCACATCTATCTTTCTTAGTATTTTTGTTGATCTATTCCCTCTTCTATAGTCTTCGAACCGTGAACTTTTTGTCTTAATTGCTTTATAATTTTCTCTATTCAGTATTTCCATGATGGTATTCGATTTCACCCCTTCCTTTCCCTCACTATCCTGTGTTCATGTGGTAGAAGTTTATCCATTATTAATTTAGCTGCATGGTAATATTTCCTGTTTACTTCTGTTATATCGCATGGATCTCTATGAACAGTCCTAATTACTGTGTTCATTTGTTTTATCAGACTTCTGACTTTTTGGGTTTTATTAACCTTCTGCAGTCTGTTTCTTTAATTGATCTTTATATATCTGTCCATGTCTATTAAATCAAGTGATTCTTCTCTTAGCTCATTTTCTTCCAAACTGAGGGCACATCTCTTATTTTCCAATTCTTGCAGGCATTCTATACAAGTTTCTGTGGCATCTTCCTATGACACATTCTCATCAATTTCATCCTGTGCCGTCCGTTGCTCTATCATACGGGAACTCACTGGCCTATCACTCCTTAACATTGACTGCATCAGAGTTTCCACAATTTTCTGTTCCTTCCCTTGCTGTCTAGCTTCAAGTGAATGTTTATGCTGGTTTCCTGTTGAAGGCACCAAATTATCTTCATATGGCACTTGACCAATTGCTTCCTGTAACCACTGGTTTCCCCTTAATTTGGATATTCATTACTCTATCCTGTTGTGGTGATTTCTGAATTAGATTTTCTATACTAAATCCTTCACTTTGCAGATACTTCATAACCTCAGTTTCTATTTCTTTAACTTCTCCATTACTAATCTCCTTTTCCGCTTTTCCTCTTTGTCTTCTTATTTTTTTTGTATTGTAAAGTTTTCCATATCCAGATTCCTTTGCCTGTATTTCTCTTCATTATTCCCCAGCTGTGTGAGTTTCTCAATGATGCCTGAGTGATGGATTGTGTCAAAGGCCTTGGCTATGTCAAGATAGGCAGCGTGAACTGTTTTGCCTTCATCAAGGGCCTTGGTGACATTATCGAAGAAGTACGCCAAGATTAGCAGGCAAGATCTTCCCTTAACAAAGCCAAACTGGGTCAGTTCAAGAGTCTGAAGATCACCTATATCCTTCTTGATAAGATGATGATTCTCTCTATGGCCTTACAGATAAGGTATGGGTCTATTGCTCCTGGGGTCAGCTAAGAGACCCCTTTGTGCAAGGGAATTATGGTTGCTGTTTTCCATTCAGCTGGGACAAAGCCAGTGCTTAGACTGAGATTGAAGACCATGCTCAGTGGTTCCACTAACTCCTGTTTTAGAACATTTAATAGGCAGCCTGGGATGTTGTCCAGTCCCTCGGATGTTGGCCTTGGAGAGTGCGGCTATGACCTGCTATCTGGAGATATTAGGCAGAAGACTGGTGACAGGTATGTTATGGGGTATGATTGGTGGGGACAAGGGAGTGAAGTTTTCACCAAACCTGTCCGCTAGCAGGTTGGTGATGTCCTCAGGTTCAGTATAACTGGTACCATCCACACCTAGTTTGGCACAAAGCTGGGCCTTCCCTTTTCGATTTTGGACATAGCTAAAGAATGCTTTGTGATTTACCTTAGCTAGGGATGCTAACTTAGTTTCATAATTAACTTTAGAGTACTTTACAAAATGTCTAATCTGCTTGTTTATGCTTTGGAATGAGTTCTTCATTTGCTTGGACCGTTCCCTGTTGTTTTTTTGACTGCAGTTTTTTTCTCTTATTATATAGCCTTTTTATGCTGGATGTCCACCAGGGTGGCCTATTTTTTCATGAGGATCATGATTTGATCAGTTCCAGTATGGCCGAGCCTATACATTTATACAGATGTTTATACAGGACATTTGTGTACACCTCAGTATATAGGTCATTGCTGATAGTGTGGGCAGGGGGTCTGAAACTACTGATGTCATCACTCAGTAGGCTATAGTTTGCTTTGGAGAAATTTTGTAACCTTTTTGCTCCTAAGAGTGGGTCAGGTGCAATCATTACTTTGAATAAGACTGATGTATGATCGGACTTTACCAGGGAGGGCCCCACACATAGGGTGGTGCAGTGCTCCCCCATGTTGGCGAGCACTATGTCAGGGATGTTAGAGCCCCTTGTGGGGGTGCTGACTATCTACTCCAGAGCATTTGTGTTAACAAAGTCCAGGAACCTTTGGGCAAGCGAATTTGTGCTCATATATATTACCAAATTGATAGAAGGATAGTTAAAGTCACCCATGACCAGGGTATTTGGCTGTACTGACAGTGACTCAAGTAGGTCCAGGTGGGCTGTGCAATTTTTGTGGTTCATGCTGGGGGACCTATAGCGAACAATGAGATGTAGGGGGGGGGCATCTTTCCTACAGTTAGTTAGACTTAGAGTAACTCTAGGGAGTCATACTGTTTATCCAGTCTAGAGGTGTATATGTCTTTAATGAGGGTGGATACTACTCCTCTCTTGTTTTTTTCATGTTTGTTGTGTGGTTTGAATGTGTGTAAGGCATTGTAGCCCTGCATGGCTGGGGTACTGTCTCAGGCCTTGAACCATGCTTCAGTGACTGTGCAGACACCAGCATCTTCCAGGGTGAGAATTGCTTCAGTTGAGTGCAGTTTCTGATTTAAACTACTAGCATTAAGCAGCAAAACCCTGACGGTGTTTCTGGAAGATATTTTTATGTTGGAAATTGTGTTCTTATGACAGTGCCTAAAAAGGCACTATGGGGAAGGCAGTTACCTTTACCAGCAACATAAAGCCTAGAAGCTACAGGTGAAGACCATCTCTGGCAAAGCAGTGTGATCTGTCAACCATATCATCCCAGGCTATCAAATATTGAATCCCCCTGGACTGACACCAGAAACTAAGCCAACTGTTGAAGTCAATCATTTTTTGTTTGTATTATGGCATCATCCTGGGTGAAGGAAGAATACTGCTTAGGACTAGGGACATACCGGACTGGGACACATAATCTGAAAGCTCTATGATGTCTCTATTTGTGGGTTTATGTGTTGCGTGCTTGGTATATATGGGAGGTGGAGTGTGGGTGCTGACAACCTGCTTGGTATTTACTTTGTTGTTATGTGAGAGAGAACATTGATTCCAAATTCATAGTGTAGATACATCTTTCACATATTTTATTTGCATGTTTTAGGAGTAGTAGGTTGTCTATATACATGAGGCAATTGCTACATTGCCTCAGGATGCCCATTTCAATCAGGCTGGCTGGAGAAATGATAGGAAACTGACCTTCCATTATGCCAGGTGCATTCTGTAATAAGTGGTGGAGAGTGGGCTAGATGGACTAGGTTCTGTTGTAGAACTAAAACAAATCATCTAATCTATAGCATCATATGATCACAGGACATTACTAGGCTACTGGCCCTGAGGTCCTTACAAGCCTAGCCAAGATTTTGGCCCATGTTCCAACAAGTCAGCACCCTATGCCACTGTCCAGCAGGGATACAGGTGGAATCTCAGGGGTGTATATTGTGTTCCTCATCCAGTTATCCAGGTTGTGCTCAAAAAGGGTTAAAGAGGTGTTCTGCTTGACTTGGACAGGGAGTCTATTCCCCAAAAGGGGGAGTCTCTGGGACACAAATCTGTCCTGCCAACAAGTTCTATTGATGTCACAGACCAGGTTGAAGTCACACGTGTGGGTTACTTGAGTGGAGCTTGACTTGCGGATATGCAAGAGTCCCATCAAGGCAGGGTCTGAGATTGCTTTGTATGCCATTCAGAAGTCACCTCTGAGGAGTCTGTAGGAGACTGAGTAGAGGGATAGGGCCTTTAGCCTATATTTGTAGGGTAGATGTTTGAGGCCCTGGATTCTCCTAGTGAGGAACCTCTGTGGTTTCTCCAGCTGCTGCATGTGCTTTGTGAGGTACATGCTGAAAGGGGCATTGTACTCAATAATGGGTCTTATAAGGGAAGAATACAGGGATGTTAAGACCACCTTGTCCCTGGATGAGATACCCTTTCTAATGAGGTGGGCCATGTAGAAAGCTTTTTATACAATGGAGGCAATATGGTGGTCAAACGTCAGTTTGCTATCAACCTGGGTGCCCACGTCCATTACAACTGATTATGTGCTTAGACATTATTATCAATGTGATAATTTGTGGGGACATCACTCCCCTCAAAGGGGATGATGATGCATTTTTTGGTGTTCAGTTTGAGGCCATGTTTCTGGCACCAGTCATTTGTTTGAGTGAGACCCTCTTGGAGGATGTCCACATCACTAGGGGAATTGATGACAGCATCCAGCTTGCAGTCATCTGTAAATTTGGTCAGTCATAGCCACTGGTTTTGGCCTGCACCTCAGGAAAGTATATCTCAAACAGCAGAGGCACTGAGACTAATCCTTGGGGTACACCACTTGTTATGGGTCGACTGCTTGAGGTGGCTTCCCCTATTTTGACTAGGTGGGTTCTATCAGTGAGCCAGTTTGCTACCCACCTGGTAACATATGGATTAATGCCTAGTTGAGATAGTATATCTATTATACCTCAGTGGGGAATAGTATCAAAGGCTTTGGTCAGGTCAAGGTAGGCAGAGTGCACCATCTTCCCCTCATCCATGGCCTTGGTGACTGTCTCAAAGAAGTCGACCAAATTTAACAGGCATGACCTCCACTTCACAAAACCAAACTGTGTGGGATTGAGTGTCTGGAGGTTGCCAATGTCCTTGTTAATGAGGTCCATGATAATACATTCCATGGTCTTGCAGATCAGGCCAGTTAGTCTGAGGGGCTCAGAATATCCAACGTAACCAAACACAAAACCAAGAAAAGAAACAAAATCCAAGGCAACAGGACCCGAATCTCAAAATGATATAGTCGCTAAACCAGTAGGTTAAAACAGCTCCTTTACTGACACGAATCAAGACCAAACAATAAATCCACCAAGCACTTCCGCTCGGTTATTACCGAGCTTCTTCAGAGTTAAAATACATTATAAGGCCATTGGCCTTTTAAATAGTAATTGCAAGGTCACATGGCTACCCTCATCCCATTAAAATACCACCCTTGATCAGATTTTAAGAATGTAGTGCATAAAATGTTTCATTAAAAAGTTGTGAACTCTCAATCTACAAACCAAACTCGAAATATGAACCAGCCAAATAATAACTTATGAAATACATACTATGTTAAATTCATATAAAAAAGTAGGTTTATGAGTTGGTATACACATAACATGAATAAGTAAATAAATAGATAAATAAATAAATGTATATAAATAAATATATATACAAATAAATAAATATATAAATATATCTGAATATATAAATATATAAATAAATATATAAATATGTGTGTAAACATGTAAGCAATCCACCTCTTTGCAAAGTGTAAGTAAACCTACCTACCATGAACCAAAAAACATTAAATAACAAAATCCTGTTGTAAATTGATTTATAGCCATGCTCTCCTTAATTTAAGCACACTATTAATGTTCAAAGCTTCATTCATTGCAGGGGGTCTACCTGCATCCAATCTTAGCTGCCAGAACAGTTCCCGATATTCCAATCTGGCTTCCCAGTTACCCCCTCGTGGGTCAGGTGTCACTTGTTCCAGAATCATGAACTTAAGTTGCATCTTCTCACATGTCTGAGAGTGCTTAAAAAAGGCATTAGTTTCTTTACCTTTACTGATGTCGTATTGGTGTTCATACACTCTTTTCCTAAAGTGTCTTTCCGTCTTACCTACGTAAAAACTGTGGCAATGTGTACAAACACCCAAATACACCACTCCTTTAGTGCCACAGTTAAAATATTTGTTGACCTTATATTTGAATTTCCTAGAAGGGATGTAAAAAAACATCCAGATTCAGTATAAAGGTACATTGATTACAAGAACCACACTTATATGTGCCTGTCTTCTTTCTAGTGGGTTCCTTATTGGTAGCCTTGTTCTTCTCAAACAGTTCTTTTAAGTTCATTCCTCTTTTTCTAAAAAACTCGGTACCTGGGGGATAAATTGTTTTATATCATCATTTATTGATATTATGGGCCAATATTTCAAAATGGTCTGTTCTATTGTTTGGGAATTGGAAGAGTATGTAAATGCAAAACTGTTCCTATGTTTAAAAATGTTATTGTTTACTGTCTGTTCTGAGCTAGCTAACCCAGTTCCCAACAAAGGATAATAGCTGGATCCTCTTTTCTCAATAACTTCTTTGGTCAGCTCCTCTATTAATTTGACCGGGTATCTCTTTTCCTTAAACAAAACACAAAGTGTGTTGACGTCCTCCATAAAATAATCTAAGGTACTACACATCCTTGAGGCCCTAATCAACTGGTCCTTGACTATCCCCTTTTTTTGATAGAAGGGTGTCCACTGTCAAAATGGAGGCAGGCATTGGAAAAGGTGGTCTTTCTAAAAAGTTTGGATTGGAAACAACTGTTAACATAATCTTTAATTAAGGTTACATCCAAATAATGCAGAGTATCTTGATCAATGTTGTGAGTAAACCTTAAAAACTCAGTGCTGTCATTAATATGTTCTAAGAACCTACTCAAATCATGTAAGGAACCGTTCCATAATAGGCAGATGTCATCCAAATATCTAGTGTAGTGTGTGATAAACTCCTTCCATGGTGTGTTGAAAACAAACTGCTGCTCCCAATAATAAAGTACACAGTTGGCATACAGTGAGGCACAACATGCTCCCATTGCGACGCCTTTCTTTTGGCGGTAAAATTCCCCATTAAAATAGATGAAGTTATTCTCTAGAACTCTGTCCATTAATTCTACCACCAAATTGATGACCCTATTACTCAACGTGGTGTCGACTCTGAGCACTTGCCTAAACCATTCAAGTCCTACCACGTGCGGAATGCTCGGGAACAAATCAATAATATCAATGGTTACCATGAGGAGTTTTGGAGAAAACATCTGCTGATTAATGACCCTTAAAAAATGCCAAGAGTCTTTGCAATTGTGCACAATTGGGGCTAAAACTCTTTTAGTTATGTGATCTATAAATTTTGCCAAAGGCTCTGTGATACTGCGTGCCCCCGAGACAATGGGCCTAAATCTAAGAGGGTCCAAACCTTTATGGGTTTTTGGAATCCCAAACATTGTAGGTACTTTTGGTTTCACAACATGAAAATAATTGTATAACTGCTCGTTAATAGTACCTTGCAAGAGGTGATCATACAAATAATAACTTATTTTGGAATAAGCTAAATTGATTTCATTACGAGACACCAATTCATATTGTTCTACGTCTTGTAACATCCCCTGTAAACTAAAATCGTAATCCATTTGATACATCAACCCAACACCCCCACCCTTATCAGGTTTCATCAGCCGGCAATTTTCCTGTTTTAGGTTGTCAATCAACTGAAATTCTTCGTAACTAAGATTCAAAGGGTGTAAATCTCTCTTTTCTTTACCAATCCTTCTAATGTCGTTCTCCACCATTTCTTCAAAAATCTTATGATGCGGGTGTGTAGGGGGGTTAAAAGTGCTGGCTCTAGTTAAATCCGAGTTGAGGCTGGCTTGACCTTTAAAGAATATCGAAAGGTTCAGCTGTCTGATGAACAACTTAAGGTCTATCAAAGTATTAATAATATTGGAAGGGCCAGATGGAACAAAATTAAAACTTTTTAAAAACAAAACAAAATGTTCGTCTGTGAGCCCTAAATCAGTAAGGTTAAAAATTGTAAAATTGTTTCTCCTAAAAATAACTTGTTTAGATAGGGCCTCTTCTATTACTAGTGGTGTAACTGGGTCTACAAATTCTATTTCTGTGTGTAGTTCCGCCCTGGAATTTGACGTCTCGACCCTCGCATCCTTGAATGGTTTAGGCAAGTGCTCACAGTCAATGCCACGTTGAGTAATAGGGTCATCAATTTGGTGGTAGAATTAATGGACACAGTTCTAGAGAATAACTTCATCTATTTTAATGGGGAATTTTACCGCCAAAAGAAAGGCTTCGCAATGGGAGCATGTTGTGCCTCACTGTATGCCAACTGTGTACTTTATTACTGGGAGCAGCAGTTTGTTTTCAACACACCATGGAAGGAGTTTATCACACACTACACTAGATATTTGGATGACATCTGCCTATTATGGAACGGTTCCTTACATGACTTGAGTAGGTTCTTAGAACATATTAATGGCAGCACTGAGTTTTTAAGGTTTACTCACAACATTGATCAAGATACTCTGCATTATTTGGATGTAACCTTTATTAAAGATTACATTAACAGTTGTTTCCAATCCAAACTTTTTAGAAAGACCACCTTTTTCAACACCTGCCTCCATTTTGACAGTGGACACCCCTTCTATCAAAAAAAGGGGATAGTCAAGGGCCAGTTGATTAGGGCCTTAAGGATGTGTAGTACCTTAGATTATTTTATGGAGGAGGTCAACACACTTTGTGTTTTGTTTAAGGAAAAGGGATACCCGGTCAAATTAATAGCGGAGCTGACTAAAGAAGTTATTGAGAAAAGAGGATCCAGCTATTATCCTTTGTTGGGAACTGGGTTAGCTAGCTCAGAACAGACAGTAAACAATAACATTTTTAAACATAGGAACAGTTTGGCATTTACATACTCTTCCAATTCCCAAACAGTAGAACACACCATTTTGAAATATTGGCCCATAATATCAATAAATGATGATATAAAACAATTTATCCCCCAGGTACCGAGTTTTGTTAGAAAAAGAGGAATGAACTTAAAAGAACTTTTTGAGAGAAACAAGGCTACCAACAAGGAACCCACTAGAAAGAAGACAGGCACATATAAGTGTGGTTCTCGTAATCAATGTGCCTTTATGCTGAATCAAGATGTTATTTACATCCCTTCTAGGAAATTCAAATATAAGGTCAACAAATATTTTAACTGTGGCACTAAAGGAGTGGTGTATTTGGGTGTTTGTACACATTGCCACAGTTTTTACATAGGCAAGACGGAAAGACACTTTAGGAAAAGAGTGTATGAACACCAATACAACATCAGTAAAGGTAAAGAAACTAATGCCTTTTTTAAGCACTCTCAAACGTGAGAAGATGCAACTTAAGTTCATGATTCTGGAACAAGTGACACCTGACCCACGAGGGGGTAACTTGGAAGCCAGATTGTAATATCGGGAACTGTTCTGGCAGCTAAGATTGGACGCAGGTAGACCCCCCTGCAATGAATGAAGCTTTGAACATTAATAGTGTGCTTAAATTAAGGAGAACATGATTATAAATCAATTTACAACAGGATTTTGTTATTTAATGTTTTTTGGTTCATGGTAGGTAGGTTTACTTACACTTTGCAAAGAGGTGGATTGCTTACATGTTTACACACATATTTACATATTTATTTATATATTTATATATTCATATATATTTATATATTTATTTATTTATATATATATATTTATTTATATACATTTATTTATTTATTCATGTTATGTGTATACCAACTCATAAACCTACTTTTTTGTATGACTTTAACATAGTATGTATTTCACAAGTTATTACCTGGCTGGTTCATGCTTCGAGTTTGGTTTGTAGACTGAAAGTTCACAACTTTTTAATGAAACATTTTATGCACTACATTCTTAAAATCTGATCAAGGGTGGCATTTTAATGGGACGAGGGTAGCCATGTGTCCTTGCAATCGCTCTTTAAAAGGCCAACGGCCTTATAATGTATTTTAACTCTGAAGAAGCTCAGTAATAATCGAGCGAAAGCGCTTGGTGGATTTATTGTTTGGTTTTGATTCATGTCAATAAAGGAGCTGTTTTAACCTACTGGTTTAGTGACTATATCATTTTGAGATTCGGGTCCTGTTGCCTTGGATTTTGTTTCTAGTCTGAGGGGCTATAATTTTCTGAATTGGTGGACCCTCCCCCTTTGTGCAAAGGGATGACAGTCGCTGCCCTCCACTCGGCTGAGATGAAGCCGGTACTCAGGCTTTGGTCGAATAGGTTGCCTAATGGTGCTGCAAGTTCCTGCCTGAGTTTGAGTAGGATGCAGCCTGGGATGTTTTCAGGTCCCATGGAAGCTGTATTTTTGCCTTTGAAAGGGCAGTGATGACTTGGTAGATAGAGATAGGGGGAGGGAGGCAGGTACTGAGGATGTCCTGTTTTACTGATGGGGGGAACAGAGGGGTGAAGTTTTCACTGGACCTGTCTGCCAGCAGATTGGTTATATCTCCAGCGTTTGTGTATGTGGTGTCCTTGACCACCAGTTCTGAGCAGGTCTGGGTGCTTCCATTGAGCTTGCAGACATAAGTGAAGAAGGCCTTATGATTGTCTTTAGTAAATGTGGCCAGTTTGGACTAGAAGTTTGCTTTGGAGGATTTCACTAGTGCTCTTATTTTCTTGTTCAGGCTAAGGAGAAATTGCTTCCAATTAGGCACCTGCTCCTTATTGGTCTTGGACAGCATTTTTTCCCTTTTATTACAGAATTTATTTACTGCAGATGTCCACCAGATAGGTTTACTCTTCCCTGAGTAGGATAATTTTATCCTGTCAGGTATTCCTGATTCCATGCAGCTATATAAATGCTCATATAGTACTTTGATGTAGGTTTGGACATATGTGCCAGTTTCTATTGCGGGGAACAGGGCTGTGAAGCTGTTTATGTCTTCCCTCAGGAGGTTGTAATCAGCTTTGGAGAAGTTCTTTTTTTTTTTACTCTAGCTAGGGGGGGTCAGGGGAGATGGTAACTTCAAAAGTGGCTACTTTGTGGTGGGATTTTACCAGGGATGATGACACTGTAGGGATGCTGCAGTGGTTACTCATGTTGGTTAATACAAAGTCCAAGATAGTTTCACCTCTTGTGGGGGTATCAACCAACTGGTCCAAGGCATTTGCATTGACGAAATCAAGGAGTCTCTGGGCATTTGTGTTTTGGCATGAGTATTTCTTCCAACCTATGGTTGGATAGTTAAAGCTGCCCAGGATCAGCGTAAAGGATTGAATCTTGATATATTTGAAGAGGGCTAGATAGGTGGAGTGGGCATCTTGAGTCAATGTTGGAGGCCTATAGCTAGCTATGATTTGAATAGAGATCTTGTCAGTTGTTAACTGCACCTGGAGTGTTTCCTGTGTGTCATACTGTTTGGTCAGCCTGGAGGTGTGTATGTCTTTTGTATATATTGCAACTCCACCTCCTTTTGCTTTGCTGCCCTCAGTTTGGTGTCTGAATGTATGATAGGATGAGTAACCTGGTATGCCTGGGGTGCCCTTTGCAGCTTTGAACCAGGTTTCTGTGAATGCACAAATGTCAGCATCTTTCAGGGTTAAGTATGCTTGCAGTGAGTGCAGTTTCATGTTCAGACTCATAGCGTTTATCAGCATGACCTTTAATTTACGTTTTGATAAAATTTTCATGTTGTTAGTTTTGTCTTCATGGTATTGCCTAAAAAAGGCACTATGGGGGAGGCAAGAGCCTTTGCCAGGAGCCTGAAGCCCAAGGGACACAGATGCAGGCCATCTCTGGCAAAACATCGTGGTTTGTCAATTATGTCATCCCAGGCTGTCAGGTACTGGATCCCCTTGGAATGACACCAGAAACTAAGCCAATTGTTAAAGTCAATCATTTTTGTTTGTATTGAGGCATCATTCTGGGTGACAGTAGAATGCTGCTTAAGGCTAGGATCATACCTGCCTGGGACACATATTCAGCGAGTTTGATCATGTCTCTCTTCATATAGTCCAGGAGGTACATCTCAAGTCACTCATGCCAACATGTAGGTTTAGGGGTAGAAACGTGCACTAGCTCCTCAGAATGTGCAGCTGAGTTACTCTCTGGGCATACGTTTGCAGCTATACATGGCAGTGCTAACGCCCGTTGCACAGTGCACAATTATCTGCTTTAAATATCAGCTAAGTGAAAAAGTTTTCAAACAATCCGACCAATAGAAATGCCAAAGACTGAGCCTTGTTCCAAGAGTCCCCAACTCAGATGGGTCCTTGACTACACTCTTCTGCCACAAGTGTGCAGGAGGGCCCTCTTAATCTAAGATGGCTGGCTTTAGTGCTCAGAAAATGCCAAACTATCTAGATTCAGCAAGTCTGAAACTAGCCTATGCTATAGATTATTCAAGTACCTAAATAGGCAGTGCAAAAAACACAGCCACAAGCAATAAAAACAGTTTAAAGTAGGTGGTAAAACAGTTGCAAACAGTTTAAAAGTGCAAAGAAGGTTATAAAAATACTTATTTTTCTGTAGAATTCAAAGGATGCCTAGGATTTTAATCTGATTGACTAAAGATCTCTGACTAAGGAGTTCAAACTCTGAGCAGCTCTGGTAAACTGATAAACTTTCTTTATCAAAACTTCATTATCTCCTTCAAGGGGTTGGAAACACAGGCTGGTTACCCAGGCATGCAATTGGTCACTTCCAGTTAATCACAGACATATTTTTAAACTGCTGCAGTTTAGACATTTCATTAGCCTTCCAGGAACCATCATAATCTCGACATATTCATAGAGAAAATAATGTGTAATTTGAATACCAGAAAATATAGCCTTAAATCTGGAAACTGCAGCCACTCATTCTAAACGTTCTTAAGGTCATTATCCTCACCTTGACCATCATGAACAGTTGCCAATTATACTTCATAATGACCCATGTTTATTCAGAGCCCATTTTGTGCGAATGGTGTGCAGTAGGTGTTGACTGGTAGTAAAGCGGTTTCAGCAATGACAGCATCTTCACAAGCTCACCCTCTTGGTCTGTCAACTGCCATCTATTTTATCAACTCTGCATGTGCTCCTCCCTCTAACATCCAAAATAGCTCAGCCTGAAGGTGATCAATGACTATCACAGATGTGGGAAAAATATAATCGCTAAAAAATGGCTTTGCAACATTTTTTTTAAAACTAGACAGTATACTAAAACACTCAGGCAGTTCCCAAATAAATGCTTTTCCATCTAGTGCTAGGCTGAGAATAACTTTAAGTTCATCATCTACAAAGAAACTATTTGCAGAAAAGAAATGAGCATCCCTCTGTCTTTGCAAATGAATATTTGCTTTAGGTAGATAATGACTTCGTTGTGAATACAAAAAGGGGCAAGGAAAGGGGGCGTCATTGCTGCATAACACATCTGTGAGAAGTCGTGTCCCAGGTCTAGAGATGCATTTTTACCAAGGTATTGGTATTGGTAACATTTACAAGCTTGCTAAATAATCTATGTGTCTTTCCCTCAATTTATTTTCTCCAGGTCTTTTGGGTTTCTAATACCATGATGGGAATGGACCCCATTCCTAAGTCAAGGTATGATTACAGCTCATGAAATTAGTACTGTTTCAGTCTTTGACATTAGCCAAGAGTGCTCTTCTTAGCACCTGCTGCATGCCTAGAGTTGCTTTCTTCTGTAATTCATGTGGGGTTACATATATTGGTAGCATATCTAAGTATGACTGTAAATTATTTTCTATTACACCCATTGCTCCTACTACTATTGGAACCGGGCATCTTTCTTGCAGAACAGAATCATCACTTCCAGAACCCAAGAAAACATTGTTATATTAAATCTACCAAATCTTGTCTTTGTCAAAACTAAACTTTTATTATAACATTCCAAATTAAAGTTTAAAAATGGATTTTTATTTTGTCATGTCACAATAAAAATTAGACTTTTATTAAAGATAGAACATGGTTGTTTAGCTATAGAAGACAGAAATTCTACAAAGCATAACATACAAGGGGTGCATCTTTAAACATAAGTAATGACATATCAGGAAATTTATACCAGCTCAGAAGACTAAAAACTAGTTTAGAGTGTCTTGCAGTTAGAACAGATCCTTATGTGTCTAGCTGGGGATGGGAGTTACAGTGCAGTGGAATATAAACTAATTGGTATTCTGATTCTGGAGACTGAGATAGAGGTGCTAGACAAACTGCAGGTCACTCTACACATATACTGCGGGCTGTCTTTCAAGACTCCCCATGATACACTCTTGATTGATACACCCATGATTGCCAAATGAGAAACTATTTATATTACCAAGAATTTAGCACCGACTTGTAATATTTCATCCTCCCTTTGCAGATGGTGGAGTGTTTCTCGTATTATATCAAACACACAGGGAAGGCAGACAGCCAAATGTGGGCTCTCCTTATATTCTTGCCTACAAGAGGAACCATTTCAGATGGCATGGCTAATAACTTGAAGTTCTTAATGATTCTTAGTTCCTCAGTTACAACGTATATTTTGACTGCAGTAGATTTTTACTGTCATTTAGCCAGAAGTCTCTACTTTGTCTTCTGAAAGATGTCTTAGTAGGGACTGTTTATTGAGCTGCCATTAAACTGAAGTCTGTCACAGGTCAAGACAGTTCAAGTTAAAGAAGTACTTGGAACAGAACTGTGGTAGAGTGCAGAAATGACTACGATCTATGGAAGGAGCTTGGCTAGAAATCACTTGAAGATGGAGATGAAGGGACATGGTTAAACAACAGTGGAGCAGGACATCTTCTCATAAGATAACAGAAGAGATAAGCCCTTCATATGGGAGCAAATAAATTATGTGACAGAGATGCAAGAGTCTGCCAGATGAGATGGATAGGAGGGGTGAGACAGTACAATTATTATAATAGTAGCTGGAGAAAGACTCCACAGAGGAATTCAAGAGAGCATAGGGCATTCGGAGAATGGGAGAGGGAGAAGAGAGTTGTAATAGAGTGAATACACTTAAAGTACAAAATAGATAACAGCACTCTCTTTTTATGCCAGGCCAGTGTAATGTAATAAAATCCTCAAGTCAGTGGGGTTGCTGGGATATCCATTGAAAGCCTAAAAAGGCCAATCCAGAAATTTGAAGGTTGGCATCGTAGAAATTAGGAGCAGTGTCTACACATCTATGGCTTTTAGCTGAAGATTCCCTAAGAATGCACAGGGTCCTGTATTTGGTTTAACCATTGTGCAGTGGCAAAATAGGTGGTTGCCTAGATCTGAGCTGGAGAACTGGGACTCTAAGCATCACAGCTTGAATACTGCTGTGAATGAAACCATAGTCTTATTTATGCATGTGACTTAGAACTCACATGTCAATGCAAAGGTTTTACATACCATTTAATACACAACTGAAACTAAAATATGAAACTAGAACTTTTCTCCCATGACATCCATATAAATGCACTGATCAGATGTACATGTCAGTCAACAAACGATAATGGATAAATAAATTATAAGTATTATAACATAATAGCTTTGGAGAATGGGTATGTGCCTTTAAAAGCACATTCAAATGTGTTTTACATTCTAGAGTATGGTGATATGGGGATATTCTCACAGCAGTTAGTTAAATAACAAGGCTTTAATTGACAATCATGGTGGCCTATAAGGAAGTTGCCTCTAAACAACAAGCAGGAACTTATTTTTTGACATAGAGGATCATTTAAAGGAAAACTTGGAAGCGTGGCATGAGAACTCAGCCAGTACTATCCAGAAGACTATATGTATATATATATATATATATATATATATATAAGTGTGTGTGTGTGTGTGTGTGCGTATGTCCGTGTGTGTGTGGTGTGATATATATATATATATATATATGTTTGTGTGTGTGTGTGTGTGTGTGTGTGTGTGTGTGTATATATGTATATATATATATATATATATATATATATATATATATATATATATATATGTATGTATATATTATTTAACTACTAGTTGGACCTGAAAAAGGCAGCCTTGGAATTTACATGTGGTTAAAAAACAGCCTGCATCCTTAATGCTTGTATGAACTGAGCACTGTTATTAGAAATATACTAAGATATCATGTGTGTTATTTTGAAACTGCAAATTAGGTGTGCAGTTCTTTTGCTTCCTTTCTTTCCTTGTTAAAAATTTACCTGTGTTTAATGTCTTACATATCTCCTAGCACTTACAGTATATAATCCTGTATTTGTCTACTTTACTTAGACGCGGACTAGTAGATTGGGGCCAGAACCTTTTTCAGTTGTATCCCATGATAAATGCATTAGAAAAAAATATGTATTCAAAATCAGCTGAAAACATTTATTAAGAAATGCTCTAGTAGCACAAAAGAGAGAAGGTATTCAGTTTTACATTATAGCAGGAGAATAGATACAAGACATTACAGCTGACAGAGAACTAAATGCATTATTTAACAATGTATTCATGTACATAATGAGTATTTGGTTTTATTGTATAACACAGAACCAGACACTGCAGTATGGTTGACAAAAAGCTACAAACATCATTTGCAACATATTCAGATTGCTCAGTAGGACAATTATTTCAAGTTTTTAATGAAAAAGTAGAGTTTGTTCTGCATGAGGTAGCCAGTATAAAAAATACCTCTACCTTGATATAGCTATTAGATAACTTAGAACTAAGATTTTGAAGAATACTAAACTTTTATAATTTTTCATATTTGATGCAAGGCAATTCCATACTGTAGGACATAAGAAAAAGATCATTGTATACAAGCTGTATTGAAGGATTCCCTACATGTGGTACAGAGTGAAGAGGACATCAATCACAAGTGAATGAGCTGTCACTCAATGATTGCCTTTTCTCAGAGATAATCACTTCCATTTCTATTACAGTGAAAGCTGTGATTCACTCTTTTTGAGATTGTTCTGCTGTTGTGCAATTGAGGAGTTGGTATAAATAAAGGAGTATGAGGGTTTAAAAGCCTACCACATGAGGGTCACCCCCCTGAAAAAAATACTTATTTTAGTTTTCTCATTGATTTGAAATTTGAACAGTTGTATTTGTCCAGTCAGAGCTTTGACCTATAATTACCCTGCAATACACAGTAGAAGCCTACACTGAATGGTGCTCTTGTAAGTATAATCATCCATTGTCAGATACAAGTGAAAAATGACATGCACTGGTTTCAGGCTTGTGGGCGATAGTGGGAAAATGCACAAGGTCTGATGCTGTATGTAACTCTAGATAGACATAAGGAGGTTATTTCTGTGACAGGAAGATAATATTTTGTAATGATGTACAGTAATAACTCTGGTGATGGATAAGGATCTGTTATATAAATATTTACCACATTATTATTTTTCACTTAAACAATAAAAACAAAAGTAAAAATAAAAATAACATTCTTTTAGTTTTCACACTGACACAGTTATTCAAATACTTTACAGACCTTGACACAGAGCAGCTCCCTCCTCACAATCTGATTATTTTTGTGACTGCCCATGTTTTAAATGAAAACAGTAGTTTATATGGGAACAATTTATAAAGTGACATGTTATTGTCAAGGGTGAATGAAAATAAAGGATGTTACAATCCATGTGTAGAGCTTCTCATAAATACAATTCACTTTTGCTAGAAGTAACTGCTGTGTCAGTGATATTGTTGCTGATGTGAGGAGCAAATAATAACTTTTAGTTTTAAATCTATTTTTTATTTTTATTTTTATTAATTATGTGCTATATTTAGTTAATAAATAGACAGCACTTTGGTGCAGTGCTTGTAAACAAACATGTTAGCTGTTGAATTTGTATTGTGCAAATGATTTTATTCACTCATCCAAATGTATGGTGACCAACAACCCAGACTGGGGATGCATTACCATCTGCCGTAGCACAGCATCTCCTATAAGCCCACAACATCTCCTGACCTGCACACATACATAGCATAACCAGCTTGTCCCCCTCATCAGCAACACAGTCCCTGAAAGCTAGAGATCCTGATATATTATGGGAGTTAGAGGAGTTGGACAGCTGCCATAGCTGTAAGTAAAGTTAATAGAGTTGCATTCTGCAGTACATTTACTACACATTTTTAGATGCACCTTGCCCTAGGCCTTGGGTTCATATGTTCATAGGTTGCTACTAGGCTATCGGCCCTAGGGCCTATGCAAGCCTAGCCATAACAATTCCCTGGATATTTCTTCCCACAATAGTTACTTCTCCAGGCCCCTGTCTAGCAGAGCAACTGACATGATACCCGGGGTAAATTTCCTATCTCCCATCCAATCATCAAGGTTCCTTTTGAAGAGGGCCAATGAGGCACTCTGCTTGATATGTATGGGCAGTCTATTCCAGAGAATGGGAGTCTCTGGGTCAGGAACCTATCCCTCCAGCATGTTTTGTCATTGTGATGACAACGTTTAGATCCCTGTAGCGTGTGACTATGAGGGATTGGGATTTCTTTAAGTGGAGCATGTCCAACAGCTTAGGGTTTGACATGGCCTTGTATGTTAAGCAGAGATCACCTCTGAGTAGACAATATGCCACAGAGTATAGCTGGAGTTTTTGCAGACGGTCAGTATATGGCATCTGCTTTAGGCCTGTGATTCTTTTAGTGAGGTATTTCTGTGGCCTTTCCAGCTGTTGCAGATGTCTTGTGAGGTACATACCAAATGGGGCATTATACTCTATAATGGGTCTAATGAGGGATGAGTACAGTGGGACAATGACCTCCTTTTTTCTGGATGAAAAACTCTTAGTGATGAGGTGTGCCACATAGAAGGATTTCCTGACTGTTGTGGCAATGTGGTTATCGAAAGTGAGACCACTGTCCACCTGTGTCCCTAAGTCTCTCATCACACTTTTGATGTTTAGTGTCCTGTCACCTATGTGGTAATTCATGGGTACATGCTTTTTTCCAAAGGGGATAACTATACATTTCTTGGCATTAAGCTTGAGCCCATGGCTCTGGCACCAGGCATCTGTTTCTGTAAGGCCCTTTTGTAGAATATCCTCATCATTTGGGGATTCAATAATGGCTCCCAGTTTGCAGCCATCTGCAAACATTGTTAGCCAGAGTCCCTTAGTGTTGGCCTGTACTTCAGAGAAGTAGATGTCAGACTAGAGTGGTCCCAGGGCTGAACTCTGAGGTACTCCACTTGTCACTTGTCTGGAGCTGGATTTGGAGTTGGCTACTTTTACTGTCTGGCTTCTGTCAGTAAACCAGTTAGCAACCCATCGAGTGGCGTAGGGATTTATGCCCAGCTTAGTAAGTTTATCTATGATTCCAGAGTGGGGGATGGTGTCAAAGGCCTTGGAGAGGTCCAGATATTCTGTGTGGACTGCCTTACCCTTGTCCACAGCTCTGGAGACTGATTTGAAGAAGTCAATCAGATTCAGGAGACAAGATCGGCCCTTTACAAATCCAAACTGGGTGGGGTCCAGTGTTTGAAGGTTGCCAATGTCTTTGTTTATAAGTTCCATGATAATGCGTTCCATGCCCTTGCAAATCAGGCTTGTCAGACTGATGGGACGGTAGTTCCCGGGATCCAAGGTGGATCCTCCCTTGTGGAGCGGGATAACTGTAGCTGAGTGCCACTCAGTGGGCATGAAGCCTGAGGTGAGGCTATGATTAAACATGACACTTAGGTGAGGTGCCAGTTCATTTTGTAGTTCATGTAGTACAAAGCCTGAGATGTCATCTGGTCCCATGGATGCTGTATTCTTAGCTTTGGAGAGTGCGGTTTCTATCTGTGTGGCCGTGATTATCGGAAATTGGCAATCTTTAGGGGGTGAGAGGGGAGTGAAGTTGGCACTAAATCAATCTGCCAGGATATTGGCAATATCCTTGGGATCAGTATATTTAATGCCATTCTGTTGTAACTCAGAGCAGATCTGAGCATTGCCATTTAGATTCTTGACATAACTATAGAATGCCTTGTGGATGTCTTTGGAATCTTTGGCAATTTTATTTTTGTAACTAGCTTTTAAGGATTTTATGAGGGATCTCAGCTTATTACTGAGGCTGGTGAGGGAGTTTTTTGCATCCTGGGATTTTCCTCTTTTTTGCAACAGTTTCTTCCTTCTGTTGTATAGTTTGTTTATAGCAGGGGACCACCAGATTGGCTTCCTTTTTTTGGAGAAGAGCATCTTGGTTCTATTTGGGATGGCACGATTCATGCACGAGTGGATGTGCTCATACAGTGCCTTAGTGTAGGATTCTGCAGTCGAACTTCCAGATCCCATCTGCATGGGTGTTGTGAAGTTTGTCACTTCTGACTTCAATATCTTGAAGTTGGCTTTGAAGAAGTTTTTTAAGGAGATTTCCTTACTGGGGGGTGGGGGTGGAATGTGGATGTCAAGGGTGATTTGCTTATGGTCAGACCTGACCAATGAGGGGGTGACCACTGGTGTGGAGCATCTATCTCCCATGTTGGTAATGACCAGGTCTAGGATATTGGAGCCCCTGGTGGGACAATGGATTAGTTGATCCAGGGCATTGGAATTTATGAATTTCAAGAACCGTTGGGAAAAGGAGTTGGTACCTGAGTAGTTTTCCCAATTAATGGCAGGGTAGTTGTAATCACCCAGTATTAGGGTGTTTGGTTGTATCTTAATATTTTCCAGTATGTTTAGAAAGGTGTAGTGAGAATCTCGGGGCATGGTTGGGGATCTGTAGCAAGCTACAATTTGGATTGCAGTCTTACCTAGTGTTAGTTGCACCAGGAGAAATACAGATGCATTGTGTTGGGCAACTAGCCTGGAGGTGTGAATATCCTTAGTGAATATGGACACTCCTCCACCTTTGGTGTTTCGGTCCTGGTTTTGTGGCTGAAAGGTGTGGTAAGAATTGTGGCCTGGTATTGCAGGGGTTCTCTCTGGAGCCTTGAACGAGGTCTCAGTTACTGCACAGATATTGATGTTCTCCATTTTTAGGAGTGCCTCGAGAGAGTGCATTTTGAGGTTTAGACTTCTAGCATTGAGTAGCATTACCTTCAGATTTTGCCTCTTTCTATCTGTTACAGTGGTGGTTTTATCCTTTGCACCTTGCCTAAAAAAGGCAGTATAGGGGTGGCAAGAGCTTTAGCCAGTAACCTGAATCCCAGGGGTGACAGGTGCAGACCATCTCTGGCAAAGCATCGTGGTTTGTTGATCATGTCTTCCCAGGCAGACAAATACTGGATCCCCTTTGAATGACACCAGAAGCTTAGCCAATTGTTGAAATCAATCATTTTGTCCTTATACTGTGGTATCATTCTGGGCAAAGGCAGGATGCTACTCAGGGCTAGGGTCATACCTGCCTGGGTCACATGATCCAAGAGCTCTTCTATATCTCTTTTCATGTAGTCCAGGGAGGTACGTCTCAAGTCATTCACTCCAGCATGGACAATGACAGAGTCGTATTTGTACTTGTTGTGGAGTGACTTGAGTGCATGCGTTATGTGGCGGATCCTGGCACCCGACAGGCAGCTGACTGTAATTTTCTCCTTGTTTAGTCTGGTGAGTGGGACATCAGTGTGCCTGACTATAGAGTCACCTATGACTAAAGTGTTGGGTACATTGTCTTGCCTTAGGGGCTGTTGTTGGGTGGCACACTGGTGTTGTGAGCTATGTGTCACTTTGGTTGTGACTGGTGTTTGTTTGCATTTTGGCTTTGGAGGTCCTTGTTGCTTGGGCAGGTTAATGTTAAGGGCCTCCACCTATGTAGATTTAGTGTTGCTATGTGTGGGTGTTGATGGTGTGGGTTTTGAAGAGCTATGAGTTGCTTGAGGTGTGATGCAGGTGTTAACCTTCTCCTCTTGACTGTCTAGCACAATCTTGGCCGGAGAGAGCTTTGCTTCCAGTTTGGCTATGTAAGTGCATCTCTCACAGGTTGTAGTGTTGGGTGGTAGGAGGAGAGGATTGTCTGTGTAAATGAGGCAGTTGCCGCATTGCCCCAGTATGCCCAGATTCACCAGGTGGACAGGAGAAATCACCGGAAGCTGACCCTTGGACATGCCTGTTTAGGTGCTTTTTTGTAAAGTTTAAGAACTGTTTTCCCTTACCTTTGCAAGGTATTTTGCAATTATAGGCTGTTTAGTGCCTATGATTAACTTCTCCTTATTGACAAGGAGAGTTGAGTGCTTGTATCTGTTTCAGGCTTCCTAGTGCTTTCCAGCAGGTTCTAGAGCAAGTGCTAGTCACAGGGGTTCAGATTTTAGTGCTACTACTGAGAAACTAGCTAGTTTTATGGACAGAAAACATTTTCCAAGCCCATATACTTGCTCATACACATACCCAGCCTGGCTGTTTCTCTGAGCCTTGACCTGCAGTAGGACTATACTAAACAGCACCACCTCCTCCTACATGAAATCCACAATTCTTCTCCTCTGACTAGAGGTAAGCAAGTTAAGCCTTGTTACTGTGCTCTTCTCCCTGCTATGTCTAACAGGTGTTTGATCCACTAAATGAACTGGTGGCAAGATCACAGCCATGGCTTTAATGTTCTATGCATAATTATTTTCAAGCACTGTGTTAATGATTGAAGACACGTATGGTACTGTATGCAATAACACTTGTTTGACAAATGCAGCAGTTTTTATTGCATACAGTACCACCCAGATGTGGTTGAGCTATAGTCTCCTATTTTATCATTGTAACTGCTTGTAAAAGGTATGTAGCTACTTTAAAACTATGATAATATTATGTATGTGGTAGGGTACATCACTGTACTTTTGCAGCATCTACACATGTTATTAGAGCCAATATATGATTTACTGTAATATGTGCAGTGGCGGCTAGTGACTTCAAATCAAAGGGGGGCTGCAAAAGATAGTTGAATGGGTGTGGCCAATGGAAAGGGGTGTGACCAGCTAGAAAGGGATGGGTCTATGCTCAAAACCACAAAAACGGGGACTTTAATTAAATATGCCACCCGAAGTGCTAAACTGTCATTATGAGAGTCCAATCAAGACAAAATAAATGTAGCAGAAAAAAATATTTCAATGCATTGTCTACATGACAGCTTACTTAATATCTAGATGGAAACAAAAACGTTGTGAAAAAATAAATTACTTTTTAAATACATTACTGGAATGCCAGCCAAAATCAAGTATAAAAAAAAACAAGCAGCACTCAACTCAAACCACATCTCCTTGCACTGTAGTTCTAATTATAATTTATATTCAGGTTTATAAAAGTACCAAGTAACATGCTGAACGTAGAAATCTCTGTGATACCCCCACTTGTAAAAATATTTCTTATCCAGAAAGACCTGCTGCCCGACAACAACTATCTACTTGTTTCATGGGGAAACAGGATCAAAGTAAAAAATGGACAGCAAACAAGAAACAAGTTCAAGATAAATTGCTTAACAGATTACTGCACAGGTTATGGACCACACATGATAGATTGTCATTTCGAGTAAAGCCTGCAAAGATGACTGCAAGTCTCCAACAAATGTAATGAGGTTCTGAAAATACTGTAATCCTGTCCTTTATTACAAATACCGTCATATGCAATTCAATACCTAAGGCTTACACGTTATCTAGTTATGTAAATATTCTCTGCATGGCAACAACAAAAAGGCTTTCAGTATTGGTAATTCTTTAACAGTATGCTTACAATCTCAGACAGGCTTATCTGATTGTCATTAAACCATTGCTACTTAAACACAGGGCAACAGACACTGCAACAACATGCATTTTCTGAATAATAAAAAGCATAAATCAAAAGTATAAAAATATGACAGAAAACCAGAACATTCTGCAAAATCAAGGACAGATGAAAAGCCGCTGTAGCTCTTGTGTCTTCCTTGGATGGGGGGATACTCTGCACACTTACACTGCATAACTGCTCCTTGCCTTGCTTGGACACATCCCGAGTCACTACATGGGTGAGTGGGGCGCAACAAGTATGTCACAATTAGAAATGTCTCTGGCTGATGGTGATGGCCCTGACACATTTGTCATACCTCTCAACCTCACAGCAAGAAATCTGGACAAAGCCATAAACAGAAATGGTACAAAGGCCCAAAAATAAGGACAATTTTTAAATATTGCTCTTATAAACTTAGAAAGATAATAGAATAGTAGGTCTTGCATCGGTATGATTTTTCTGAAGGGTATGAAATCTGAAACTCAAATGTCTGTCATTATTTTCTAACTTCAGTCTTTAATGGTTTGCCACTAACTTCCCAGAAAAACACAATTTTATGAAAAACAGACCAGAAGTATGAGGCAAAAATCTGGACAGTCTGCGAAAATTTGTACAGTTGAAAAGTATGGTGCTGAAGGACAGTGCAGCTAGCATCTCAATAAAAATAGTTGAGAAGGGTTATGATAAGTTCAGGGAATGGATCCTAAAATTCCATGATGGTCAGATATCAAGGACATGGTGAGAGATAATAGAAGCATTCATCAGGGTGATAGAAAAGTTAAGAAGAGAATATCAGACACTGTGGTTAGCACCTATAAAAGTAACATTAGTGTTACATGATGGAGTGGTGCATTTGGTGGCCTGGCTACAAGGACATCCATAGTTTGTTTTTAGGTATCAATTAAAAATAGGAAGCCTTTATTCATTTTTTAAGTAACTCAATAGATTGTCAGTTTGGGGGAATTACCTGCTTGGAGCCAACCTTGAACAGAAACAGACCAAGTAGATTAGTCTTGAATAAGGAAGATTTATAAGTTATTGCATGGAATGAGAGAGGCAGTGAAAGTAATGTTTGAGGAAAGATGGACAAAGCTGTTAGGGAAAACATTAGTGGCTTTGTGGTGCACCCAGGTGACCCTTGTTTGATTATTGTCATGAGTGTTGGAGAGGCCACGGGAAGAGGATGGAAGTGAGTCACTGATGTCTGCTTGTCAAGTCTGGGGAAAGTGAAGCAGCTTATGCTTACTGCAATAAAGCAGCATTACAAGTCTGGTGAGCTCCATGCTACACAGGTGGTGCACTGTTTAGCATGGTACAAGTCTGGTGAGCTCCATGCTACACAGGTGGTGCACTGTTTAGCATGGTACAAGTCTGGTGAGCTCCATGCTACACAGGTGGTGCACTGTTTAGCATGGTACAAGTCCGGTGAGCTCCATGCTACACAGGTGGTGCACTGTTTAGTCTGGAGGTTATGCATGTGTGGAGGCACAGATGCACCTCCCAAGAACAGTACCTGTGGAGCTCACAAAGCTTCCATGGGGTATTGGGAGTTAGAGCACATTCTTGCACAGAAGTACGATGCTGTACTAGCATTTTCTGATCACCTCTGGCATTAATCAGTTAAGCCTGGGGAGGCTAAGGTGACTCAAAGACCCGGTAATGAATGAGAGGACCTCATGGCAGCTGATCAGCTGCATGGAAGGTAAAAGCTGTAGGAAAATACTGACAGGCAGCAGTGGCTGGTGACTTCAAATCACAGGGGCTGCAGGAGACAGCTGAATGGGTGGGGTCAAGGGAGGTGTGGTCAACCAGAAAGGGAGGAGCTATGCTCAAAACCACAAAAACTAACTAATTAAATACGCTGCCCTGGGTGGCAAACCATCATTATGAAAGTCCAATCAAGACAAAAATAAGTGTAAAAAGTATTTCAATGCATTGGCTGCATGACAGCTTACTTAATATCTAGATGGAAACAAAAGGTTGTGAGGCATGAAAAAATAAATTACTTTTTAAATACATTACTGGAATGCCAGTCAAAATCAAGTATAAGAAAAACCAGAAGCACTCAACTCAAACCACTTCTCCTTGCACTGCAGTCCTAATTATAATATATTCAGCTTTATTAAAGTACCAAGTAACATGCTGAAAGTAGAAATCTATGTGACACCCCCACTTGTAAAAATGTTTCTTATCCAAAAAAGACCTGCTGCCTGACAACTTGTTTCATGGGGAAAACATGATAAAAGTAAAAATGAAAAGCAAACAAGAAACAAGCTCAAGATACATTGCTTAAAGGATTACTGTACAGGTTATGGACCACACATGATTGGCATTCTGTTTAGTTTACAGGTAAAGTCTGTAGAGATGACTGGAAGTCTCCAACAAGTGTAATGAGCTTTTTAAAATAATGGAATCCTGTCCTTTAATACCCAAGGCTTATACATTATCTAGTCAAGTATTCTCTGCATGGCAACAACAGAAAGGCTTTCAATGTTGGCAATTCTTTAACAGTATGCTTATTAAAGCTTACTTGCATCTTATGATCTCAGACAAGCTTACCTTATGGTCATTAAAGCATTGCTACTTAAAAACACAGAGCAACAGGCACTTTGAGTAATAAGCATAAATCAACAGTACAAAAATATGACAGAAACCAGACCATTCTGCAAAATCAAGGACAGATGAAAAGCCACTGTAGTACTTATGCAGTGTGTCCTCCCATCCAAGGTAGATACAACTACTCCTTGCCTTGCTTGGACACATCCAGAGTCACTACATGGGGGAGTGGGGTGCAACAAGCATGTCACAATTTGAAATCTCTGTGGCTGACTGTGATGGCCCTGACACATTTGTCATACCTCTCAACCTCAAGAGCAAGAAATCTGGACAAAGCCATACACAGAAGTGGGACAAAGGCCCAACAATAAGGGCAATTTTTAAATATTGCTCTAATAAACTTAGAAAGATAATAGAATAGGTCTTGCATTATTATGAATTTTCTGAAGGGTATAAAATCTGAAACTCAAATGTCTGTCATTTTCTAACTTCAGTCTTTAGTGATTTGTCACTAATTTGCCAAAAAAACACAATTTTATGAAAAATGGACCAAAAATGTGATGCAAAAATATAAAATAGACACACAATACAGCTGCTACCTGTCAAAGAAGGGACACTTTAATATTAGTACTGCTACCTTGAGCAGCTGACAAAATATAAAAGAATCTACATGCATTTCAAGTAATCTATAACTTTGATTATTACAGTTATTTCTTAATTGTAAACCCTCCATGTTTTCTTCCAAAATTGCTATTTTTGGAGGGATTATAAGGGGAAGAGCAACATTTTGAGCCAAAAATTGGGGACAGTTGAGAGGTTGACTATGCCTAATTCTATAAAGCAATTTATTTGCATGTACCTCTCAACCTGTTAACGCAGTAAATCTGAACAAGGCCAAATATATTGGGGGCACATATAAACAGTACTAAAAATTGCTCTTGTATAAATTGAGACAGTTGATAGAACAGCTCTTACTTTAACATGCATTTTTCTGAAGGTTATGAAGTCTGAAACTTATTATTGAGTGACTTCTGGCAAATCATTTAGTAATTAAAACTACAAATTTTATGAACAAACCAAAAATAAGAAGCAAAAATCTATTAATTCTTTGAAAATCTGGACAGTTGGGAGGTATAGTTCAGCTGGGCCTGTCTGAGTTTGCTGCCCTCCCCCCCTGACAAAATAATGGTTGAATGGAGCCTCTGCAGCCATTCCAATGAACCATTATACTTGGCTATTTCACTCCATTTACCATAAACACTAATGTGCATACTGCTTTACTTCTATGATGAGTTGGACTTCATTTGAAAGTTTTATTTTGTATTTTACAGCACAAACACTAAGTCATCTGTTAAACAAAGCAGTGCAGTCTCACAATGAAAACTTAGCATTAAAACTTCTCTGCCCTTGAAACTCACATTCATTGAAACAGCATTGAAACCCACATTCAAAGAAAATACATTTTGCCAGTGGCAGATAAAGATTAATTTTGGGCTGTTTTGAATCATAGGCTCCTTGCATATGAAACATACATGTGCTCTTTGATACACCTTCCTCATTGTACTAAAATTATATTCCTTGTACAATACAGTACACTTGTTAGAGGGTGTTTTAAATTTGTTTTGAACATTTTTCCAGTAAGCAATGAAACAAACCATATGCACCCATAATGGCAAAACTGCCCAGTTGAGGACATTTATCATAAAAAAGTCTACTCAGACTTCCACAGTCCACCATTATTAGTAAATATACACAATTCTACAGTCCACCATTATTAGTAAATATGCACAATTCCACAGTCCACCATTATTAGTAAATATGCACAATTCCACAGTCCACCATTATTAGTAAATATGCACAATTCTATAGTCCACCATTATCAGTAAATATGCACAATTATACAGTCCACCTTTATCAGTAAATATGCACAATTCTACAGTCAATTATCAGTGAATATGCACAATCTCTGAAGTCAGTCATCTAAATAATTCCACATTAAAGAAATCTGTAACTAATGAAGCGGTTGCTGCTAGCAATCACCTTTATATTTCATGGTTTCATTGAAAAATAAAGTGTCTGTTGCCCCTCAGGAATAAATTGCCTATATTACATTAAAAAATGATAAGCTAGTAATAATATTGCAAGAGGAAATGGATGGCAAACTGATAACGAACTCATAGTTAGTATCTTCACCAAGGAGAACATTCTCAGTACGGCAGCATCCAACCCTTGTGGGAGTAGAACCCACAGCCTTCTGCATCAAAAGCAAGTACACAACCTGTTGTGCTATAGTATTAACTTGGCAAAGCACTAAACTTCTATTCCCCTGCAGCTCTCAGCTCCTTGTAAAATCTACTCAATACTCAACTGCATCTCAACCCAGCTCAAGAAAACTGGAAAAAGCCAAAATGTATTGGGGTCAAAAGCCCAAAACAGGGACACATTAAACATTGCTTGTATAATCTTGGAAAGTTGCTAGAATAAAATGTTGTGTTGCCACCATATATTTTACTGCCAAGGTCCCTGAGCAAAAAACAGTCAGAGTAACATACCACTCATACATCAGCTGCTTTGTAAAAGAGGAAGACTGAAACTTAAATGGCTATCATTTAGTGAATTCAGTTCTCACCATAGCTGTCAACCTCTTAGTACAAAACACCTGGACAAACCCAGTAATGAGGGAATACAGCCCTCAAACATATTCAGTGAATTCAGTTCTCGCCATAGCTGTCAACCTTAGCACAAAAACCTGGACGAAGCCAATAATGGGGGAATACAGTCCCAAAAATAGGGACAAATTTAAAATATTCATCTTATAAACTTAGAAAATTGCTAAAAAAAGGTTGTGCCACTATGTATTCTGAAGAACATGAAGTTGGAAATTCAAATGCCGGTCAATTTTACTGCGGAGCAACTGTATTTCGCCTGCCTTTCTGTTACATTGAAGCTGTTTTTACTGCATTTAACTTAATATTGCACTTGGAATCCTTGTCTGTTACTATTTGACTGTATTTGTAGCAAATTCTTCTGTGTAAGCTGTAGTAGCTGATTCATAGCATTTATAAGTGTTTGCTGTACCTGTTTCTGCCTGTTTTGTGAAAAAAAAGAAAAAAAGAAAAATATCTCTTGTTTTCCTGCTTTACTAGTTTAGTCCAGTTTCAGAGTTGCTGATTCCTGGGCTTTGGTTGTAGTTCCTGTGTACTGTTTCCTTGCCTTATTTGGGGAAGGAAGCTACCTTGCTTACCAGTGGGAGTGGGAAGCATTGAGCTGCCTTTGTCCAGTTTTGTGAGGTTTCAGCCAGTAACTAGTAGTTTATTGGTCATTTTGGGCCAGTTTCTAGCTTTTCCAGCCCCTGGTATAAAACTTTCAGCTTGTACCTACTCAGCACAGACTCCACGTGGGCCAGCAGAGTAATCCAGGCTGCAGAGAGCTGAATAAGCGACTTTTCTTGATACTAAGTATATTTTTGTTGCTTTCCACATCTGAATACCTAGCAACTGTATTTCGCCTGCCTTTCTGTTACATTGAAGCTGTTTTACTGCATTTAACTTAATATTGCACTTGGAATCCTTGTTTGTTACTATTTGACTGTATTTGTAGCAAATTCTTCTGTGTAAGCTGTAGTAGCTGATTCATAGCATTTATAAGTGTTTGCTGTACCTGTTTCTGCCTGTTTTGTGAAAAAAAAAAGAAAAAAAATATCTTGTTTTTTCCTGCTTTACTAGTTTAGTCCAGTTTCAGAGTTGCTGATTCCTGGGCTTTGGTTGTAGTTCCTGTGTACTGTTTCCTTGCCTTATTTGGGGAAGGAAGCTACCTTGCTTTCCTGCTTTACTAGTTTAGTCCAGTTTCAGAGTTGCTGATTCCTGGGCTTTGGTTGTAGCTCCTGTGTACTGTTTCCTTGCCTTATTTGGGGAAGGAAGCTTGCTTACCAGTGGGAGTGGGAAGCATTGAGCTGCCTTTGTCCAGTTTTGTGAGGTTTCAGCCAGTAACTAGTAGTTTATTGGTTGTTTTGGGCCAGTTTCTAGCTTTTTCCAGCCCCTGGTATAAAAGCGTGCTAAAGCTGTTAGCGTGATTTAGCGATTTAGCGGAGCTGCCACTGTTGCACACTAGGGCAGTGCGGTTAAGCAGGTTTAAACTATTCCTACCTAAAGTCCACTCTTCAAATTTTCTCTTAAAACTACCTCCCTCGAACTATACTACTGAACAAATCAGCGTATGCTATAACTAAAAGATCAACTCTACTTGACTCCAAGTAGACTATTCTCTATCTATTAAACCTAGCACTTGCTCCTACAGTACTTATTACCTTGATACGGCACTCTTGTCATAGATAGTACCCCAAAAGGCAACCCCATTTCTCGGTCACCCACGTCCCCGAATCTTTTTAAAGTTTTTCGTCTACCCTTCTAGCATGTCGAGGGATCAGTTGCTAGTGTCCTCTCCTGCTCAGCTGGTGAACCTGGGAATATTGAGGCAATGTTTCAATTGCCTCATGTACACTGAACAACCCTTTCCTCCTCCCACAAAACACAAATACATGCGAGAGATGCAACTATACGGCCAAACTGGAGGCTGAGCTCTCTCAACATAGGACTGGCAAGACCAGTCAGGAGGAGAAGGTTACCACACACACTATAGACCCAGTCTCACATAGTACCATTACAACCTCAAATCATACACATAAACACACAAAGACATACTCGAGGCTCTGATCAAAATCTACCAAAACAGCAGAGGCCACCAAAGCAGACACCCAAACAACCACCACCTCAGAACACAACACCCGCAACACATAGACCTCACAGTCAGAGTGTCAAACAGTCACAGCCCTTAAGGCCAAACACAATGCCAGACACACTAGTCATTGGTGACTCCATAGTCAGACACACTGATGTCCGCTCACCAGACTGAGTAAGGAGAAGGTCACAGTAAGCTGCCTGTCGGGCGCTAGAATCCGCCACATAACGCAAGCACTCAGGTCTCTCAACAGCAGGTACAAATATGACTCAGTCATTGTCCACGCTGGTGTAAATGACCTGAGACGTACCTCCTTGGACTACATGAAAAGAGACATTGAGGAGCTCTCTGATTATGTAGCCCAGGCAGGTATGACCCTGACCTTGAGCAGTATCCTACCTTCACCAAGAATGATGCCACAATACAGAGATAAGATGATCAGCTTTAACAATTGGCTTAAACACTGGTGTCATTCAAAGGGGATCCAGTATCTGTCTGCCTGGGATGACATGCTGGACAAGCCACGCTGCTTAAGGGACGGCTTGCACCTGTCACCCCAGGGATTCCGGATATTGGCAAAGGCTCTTGCCACCCCATAGTGCCTTTTTAGGCAAGGCTCAAATTCTAAACCTACCACCCTAGAACACAAAAAGGAAAAAACTAAGGGTAATGCTGCTCAATGCCAGAAGTCTAAATCTCAAAATGCACTCGAGGCCCTTCTCAGTATGGAGAACATCGATGTCTGTGCTGTGACAGAAACCTGGTTCAAGGCTCCTGAGAGCACCCCAGCTATCAGGTTTTACCTCATATCATGCGTCCGGCCCCAAAATCCGGACAATACCAAGAAAGGAGGGGTATCCATATTCATCAAGGACACCCACACCTCAAGACTGGTGGCAGCGATGCATCGGAGACCATCCAGGTGCAATTAACCATAGGCAAGACTGCTCTGCAAATTGTAGCATGTTACAGGCCACCCTCACAAACTCAGGAAACTCACATGGCCTTCCTGAAAACACTAGAGGGATAAATGTATCACCAAACACCATCATACTAGGTGACTTCAATTACCCTAATATAGACTGGGAACACTACTCAAGCCCAAACACCCTAGCCCAAAAGTTCCTGGAATTCATAAACTCAAATGCCATGGAACAACTAGTCACCATCCCACAAGAGGAGATAACATACTTGATCTCATCATCACGAACATGGGAGCACAATGTTCAACACCGAGTATACCCCTCACTGGTGAGATCAGATCACAAACTAATCTCGCTGGAGGTCCTCATCCCACCCCACCTGAAATAAAAAGACCACAGTAAAGAACTTCTCAAAAGCCGACTTCACACTTCTAAAGACTAGTGTGGTCTCCTTTCAGGCCCCAGTGGAAAACAATACTCAAGCCGCTGAATCACTTACAAACGCCTTCTACCAGCACCTGCAGGACTGCATGGATAAGGCAATCCCAAGCAAAACAAAGACTCTTTGTACCAAAGGCAGCGTCCAGTCTGGTGGACCCCAGCCATAAACAAACTCTACAACAAAAGGAGGAAGCTACTACAAGATAGAGCAAAATCCTTAAAAGGTAAGACACCCTTGATCACTATAAGTAAAAACTAAGAGCTCTCATAAAATCATCCAAAGCAAATTTCGAGAGAAAAATAGCTAAAGACTCAAAAGACAATCATAAGACCTTCTTTAGCTATGTTAGAAACCTAGGAGGAAACTCCCAGATATGCTCAGAACTAGTTCAAAATGATGTGAAGATTACTGATCCTACAGACATTGCCAACATACTGGCTGACAGGTTCAGTGCAAACTTCTCCCCTCCCCAAAAGGAGAGATATCTATACCAAATGAGTGCAGCCCCCAAACATCTCCAGCCCAAGTGAGAACTGCTCTCTCCAAAGCAAAAACACAGCATCCATGGGACCCGATGGTGTCCCGGCTGTGTGCTCCACGAACTCAATGAGGAATTAAACCCACAGCTAGGACAGCTGTTTAATCAAAGTCTTACCTCTGGATCATTACCCAGGAGTGGCGCACTGCAACTGTGGTCCCACTTCACAAAGGCGGTGCCTCCACAGACCCTGGAAATTACCGCCCATTAGCTTGACAAGCCTTATCTGCAAAGCCATGGAGAGGATCATAATGGACCTCATAAATAAAGACATAGGAATTTGCAGACTTTGGATCCAACCCAGTTTGGCTTTGTCAAAGGCAGATCATGCCTTTTAAACTTGGTTGACTTTTTGAAACAGTCACCAAAGCCATTGATGAGGGAAAGGCAGTCCATACAGCCTACCTCGATCTGGCTAAGGCCTTGATACAATACCCCACTCGGGTATCATTGAAAAACTCATCAGCTTAAATGTTAACCCATACATCACAAGATGGGTTGCAAACTGGCTGAGTGACAGAACCCACAGGGTCAGAGTTGCTGGCGCCATGTCAGACTCAAAGCCTGTCACAAGTGGTGTCCCACAGGGCTCAGTCCTGGGCCCACTCTTGTTTGGCATCTACTTTTCGAAGTACAAGCAAACACAGGAGGGTTATGGCTGACAAAGTTTGCAGATGACTGCAAACTGGCCATAGTAGAAAACACATCTGACACAGATATCCTTCAGAAGGGTCTCACAGAAGCGGATAACTGGTGCCAGAGCCACGGCCTAAAGTTAAATGCCAAAAATGCATAGTCATACCCTTGGGAAAAACAAGGTTACCCCTAGCTACCAAATAGGTGGCAATCCACTGAGCACAGAAGAAGTTATCAGGGACCTGGGGACCCAGGTTGATAGTAGTCTGTCATTCGACACCCATGTAGCTAAAGTAGTTAGGAAGTCCTTCTACATTGCCCACCTTATCATGAAGGGATTCTCATCTAGATCAAGGGAGGTCATAGTCTCCCTTTACTCATCACTCATCAGACCAATGATTGAGTACAATGCCCCATTCGGAATGTATCTGACCCGACACTTGCAGCAGCTGGAGAGGCCACAAAAGTTCCTCACCAAAAGGATAAAGGGTCTCAAAATCTGTCCTATGCTGCCCGACTGAAAGAACTCCAGCTCTATTCAGTTACCGCTGCTCAGAGGTGACCTTTGCCTAACATACAAGGCCATGTCAAACCCAGATTTGATGAATATGCTTCACCTCAAAAGATCTAGATCCATCAGAGCCACAAGGGCGGGAGACTTAAACCTCGACACGGCTATTAATAGGACGTGCTTGAGGGATAGATTCATCACCCAAAGACTCCCTATGCTGTGGAACAAAATCCCGGTACATGTGAGGCAGAGCACCTCGCTGGCCTTGTTCAAGAGAAATCTTGACCAATGGATGGGAGATCGCAGATATACCCCAGGAATTACCTCAGTGTCACTGCTCGACAGAGGCACAGCAAAATAATGGGTATAGTTCCCCATACTAAAGGGGTGGCGTAAGCCACAAAACAATGGGCTAGGCTTATAAATGCCCTCGGGCAGATAGCCTAGTATGAACCTATGAACCTATGAACCTATAAAAACAATTTTCAGCAGAGACGCAGGGATTAATACTGCAGATACGTCTTTGTAAAATGGCAGGGCACCAGAGCAAATCCACACAAATACAGGGAGGAGATGCAGACAGAAGCCACCCCAACCAAGAATCAATCCAGAAAACCTATAGCTGTGAGGCAACAATACTACCACTGCACCATCAATTATGCAAGGAATTAAACATTCAGAAACCTGAAGTCTGAAATTCAAATGCCTGTCAATTTTACTGCAGACAGAACAAAAACAATTTTCAGCATAGACGCAGGGATTAAAACTGCAGACACGTCTCTGTAAAATGGCAGGGCACCGGAGCAAATCCACACAAACACAGGGAGGAGATGCAGACTCCACACAGAAGCCACCCCAACCAAGAATCAAACCAGAAAACCTCTAGCTGTGAGGCAACAATACTACCACTGCACCATCAATTATGCAAGGAATTAAACATTCAGAAACCTGAAGTCTGAAATTCAAATGCCTGTCAATTTTACTGCGGACAGAACAAAACCAATTTTCAGCAGGGATTAAAACTGCAGACACGTCTTTGTAAAATGGCAGGGCACCAGAGCAAATCCACACAAACACATGGAGGAGATGCAGACTCCACACAGAAGCCACCCCAACCAAGAATCAAACCAGAAAACCTATAGTTGTGAGGCAACAATACTACCACTGCACCATCAAATATGCAAGGAATTAAACATTCAGAAACCCTTAAGTCTGAAATTCAAATGCCTGTCAATTTTATTTAACATTTTTTAATCAGGACAGTCTGACTTGGAACAAATAAACAATTTTCAGCAGAGGCCCAGGAAGAAATAATGCAGACATGTCTTTGTAACATGGGAGGACACAAAAGCAAACCCACACAAACACAGGGAGAAGATACAGACCCCACAAAGAAGGAACCCCAGCCAAGAATCAAACCCAAGAACCTGCAGCTGTGAGGCAACAATGCTACTACTACACCATCAAATATCAAGCATTGCAGCATTTACAAACCACAGATATTATGAGGAACAGATCAGATCGAATATGAGGCAAAAATCTGCAATTTTTTTACAAATGGTGGTGGGTAGGGAACTCAAGTCTTTAACACCTGCATACAGGGTACAGGGTTCAAGCCTGAGGTATTTCCTACCACACCACCTGGGGCATTTTCATACACACACACACACACACACACACACACACACACACACACACACACACACACACTCCAGTAAAGCATAAGCACCATACACAAACACTCCAGTAAAGCATAAGCACCATACACAAACTCCAGTAAAGCATAAGCACCATCATACACAAACTCCAGTAAAGCATAAGCACCATACACAAACTCCAGTAAAGCATAAGCACCATACGCAAACTCCAGTAAAGCATAAGCACCATACACACACAATCCAGTATAAACATTGTAAAATAAAGGTAAAAGCACCATACACTTACCTGAATATATCCAGCTAACGTACATCCTTCGCGCAATACTCCAAGACCATGAGATCCCAAGCAAAGCCAGCGAGATCCCAATGCTCCTTCCGGCGACAAGACTGTCCTGACTGCTGCTCTTGCAGTCCGGATGACCCATAATCCTAGCGGTCTGTGCACTTTAAAAGTGCACAGGCGTCTCTGTGTCCCCTATGGGGACTTCCGGACTCTTGAGCATGCATAGACCGACAGTAGTGGGACTACTGCGCATGCGTCCCGCTAAATTTCAAAAAAAATTTTTTTTTTATTTTTCTTTCTATTTTTTATTTTGAGGGGGCTGCAGTCCGGCAGCCCGATGCCACGAGCCGCCCCTGAATATGTGTCATAAATATGGGCAGGCATGTCAAGTCTTAATAAAGCTTTTATTGACAACTGTCAAGATATGTATGCAGAGATAATACTTTTTTTTTCTGGACAATTCCATGCAAAACAAAAAGGCTACATTCATGTTATAATAAAAGATTTCCTATTGTGATTTGTAAATCAATAAAGTCAAAGTTCCACTGTCCACCTCCATAAATTTCCATTCACATAACCTACTCTTATCTCTCACCTTGACTATTTCTAAACACCAGATCCAGTCACAATGTTTTCTTCCCTGCAATCTCTGTTTCTTTTTTTTTTGAGTGTATTACTGACTGCTGATACTCTGAGCTCTGTCTTAATAGATGAGAATCCCATGACTAAACCTGAACCTTAAAATACAAGCTGCTTGCATTATTTAGCTATTTACAACAGACTTGCCCAGGTTTGGCTCCAGCATTAGTGAAGGCTGAAAAACCATGTCAGTTCTGAATAATTTAATATGCAAACAAACTAAAATAGCTAACCACTTGTTGGGTAGTTAGACTCAGCCCTGCAGTGTTTTGCAGTGCATTATATATTAAAATTATCTTATGATATAGGCATTTTCTCCCCTTATTTATAATAATTCTTGATTTGCTTATTTTGATTGCATTATTATGTATTCTGAGTTAGTGTCGTGTCTTTCCAGATTTTATATCACATGTATTGACTTTTGTCTTATATCCAAGACTAAAATATTTTTTTTTGGGGGGGAGCAATTCATTTATTTGCCAGTATTCAAAAAATAAAGCAAAACAAATATTTATCTCTGACAGAATCCTAATCTACTATGGACAATGTTTACATAACAGTGACAGGTGGAGACACATTGTCTGTCCTACAAAACACAGTGTACACAACAGGAGCCACCTGGTCAACAAATGCAACAAATAATTTTAGCCTTGTTCCTTTCTCCAGAGGTAAAATGCTTACAGCTAATAGTGTCCTCCTGAAACAGAAATGACTCATTTAGCAATGCAACAAGTGCTGAATGCATTTTATAAAAACTAAGTGCACTAAAATCTCATTTTCACCTAGGCATTTTATTTCGGCATGATCTAATCTGAAACATTTAAATGAACTAACATATAAGTAAGGTAGTCAGTGGTATCTTCTGTTTTCTAGCAGAACATTGTCTGGTCACCACTCATGTCCATTAAATGAAGTACATAAATAAGGGGCAACTATATTATTGTATAATGATAAATATGGCTAGTTCAAATGCAGTGCCATTATCTATAAATAAAACAAGCTTCTGTTGTTCAAATCCCTACAGGAGAAAACTAACGTTAAATTCACTTCTGTCATAATAAGTTATTAACTGCACTAAAGTTACATTCAAAATTTTGGAGTGAACAGATAACAGATTGTACACAATATAATTTGTTTTGCACTATCACAAATATACTACATATTTACATAATAACCTTAATCAGCAGAAAAAAGTCACTAATTTCACAAGATCTAAAGCCAAGGGGATACTACTTGGTTATTTCCCCATGCTGTTTATTTCCTCACTGACCTCCACCTTGTGTTTGCCTGGGACAATATATTCTGCTTGGCTTTTCAATAGACCCACCCCCAGATTTAATAATATACATGTAGGAATATTGTAGAGCCTACATAAATGTTACCATGTCCGTGTATGTGGATCCCCCGCGGTAGAGTACCATACATATTAATGAAGGTATGTTACTGAGAAAGAGTCGGGAAAGGCGGTATTGAATTAGTATAGGGAGTGTGTCACTAACTGTGGCTGAAGATGAGTAACACACCCCCTACACTTTCCAAGTGCCTGATAGTAATAAATACAATGTTATTAAATTACATTTTTCTTTTAAATTTTGTGAGGCATGGGGCGCAGCGATTGACATGTGCCAGACATCTAAAAATAGAAACTGGATGCATTTAATTTATGATTCAAAGGTCAAGTTTAAGCATAGCCAGTTTGTATGCCATGGCGCAGTGCTTAGCAGTGCTCAAACATAGCTGAGAGGTATATGTAAAAGGATAGTAGCAGTCTACATATCCATGTAACCAAGTGGATACAGTTACAATCTCCTGAGCAGTAGGTGTGGGGTTTGAATACATGGAGGGGAAATTAAGCAATTATTTTCACAAGATAAATTATGCCAATTATTTTTAAATCAATATCTCCAGCACTCAGCTAAGGTCTGCTAAGCCTTGCTAAGCCATGGTAAGCACTGATAAAACAATTTCTGTTTAAGGACTGCTTGGCTGTGCTTAGTTAGTTTGTGCACTGCTAAGCATTGCTAAGCATTCGCAGTTTAAGCACAACTCAGCTTAGCTAAGTTGGTTTGCACAGTGCCAAGCGACACACCACATTTTTAAAAATGGCCAAATGCTGTGTAAGGGTGGGAAAACAGGCTATAGTAAGTGCAACAGGCAGGAATACAGCATAACCAGTTAGAGTTTGAACTGTGCAGGAACTAAGGCAGGTGTTGGTGAGGGTGTGTGCTTCCAGTTGCAGCAGTGGGGCACTCTGGAGTCCAGAGTCATGGTTGGACTCCTAGTGAAAGACATAAGCACCAGCTGCTGTAGTGCCCATTCCTGGGATCAGAGTACAAGACAGAAGCCTGAGACTGGCTGGCACGTGATCTCACCAGTGTTACAGGTATTCCCTGCACAGCTGAGCAGGTCCATCATCACTATGATGATCTGAAACATCAAAAGGGGGGACTTCTGGACACCTGGGTTCAGGATGCTCAGGATGGGAATGCCCCACAACTTTGTAAGTACTTTTAGCATTGTTTTTCCAATACCTAATCTGAATGTGTGATGGACAGGTATGCATAATGGTGGGCTTTTCTCCCTAAAGCTGCAGAAGATAGAGCTCGCAACCTAGATGCTCATGCAGGGCACGTGGCCAGGTTGTGCCATGAGTATGGTGAATACAGATTAATTTGCAATCTATAGTCAAATGCATAAGATAGAGTAATTCATTCACTACCAGTAGGTACATACAGTAGAGATTTGTCTATTGCAATGAATGTGGACGTAGGCCTGTACTGCAATAACTGACTACTGCCAACTATAGTGCAATAAAGATTAAAACATTAAACCTGATAATGTTAATGAAATACAATTTCTATTGCAATAATTGTGAAATTATAGCTGTATTGCAACACCTGCATTGTATCAACTGTTGTGCAATGAAGGCTCAAAAATATACAAATAACTGCATGGATGTACCCCTAAAAAAGCTGTGCTGTGCAATATGTGTGTAAGTAGGGCTGTTCATGAAATCAAGTATGACATCTGGTATGAAATAAAAACACAAAGAATACCACTAGCTGAGTCAAGGTTTACCTAAGAAAGAATGTCATGCTGAACTGTAGATTTAGAGCTATATTTCAAGATATATGCATTATGACATTTGTTCTACACTAACATCTGAAGCAATATGAGGAACACAAGGTATATTGTGTATATCAGGATTGTCTTGTCTTAACCATTGCATGTCAGCTATATGCATTCCTGCTCAGAGGTACGGTGCTGCAGGCAAGTATGAAACTTTAATACCTTTAGACTGCAAGTATACTATCTGCAACTGGATTTCTGTCAGATAGCCAACCCAGTACTCTGATATTGTTTGTACACATCACAGGTATTTTTACCCACTAGAAGTTTGTGAACACCTGTATTCTATGTATTAATGTACAGTTTACCTAGTATCTCCATCATACATGAATCTCATGCATGTGTATTCAACTGCCACTGCAGTTTTGTGTAAAACTGTACTACTACTACCAGGTCATATTTTATTCCCAGGTGAGACCTAGGCAAATATCAGTCAATCAGTAATCAGCAGTGGCTCAGTAGCTCATTTTATAAAATGATGTGTCTGATATACATTTTATCACACACAGACCAGGGTTTGAATCCAGTGACAAGTACTAATAAATATTACAGCATCAGTTATGTATTGTTAACAGATGTTCTGCCACAGAAATTACAGTTAAATGGGTGCAGTAGCCCTTATTGTGGGTTAATAATTTGTGTGTTCAGATGTAACAGACTGTTAATAGCAGTGATCAGGAATGTGATAAGATGTCATAAAATAAACACAACAATTACAATAGTAATACAAAATAATACAATAAATAAAATGTGTAATCCTGGTATGGCTGTATGCCTGGTGTATCTGTGAACATTTGCTGATGGTCTAATCCCATGCCTGCCAAGGATGGCATGATAGTTGTTTACTCTCTGTACTGTACATGATACATGTCTCTCAAATGTCACACTGTCACGGACTGTAATCACCATTGCCTAATCCCTCTGTCACAGATCTACCATCAACATGGTTATGTCAATAGCATAGTCACACTACATCAGTCCACAGTAAACTTTGGTAGTTATATAGGTCCACCTGACATGTAAGAGTCCTCTGTAGTTGTGTACTTGTAGGTGTTGCCCCATGCAGGTAGCTTGAGAGGTATGCATGTGCTACAGCAGCTATAGGGCACTGTTATACATAAAGGAAGGACAGACCTGTAGACTATATAACAATACTGTTGCAAACTATATAGCCTATACTGGTGTTAAAAGAATATCTTTCTCTCTCCCCCACCCCTTATCTTCATCATAATTTATTATTGTTATACATTGGTTATGGTTTACTATTACCATATGCTGTTCTCTAAACATTATGTTGGGCCTTGAGTTTTATTATTGTTATGTATTACAATGGATGCATGCTAACATATCTTGTTGAATTACCTGTGTTGTTGGTCTTATGCCGTAACTATTACTGGCATGCTGTTACTATACTGACTGTTATCTTACTTATTGTTGTGTTCCATATACTATCCATTGTTATGTTACTGGGTTATTTGCAATATTCTGGTATGGTGTTATAACTTTTTTTTCATTACTAACCTATACACATTGAAATACCTCAACACCACAGCTTGACTGGGTAGGCCAGTTCCTGGCGATCTGCCTACCCTACCTCAGCCAGCTGTGGCACCAGGTCCCAGCATGTCTAGGATGAAAGCCAGTGGTGCACCCTCTGATGGCCCTGCACCATCTATGGGTGGAACCACCTCAGTGTATGGGGCTCATCCCACTGGGAGCGGGGGTGAAGGGGAGTTGTCATCCAGGATCAGCTGGTGATAGTGTGCAGGATAGTTCATCATGGGAATGAGCAATGCCTGCACTGAATTGAGGGCAGACTTACCAACCTGAAGGGGCCTGGTGGCCCCAGCGCCTAGTCTCCAGCACAGTCACCTTCAGGGAAGTGAAGTAGCAATGTTGACTGCCCATGGGTAGGGAACTCTGACACACTGCTGCCATCTGGGGGCACATGGACCTCTAATTCCACAACATCTTCCCTGTAAAAGGTGTTTACCCCCATATGTTTCATACACCACTCTTGTATGCTGTCTTTTCTGTTTGCAAATGGTACCCCTCCTACCCAACCTACCTTCTACAAATACCTATAGCCCTTCCCCAACATTCCACTATCTCCTTCACAAAAAAAGGGCTCCTGTCCCACAAAAAATACAGCCCCATTGCATAAATGTCCAATGGACACAACTAATTATTACATTAATTAATGAACACATTTATGTTGCCCTCACCCCTCTTTCTGGGCTGTGAGGCTCCAAATTCCAAATTCTTTAAAACACACACAGCTGTTGCTGTAGAAGAAATGGAAAGCTATGGTCCTTTCCTACACCCTTCCTGCACAACCATATCTGCCTTTTAGTATATTTTTCCCCCTGCTTGCCCCATTTCACTACCTTCCTATCACCCCCTTTTTCTTTTCTTTTTTTATTTTTAACTCGGGTTTAAAAGGAGCTAAGTGATCCGCCTTGACGTGGTGTGTCATGCAAACCCCCTCAAAAATGCTTAAAAGTGCCTTAATCATCTTATGTGTTTCTCACAGTGTTAGGCATATCTGCAAAATAATCTCCTCTGCCACTTCTCAAAACCAGGCCCCTGTCAACTACAGTATAGTTTATTAGCCCGCTAGGCCACTCTGTTCTGAATTAAAGCAGTTGTTTCCACCAACATATACTGATTACCAATGACACACTGCAAGTACATATAATGGGAAAAATGGAAATGTACTTGCAATTGTGATGCAGACACTACACCAGTACACAGCCAAATAAATAATAATGGATATATGTGAGGTCTAGGATAGCAGATTTATCTGTCAGGTGTATAGATTGTTGCAGAATGTCCACAATTTTGCTCACTTGTTTTGGCATGGTTTTCACAAAAACATATGTGTCTGGTAAAGTACTGGCAAGTCATGAAAGATTGAGGTTAGAAAATCATGACAGACATTTGAGTTTCACACTTCATACCCTTCGCAAAACACATACTAATGCAAATCTTGTGTCACAGACTGTCTGCATGCACATATATCTTGCAAATACAACTGCTGCAGCACTGACTCCATAACTCAGTCTGTTAGATGCATTGTATGCATTACGTTTTGCCACCCGCAGTCCTGGGTTTGAATCCAATGTGTTGCACTTTAATTATATTCTTGTGAATATAGCAAATAATGACTGAGTCATGCAATTTTAATCAAAACAGGTTGCTGCCACTGAATTAACTGCTCCCATGTTTGCAAGTCAAACACCTGTAGGTAGGGACACACTGCACATATTCGTATAGCCTACCTATATGTCGCCTACTACTCGTCGATTTGCAGTCTAACATAAATGAACTTTAAGCACATGCCTTGACTGGGCTGTTATGGGTGCCCTCACCCTGGCTCTGTTGTAATGACACAGTTGACACTGCATCCTCAGTGACACATACACCTTGCTTTCCTCCAAAGTTTTGACACTTCCCCTATGTGTCCCAGGCAGCCTGCAACATATGCAGCTGTATGTTAAGCTACCTGCTACAGACCTACCATACCTCACAACCCCCTAGAACTAGGGATACAGACAACACCCATACATAAAGGGGGGCAAAGGTCTAGCAACAGGGACATGTTTCACAGTTTGCCCCTACAAACATAGTGAGCTGAGAGAGTAGCAGCTACTGCAGCAGTACGCATATTCTGATGGGTATGTCAGCTGACGCTCAATGGCCAAACATAGCATGCAAAACTGTGGACATACCTCATAAATCTCAACAGTGGACATTAATTGTACCTAGCCTTTGTGATGCTGTAGTCCCCACACCTCACTAATATCCATCTCAAAGACTAAGAAAGGGGCCAAGGCCTACCTGAATGCCTTAAGTATTGTACTGTGATGCCATGTCATTGGCTAATAAAAGTGCAACCCAGCTGTGTTGACTGCAAGTAGCGAGTCTGAGCCACAGATTGGTGCACAGGCAATTACCTGTTAATGAGCATGACCTACAAAAGTCAAGCAACTGCCTATGGGAAACAGCTCTGTAAGTTGCTTTACCAAGACAGAGTATGAGTTAGCAAGCTGTTTTCAAGAGGATTTGTTCACATACAGATTACGTCACTGTACCAGGTATGTTATACATGTCCCCATATAATGGGATGCAGTTATGGGTAATGGGGAATGCAACAGTAGGCTGTAGTACATCTGTGAGAGTGACATGTTGGTGATACTCTGCTTTCCAACAGCTACAGTTGTGCCTCTCAACCATGCCAGCTGTGAATGAAATCACAGGTCTGGCCCTCTCACTTCGTCCTACAATGGTTGGCTCCTGTATGAAAGCTACTGGATTGCGAGTCACACACATTGTCAGTACGTAAGGGTGGACACAGCTGTCATATCACATGATATGCTGTCTTTCAGCTCCTCTCAGTCTGTGAATGTCACACAGGAATAGTTCAGACATTGTAAAGGAGTCCCTGACTGCCCCTGATGTACTCTGGCTAGGTCACTCTTTTGTCGACATTAGTATCTCACTGCTTGACAGCTATGGCTAACATACCTGGCAACCCCCTACAGCAGGAATGCTGGTCATAGCCATTATTATTGGGGGACACAGGCCCAGCCTCAGTTACAGAATGTACATATTGTCATAAAAAGCAAGAGTAGGAATAGAGTAACAGATATTAGCATAAGCTTTTTCTGGGGATTCTGGCATGTGACAGTCAGATTCTCTATATGCTGACAACAACCAGCAATTATTGGCCAACCTTTTGCCACACATCCACATGTTTGTGCCAACAGGACCACATATATCAGGCACACGTACACATGCTGCAGATATCTGTGTACTGGACAGGTATGGCACCTACAGGGAAAATATACTACAGCAGGTTTGTATTGCTGCCTGTCATTGTGGCACACTGGTGTTGCTGGACTGTCCCCATATACATGTAATAACACACACCTATGTGTCTAACTGTGGCTGTATGACATAGTAGTGGACTATGCCCATATGGTACACACCACAGTAGATGACATTGATGGGTGTGATGACATGCAGCTCACTCTGTCATGGCACACAGGGACATACTGGTATTGCTACTATGTTGGTGATAGTCACATACATAGTGTGTTGATAGATCATGGGGTATGACGTGGGAGGTAGCAGTGGATAGTGCAGGCCATTATGGTTGTTGAGGGTCTGTACATAGTGGATATCTACATATCTGATCCTATAATGTGTTCACCTCCTTTTCTCTTTCAGGACGGATGTATCAAAGGAGGCACCTACTATTTTCATAGGCTGAAAACAATGTTATCCTGGATGGCCTCAGACTGCATCATAACATTCTGCTGTCCAGGAATCACCAACATCGTGAACAATGTGCAGCACTGTGGGCTGACCTTGTCACAGCAGTCAACCAAATGAGAGCTACAGGACAGAATCTATGTGCAGGTCCGACATCGGGAAACAGATATGGTCAATGCTGCATGGCAAAGGGCTGCCCCTGTGGCCAGGATCTGTGCTGCCACTGGTGGAGGGCTTGCAGCAAAATGACCCCTCTTGGCCACAGAGGAGTTCCTGGCAAATCTGGGTTCATCCACTGGCTCCCAACCATCCATCACCCCATACATTGTGGAGGTGGGTGCCACAGAATCCACATCAGAGGAGTAGGCTTACTGTGTTGTTCATCACTGTAATACTGTATCAGTCATTGTGGCAGCCTTTGCATACCAGTACTCGGGTGTCAGTTCAATCTTCTTTGGGCGGGGTTTGGTTTTAACACACAGTTGTGCACACCTACTCAGAATATCAGCAATGTAGGCAGTATCACGTTAGCTACTGTACATGTTGGTATACACACATATTACCCTGCAACAATGCCCCAGTTGGTATTGCTGACAATACCTCTCCTTCACATTTCCATAGGTACATCAGGTGTGGCTGAGTCCAAGGTCCTGTACTGGTAAGTGTGATACTGTTGACTTACAGATTATGTATACCCTAAGAATGTTAAGAGCTGCCATTTTCACCTAGGCACAACTGTTTTCCTTGCCAGAGTACAATACATGTATGCTCTATTTCGGAGGGGTTAAATGAAGTGAATTGAATGGGTAATCCCAGTTGTGTATTTGCAGGAGCAGTAACACATTTGCACTTAATGCTGAGAAGGTCTATGCACTCTGCTATACAGGAGACAATCACTCACAGATACTTGTTTACACACACTATAGAGATGGTACATACCTGAGGCAGTGATACTATAACTGGCATAGTATGGTCAAAATGGGTGCACTGTGTTTTAGGCGTAGGTCTATCAGATACACTGACATATTGCTTGTTGCACAGGTGTATAGTACTGGCAACATTTACCGATGTAGCTACAGTGCATGTTATAAGCGTCTGTCTTGTCTGTGTATGTTGTAGTCTGTTTGTGGATTGTGCATGGGGTCAGAAATAAGATATGGTATGCGTAATGCAGTTGTGGCTCCTGAACTGTATGTGTGTGTTTGGATTACAATACATAATAGTGCAGGTAGTAATGTACTTATTTTGCCTTCCTCCTTACAGGTCAATGTGGGGGTTGGAGTCTGTCCCCCTCAAAACCTGATGTTAGTGGCTTATTGGACTCTTATGATGATGATGGCCATATTGAGGCACAGGTGGGGTTGTTGGGGACTGAATCTGTCCCAAGGGTGGACGTACCACTTCCTCCTCCATTGTCCCCACACACAGTTAGTATGTCCACACATACCTTGTCCCCTGAGGCCACAGATATTGGGCAGCCTGAGTGTGGTAATATCAAACAGGATAGTGTGGCAACTATGGCATCAGTGAGTGTATACACTGGCCATTTCCAGAGAGCTGGTGAAGTTCTACACAGACAGAGTGACAGGGGTGCTCGAAGGAGGTCTCCTACCCATCCACCACCTGTCACAGGTGTCACATCATGGGTCACTCACCGCATGTTTTGGTCCATCATATCGCCACAGACATGTTCTGAATGCAACTCCAGAGGGATGTTCAAGATTATGGAAGCAGCACAGTTTGACACCCGTGACTCTCTCCTCCACATTGGTGATGCCATTGATTGTTTCACTGATGTACTGGAGATATGGTGGGGTTAGACATTGTTAGTCCTTGACCTCACATTGTCTTTACTGGAACATCTGGTTGGAGTTGGGCATTGGACACGTGGCCATAGATCAACAACACCATCTGCTGAGAGTCCATGTGGCTATGCACAGTCATGGTTCTGCAGTGTCAGTACCTCCAGCACTACAGAAGAGACTGTGCTGTCCACATCATGATGTGGCAGGCCATGGGCATGTGATCCTGGGTGGTCCACTGGAGGACAGGGGCCCAGCACCCACCAGTCACTGTCAGCTACTAGCACCACATCTGACCCTGGGCATGGTGGTGCCAGTGCCACTCCTGGCAGAGCCAGTTCCCATATTCATGGCCAGAGATGGTGAATTGTCTACTCTGTCATGTATGGCCCACAGCTGTTCAACATACACACATGTAGGGCTAGCACTGGGCTTAACTGTGTACACGTAAACACTCAAACTTCACTGTCACATGCAGGTTGCCAACAGACACACATGGCACTTCTCCATGTCCCAGCTAACCAGCACCCCTTTCTGACTCACACACATGCTGTCAACTGCTTGGCACAGCCTAGACCTCTGGCACACCCACACCACACCCTGTGCATGTGATGATACCAGTGCCACATTCCTGCCATCCATACCATTGATACAGGGACATGCACATATGTGTCTGATACACAGAGTGACTATAATACATTACAAATAATTTTGTAGTGCGGTAGTGTTATGCCATGACAGGTGCTGTATGCTGGCATATGACATGAGTACACATCAAACTTTGTATACCTTTGTTGCATGATGTTAGACTGGCAGTATTGTTGCAGAATGACAGGTGTCTCACAGAACTGGACATGTTTCTGTTCCAGAGGTCTGAGTGGTAAAGCTATGGAGACTTGGTGGCAATACAGCAGCACAGGATGGCATGGCAGCACAGCAGAACATGACATCTGCAAGGTATAGCTGTATATGTGTGTGGTTGCCTAGGTGCATATCCATAGAACACTGTGTCAGGGCAATGGGGCCAGTCAGTGTGATCAGTCATGCATACCCTGTGACAGGGCTTGCTACCCTTGATACATGTCACCTGGGTGTTCTATACATACAAATGTAGGTGGTGGCAGGTAGCATTTATGTCCAGGTAGATGTAGGCTATTTAGGGCCTGCAGCTACTGACAAGGCGGTAAAATGCATGACAATCACACCCCCATATGTATACTGCTGCATGGGAATATGTTTGTACACTCACACACAGTTGCTTTCATTGACATTTGAATGCCTACCTCTCTATTAGTGCACACTAGAGCACTACGTACTTATTGTATGTACTATGGTGCTTATCTGTTTTGAGATTGTCAGCCAGTGCTGTTAAGGTGGATGACATCAGTAGGCCTTGTAAAGGAGGCCAGTGGAAAGGGTGGCAGGTTGTCACAGCTCCTTAAAATGTATAACCATTGTACAGAGATAGGCATTTGCACACTACTTCAAGGCGATATATTTACACACACACAGAGTTGCTTCTTGAGAGATTAGAACCCCTACCTATCTATTAGTATACATTAGAGCATTACACATTTATTGCATGCACCACACAGCTTATCTGCTTTGAGAGTGTCAGCCAGTGCTGTTAAGGTGCATGACATCAGCAGGCCTTGTAAAGGAGATGAATGGGGAGGCTGGCAGTTTGTTACAGGGCCTTAAAATGTATAACCATTGCATAGAGATAGGCATGTTTACACTGCTGCAAGGGGATATATTTACAAACACACAAGATTAGAACCCCTACATATCTATTAGTATATACTAAAGCACTACATGCTTATTGCATGCACCACAGAGCTTATCTGTTTTGAGATTGTCAGCCAGTGCTGTTAGCATACTGGGCAAAAGCGTTAAGTGTACTTTAATTGTATTCAATAAAATTACAGTAATTTCAAACTTCATGCAGTGGTTTTACTTTCTGAGTTATTTGTAGCTGAAGAAGTGGAGTTTGAGGAGTTTCTTTTGGTTACATGTACCTATATAACAATAGAAACTGAACTGAAGGGACTAAAAATAAAAATAAAAAAAACTTCAAAGACCCAAACAGTAAGGAGATCATAAATGAACTGGTATTTTAACATGTTCATCAATTTATTGTATCTGGACTTCATCAGAAATAAAAACAGCCTCAAAATCACTGTTTGAATAGAGAAAGTAAGGCAGTATAAATTAGAAAAAGCAATAAAACAAATCAATAGCCAATGTGTGCAAGTTTCAAAGGAAATAAGGTGTGCTTAATTAAACCAATGTTAGGCACATCTAATATTAAGATTTTCATTCAGACCTGGAGTTGCCTCAGCATTAAGGAGGAGCTGCCCCTTTAACTTATTGACAACAATGAATCATAGTCACCTACAAATAAATCCACTTGTTCTAGCACAAAGAAATGGAAGCATTTAAAATTCTGACGAGATAAACTATGTTTCCCTAAGGCATTCAAAACATCTTTATTTCTGATAGCTGCTATGGGCTCTTTAACCCTATCAGATAACTTTCTGCCAGTTTTCACAATGTTAAAGGAATCACAGGTGTTACAGACTGCAGCATAAACAACATTTACACTTTTACAACTGTAATGTCTCTTAAAAGTTACTTTGAAGTTACAATGTTTAAAAAGGTGATAGCTGCCAGAGTAAATGTAACTGCAGGTCACACATCTAACACAGCTAAACATGCTCTTATGCTGTGGATTCACTTCAGAAGCTCGAAATACTGAAATCTCGAATTTCAGTATCTCGAGCCCAAGAACTTGAATCCACAAAACAACGAAAACTAAAAACCGCGAAATTCAAAACCTTGAATACCAGAGATTTTGAATTTCGCGGTTTTACTACATACACACACATACACCATCCACCACACAAACACACAATCACTCTACTACAGGAAAGCAGGGCCCTGCTTTCATGTAGTAGAGTGATTGTGTGTTTGTGTGGTTGATGGTGTGTGTGTGTGTATGTAGTAAAACTGTGAAATTCAAAATCTCCAGTATTCGAGGTTTTGAATTTCTCGCTTCTAAACTTTCACTATTATGTGGATTCGGTTTCTTGGGCTCGAGATACTGAAATCTGAGATTTCAGTATTTTGAGCTTCTGAAGTGAATCATATGCTGTACACCAGTAATTAGAATCACAAGAAAAAAAACTTTTAGTTATGTACTCACCATAACTTCAGATGTTTGGGATCCATCTCACCTACATTCTGACTGATGGGTTCGGAGCCGATCCCTCGGCTCCGACTCGGCACGCTTATGCCAAAGAGCGAAGTCTCTTATTGGCTGAGCTTACTATATCCCAGGATGCACCACTACCAGTCCCCCAGATCTAGTTTGTCCGCATACATGCACACATGCACGCACTGATTATATAACATCGTCAGATGAAACAAGATAAAAACAGTAGAATTCAAAACCGTTCAATCTCTTCTGATCTCCAAGGCAGGGGGAAGGAGGGTATAGGAATGTAGGAGATGGATCCCAAACATCTGAAGTTATGGTGAGTACATAACTAAAAGATGTTATGTGATCCTATCTCGCCTACATTCTGACTGATGGGACAGCGTCCCTAGCACCTGAATCCTGGGTGGCTCACTGGAAAACACTCCTGAGTACCGTGGAACCAAATGATGCTCGCCCTTTAGATGCCACATCCAATTTATAGTGGGAAATGAAAGTGTGCGGATTTGACCAAGTAGCCGCAGCACAAATCTCCGATATAGCGAGCTTGGAATGAAAAGCTATAGAAGTCGCCATAGCTCTGGTAGAGTGAGCTTTGATAGATGTTGTAAGTTGCTTATTCAAGAAGAATAAGCCTGAGTTATACAATCTCTAATCCATTTGGAGATGGTAGCTTTTGTAATGGTTTTACCCAATTTACTGTCTGAGAAGGACACAAACAATTGGTCTGACTTACGAAATTGCTGAGTCCTGTCTAAATAGAAGCAACTGCCTGTGAACATCCAATTTATGGAGAGTGTATTCTGCTTCATTGGAGAATTTTGGGAAGAAAACTGGTAGCTCCAGAGATTGTTGAAGACAGAGATTAGAACAGACCTTTGGGACAAAGGATGGATTAGGTCTAAGTGATACTCTATCCTTGTGGAAAATCAAGTACGGTGGTTTAATAGATAGGGCTTGAAGCTCTGAAACTCTTCTTGCAGAAGTAATTGCAACTAAGAAGGCAGTTTTCCAAGACAGATATTTTAAGTCACATGTAGCAGCAGGTTCAAAAGGGGAGATGTTAATGCGAAGCACCAAATCAAGATCACGGGCGCAGGATGAAAACTGGGGTCTTAACAGGCCCGCACCTTTAATAAAGGTCTTGCATAATCTGCTGCTCATCAATGGAGGATCCATGGATTCGTGGAATTTAGAGATAGCCGCCAGTTGGACTTTAATAGTAGAGACAGAAGATCCTTGATTAAACAGGGATGTTAAGAATTTCAAAACTTCCGGGATTGGAGCAGTGATAGGGTCTAAGCTCCTGAGTTGAGCCCAGATAGCAAACCTCTTCCACTTACTGAGGTACAATTTGTTAGTGGTGGGTTTGTGGGCTGAAGATAAAATGTGAATAACTTCCGGGTCTAATGTGTGACTTCTGACTAAGGTCGGAAGTGGAGGAGCCAGGCTGTCAACTTCAAGGAGTGTAGGGACTGATGCTGTCGTCCCGACTGATGGATTAGCAGATCCGAGTTAGATCTAACATCCAAGGATCGTCCACCGCATGTTTCTTCAGGTAGGGGAACCATACCTGACGAGGCCAGTATGGAGCAATCAGTATCATTGTGGACCCCAATTGAGAAGCTTTTTGAATGCCTTTGGAGAGAAGTGGTATCGGAGGAAAGGCATAAAGTAGCCCTGTTGGCCAAGGTTGTGCTAGAGCATCCATAGCTGCTTCCCCTTGATGTGGAGTCAAGGAGAAGAACATTTTGCACTTCGTGTTTAGTGGTGTTGCAAATAGATCGCAGCACGGCGTTCCCCATTTCCTGAAAACCTGAGCTGCTACTGTTTCGTTTAGGGACCACTCGTGAGGAGAGAGAATTGTCCTGCTCAATTTGTCTGCCAATATATTTGATTTCCCGAATGTGGGTCGCTACCAAGAAACGGTTGGTAGCTACAGCCCATTCCCACACCCTCATGGCCTCTCTGCAAAGGGGGTAAGATCTGGTCCCTCCTTGTTTGTTTAGATACCAGACCACTGACATGTTGTCTGTGTGGATGGCGATGATGCCCTGAGGAAGAAACTTGTGTAAGGCCTGTAGGGATAGAAGTACAGCCCTCATCTCCAACACATTGATGTGGAGAAGAGCTTCATCTGGAAGCCAGGAGCCCTGAACTAACCTGCCCAGACAATGCCCCCCCACCCTATCTGGGAGGCATCTGTCGTCAGGGTAACCACTGGAGAGGGAATAACAAAGGGGCTTCCTTGATTTAGATTGGATGTCTGAAGCCACCAGCGAAGGTCCTGTTTGCATGTTTCTGTAATCATGATGTGATGATTGAGGGGAAGGTCCTGAAAGGACCATTGAGTTGCCAATAGCCACTGAAGAATCCTCATGTGCAATCTTGCCAGAGGAACTAAAAGAACCGTGGCAGACATTGAACCTAAAACTTGTAGGACCATCCTGGCTGGGGCTTTGGATCTTGAAATCAGAGCTTGAACTTGGCCCTGTAAAGTTTGGATCCTTTCGGTAGGAAGAAAAACGCTCATCAATTTTGAGTCTATCTCTGCTCCTATGAACCTTATGCGCTGAGAGGGCAGCAAGACAGAGTTTGACCAATTGAATGTAATCCCCAGGGAAGCACCAAGGGAGATGGTGGCTTTGAGGTTGTCTATTAGTAGATGCCTGGTGGTGGCAGTCAGGAGCCAGTCGTCCAGATAGGGAAACACTTGGAATCCAAGACTCCTCAGGTGAGCAGTCACTACTGCCAAACACTTGGTGAACACCCTGGGGGCTGTGGTGAGACCAAAGGGCAGTGCACAAAATTGGAAATGACTGACTCCCAGGCTGAAGCGCAGATACCTCCTGGACGCCTGATGAATCGGTATGTGATAATAGGCGTCCTTGAGGTCTATGGAGCACATCCAAACCTCCTTCTCCAACAATGGGAGAATGGATTGTAACGTGACCATTTGGAATTTGGATTTCGTGACGGATTGGTTCGGTTTGCTGAGATCCAATATTGGTCTCAGGTCCCCTGTCTTTTTTGGCACTAAAAAGAACCTGGAGTAATTTCCGGATCCGATCTGGTCTGTGGGGACCGGTTGGATGACTCCTTTTTCTAGCAGCTTTAAAGCTTCTGCGGCTGCAATTTCCCTTTGACTGGGTGGTGGGTCCGGGATTTTTTTGGACGGTGGGGGTGAGCATGTGAATGGGATGGTGTAACCTCCGGCAATGATCCGAAGCACCCATCTGTCCTGAGTGATTGACTCCCAGGCTTTAGGTGCTTGGCAAAACGGCACCCGACTGGCTCCGGAGCAGCACAGCCGGGCAATCCCTCATGATGTGTGGGAGGCTGAAGAGCCACGAAAGGACTCGCGGTCTCCAGAATTGCGGGGCCCTCTGCCGCCTCTGGGACAGCGTCTCCCAGAAAAATTTCCCCGTCCTCTGCCTCTGGAAGGGGAATCTTCCTGCTGTTGAGGAAAAAACTTACGTGATTTTCGGAACCACATTTTCCCCCCTCCTTTAGCCTTGGGATAAGGCCGAAAGGGAGTGGAATAACGGGCACCTACGGCAGATAAAGTTTTTCCCTCTTGCTCACAGCGGGTAAGGGTGTCTTTAACCTTGGGTCCAAACAAAGAGGACCCATCAAAGGGAGCGTCGGCGAAGGAAGACTTGAAGGCCTCCGCAAACTGACACAGGCGGAGCCAGGCTTGTCTCCGTAGAGCCACACCTGTGCCTGCCGCTCTACCCACCCCTTCGGCCGCATAGGAAATGAGCCTCATGGACGAGTTAGAAATTGACGTAAGGATAGCCAACTGAGAGCTAACCGACTGGGCTAGCTGCTCAGGAAGGTTACCCGAGAGGGAATCTGACAGCTCCTTGACCAGATCCCTCTGAAGCCTGGTAAAATGTGCCAAATAATTCAGAGACCTTAAAGTAAAGGCCGCTGAAGTCAGGGTGCGCTTCCCGTACCTGTCCATGCTCCTAGACTCCTTATTAGGAGGATGGACGGACGTTGAAGCCTCTGCCACGTCCTGTTGTGTAGCAGATGCCACCACCATGGCATCTACAGCCACGCCTTTAGTGAGGAACTCCTTCTCGGGTGGAGCAGATAAAATTTATTAGGACGAGAAGGGACTGGTTCCACGGTATCTGGATGTTCCCACGCCCTTCGACAAACTAAATCCAGGAGCTCGTCGAAGGGCGGAGACACCCAAGAGGCGGAGGGCTGAGCCCCAAAGGCCTTGAGGAGCACTGACTCATCAGCAGAGGGGGGTTTGGATATCCAGCCTCGTTGTTTGAGGATCTCTAAGATGTCTGCAAATGAGACATCATCCGAGGACGACTGGGACCCCTCCGCATCATCAAGATCAGTGTCCGATGTAATAGACTCGGGGGAGTCCACGTGCTTCCTCTTGCACGATCTCTTCCTTGGGGGTTCCTCCAAAGACAACTCCGAAAAACCCTCAGGAGGAGGGGAATCCCCAATGGGGGTAACCTCAGGCCCAGGGGCTCCGCTGTCTATGGACAGGGGAACTGCCAAAGACCCAGTCTCCACGCCCAGGGAAGGTGCCGGTAAAGCCGGAGAGATGGCCGAAGACTTGGCCAAGGCACTCCTCATAGCTCTGAAAGCCGGACCCCCAGAATCCTGGGAGTGTCCGGTCTCCGGAGCCATGATAGCAGATGGCAATCCCGCAGCCAAAGCACCGAGAGGGAGGCTCGGAACCGAAAGCATAGGTCCCGAAACATCACCCCCGGGTCCAGCCGAAGAAGTCCGTGTACCAAACTCGGACCCGAAGGCCCGGGTTGGAGTAAGGGTCGGAGCCGACCCTAACATCTCCACCGGCTCCGACAGCACCTGCTCCGACGGAGCCGAAGCGGTCGGAGGAGGAACAGCAATGGGATGGGCATGGGCTATCAGCTCAAGCCAACTGGGTCAGAGCGAAACAAATTTTGAAAGACTGGGGACTGGAACAGTCTTTGGAGCACCCTGTCTATATCCGAATCCGACATCCTCGAGGACTTAGAGGATACTGAACGGGTTCGAGATGGCCTCTCCAACGGCCCCAAAGGACTAGGGGACCGGCTCCGAGGCGACTCGATGACTATCGGCGCCGAAGGAATACCCACACTAGTTTCCATCGGTGCTGAGGAGGACTTCGGCGCCGAGGAGGAATGTCTGAGCGGGCAACCCTAGTCGGCTCCGAGACCAGTGGAGCCGTGACCCGCCTCTCGATGCCCCAGCCATCGGCTCAAGCCAGAGGAGTCGAGACTGGTGGCATCGAGGCAGACCGTTCCCCGGCTCCAAGTCCTTGGAGCCGAAGGAGAAGCCTGCCTATGTCTTTTGGCGGCGGATCCGACGGACTGGTCGGAGCCGACGCCTTTTTCTTTTTAGTTGGAGAAGGAGAGGATGCTAGAGCTTCTTCGAAGGAGGGTTTTATTAAGCCTTTAAGAATAAGTTTATTTTTCCTCTCCTGGAGGACCCTCGAGGAAAAAGCGTGACACACGCTGCATGACTCTTGTAAATGTTTTGCACCCAAACAATAAACACAGAGAGTGGTCATCTGTGATTGACATTTTAAAATTACATTTGGTGCATTTTTTGAAGCCCGAAGGCCTAGGATTCTGAGACATTATAGCAAAAAACAGTAATTCCTGACAGAAAAACCAACACTATCCACTTGATTTTCTAATCAAACTGACACTACCTAAAAATCAGTTTACAGCTGCCGATTAGGTAAACAATCCGTAACAATTAAGTCAAGGGTATTTTGAAACCCTCTAAGGTTTAAGGGGGGGTTGACTGACCGGGAAGGCCCTAAGATGAAGGAGGCCAGAAATCAAATCAACGCCCAATCACACTACAAAGTTCTCACAAAACTCCAAACACACCACAAAGTGAAGAATAGCCGTTAAAACAGCTTTTTATGACAAGAACAGCAAAATTCTGACAGAAAAAAGTTAGTAAATAAATACTACTCAGCTCAGCCAGCTCGAGACCACGTCTTCGCAAGTTAGCGGCAAACGAGATCTGGGGGACTGGTAGTGGTGCATCCTGGGATATAGTAAGCTCAGCCAATAAGAGACTTCGCTCTTTGGCATAAGCGTGCCGAGTCGGAGCCGAGGGATCGGCTCCGAACCCATCAGTCAGAATGTAGGCGAGATAGGATCACATAACATCTGTGTGTTTCTGTTTTCAAATGTACTATGAATAGTTCTGGTTCATTTATAAGAAAAGTTAGGTTCAGTGCCTAAGGATTTAGGGCATTTAGGGACAACTACCTCTGGGAATGTTTAGGTTATCAAAAAGTACTACAGAATCATCAGACAACCTTTGTAGAAGATTCTATAGGAATGAGAAGTGTACTAATTGGTACTCTGACAGAGTAGCTGATGCATGGAAGAGACTTCCAAATTACATTAAAGCAAGTACTAGTTTAGATATTTTTAAGAACAACCTGGACACTTATTATGGGAATAAGTGTTTTGGTATATTGGCAAGGTAGAAGGGCATTTATGCCCATGCTTGAAATATTTGTATGTATGTAAGGATTCAGTCAATTCTCTGTTATTAGTAATGAAGTCCCAATTTCTGTATATAATACTTCTAATGCAGTGCACATGTAAACTAACAGGTAACAGAAAGCTAAGTAATATGTCCGTTTGTGTCCTTTTAGGAGTAGTTATTTGGAAACCGTATTTAATAATAAGGTTACATTTTTCATATCTGCTTGAGCAAATCTCAGAAAAAACATTGTCCAGTAATGGTTTTGGGTAGTTCTTATGCACAAGCAAGTGTTTAAAAAAAAATACATTCCTGCAAGAAGACATCATCATCACTGATAACAATGCATAACAGTCTAAAGAACTTTCCACGCACAATATTTCTTTTCATAAAAGCTGGGTGTTGACTTGTGTATTTCAATATATTTTTTTATATGTCTCCTTAGGGAACGCTGTGGAACTAATTAGCAGAGTATTGGGATCTAGCGAGATTTCATTGTCTAAGAAATGCACTTTGTAACCACAAGCAGAAACAACAAAATTCAAGAAACCAATGCTATCAGAAAGAGAGTTAACAAATAAATAAAGTTCTTGTTCAGATCCATTCCACACAAAAAAATATCATCAATATAACGCTGGTACAACAACATGTTTTCAAAACCAGGTAGATGAATACATTTTTCTAACTCCCAGACATTCAGTACTAGGTTAGCGTAAGCTGGGGCAATCTTAGACTCCATCGCAACACCTCTAACCTGCTGATCAATGCAATTATTAAAATGAAAAATGTTACCATTCAATACAATTGAAATCATTTGGCAGACAGTATTAATTTTAGATTCTTTCAGGGAAGTATATTTGGCAAGAAACAAGTTTACAAATTCCAAATGCTCAAGATGCAGTATATTAGTATATAGGGCCTCAATATCTAGTGCAATAAGAAATCAATTTGAATCTGTAATCCTCAGCTGAAATAATTCATTAAGAAAGGCCCATGAGTCACGTAAGTAATTTTTGTGGCTTGTACATTAGGGTTTAAAATGAAGTCTAAAACCTCAGCTATTTTCTCTGTCTTGGTTCGTTTATTTGAAATAATGTGGCGAAAAGGAGGGTTGTGAGCATCCTTGTAAGTTTTGGGTATGCCAAACAGCTTTCCCAGACATGGGTTAGGAAAATGCATGAACATGTACTCTTCAAGAGAAATGATACCCGTTTTCTCTAAATAGCTAAGTAGCTTGTCAATACTCCTAAACTGATTTTGCATAAATGAGAAATCAACTTTTATGTAAAAAGTATTATTTTTTAGTTCATTTTCTATCTTTGCAATATAATCAGTTTTGTCCATTAGCACCACTCCAGTGCCCTTATCAGCTTTCATTATACGTAAGTTTTTGTTCTGACTTAAGTTCTCCAACACTTGCATTTCTGCTGTGGTGATATTAATCAATTTCTTAAAGGTGTTATTATACATAAGATTTCTGAAATTTCACTCCCATACCTTTAAAACATTTGTAGGGAGTTATGTAAAGGTGGGTTATACAAGTCTTTCTTTCACAATGTAACTGCAGCTACTACACTATTAAATGAATCCATGGGTGACTCATCTTCATTATCAAGCAGTAATTTTAAATTCAGTTTATGTAAGAATAATATAAGATCTAATAACAAGTCTGGTAGATGAGACCTTTGGGCTGGTATGAAGGTGAAGTCTTTATTAAGTAATCATACATGTTCATCTGTAAAAGTCCTGTTAGTAAGCTTTATGACTGCACTGTTCATTTCAGAAAGCTTCAGCAAAGAGAAATATTTTTATACACACACACACACACACACACACACACACACACACACACACACACACACACACACACACACACACGGATGTGTAGGAGCATGCCCATTGTCACTGTCAGTATTTACAAGGTGACTCGAGGCCAGCCCTACCTGTTTTCCAGTCCGGAATTTTGTGTGCTGCAGCCAATTGGCTGTTGCAGCTGATTCAACAGTCCAGCACCTCCCTTATATTTTGACCAGGGGATTCCCCAGCTGTGTGCTGAACATATTATATGACTCATACCTATCGACTGTACAGATTGTAATAGACTGTGCAGAGTGTTGCATCATATGTGTGGTGCATTTTAAATAGCATTATGATTTTCCAGTACAGCAGTGGCAATTCATTATTGATTGATGTTAGGAAATTATGCCAACCATTTGAGTTAGTCACTCCATACACACCAGGACACCCATGCTACTGCATGACCTGTTATTCTCTGCACTTTCTGCTTTTGTCTGGCCAGTAGTTAATCCTTCTCCTTATATTTGGGCCTTTGTCCCACCACTGTTCATGGCTTTGACCATATTTCCTTCTGTAAGTGGTTGTAGGTATGATGTGACTGGCGTACATGATGTCACACCACAGACAGGGTGACAGTCTTCACACTTCTCATTGTACATGTTTTAGCAGGATGTCCAGCTTTCTGCCCCATATGTCTGCTCTGTTCCTCATACAGTTGTGTTTTCTGGTATTATACTACTAAATGGAGCTGAATTGTAAGCACTGACACAGTTAAGTTATGGCCTTTACATCCTGCTGCTAATCTGACTTTTGCAACCTGCTGTAATACTAGCCACCTTCTAGGTTACTCAGTGCATGTATAATGTCTGTAGGTTTGGATGTCTGTCTCTCCATAGTCTTTGCCTTTGTCCAGCTATCTTGCAGTAACAGATTGGAGCAGACGGACAGTCTGTGGGACTCCTACCATAGGAGTACCTCACATGCAAAAGCTGTAGGTGCAGCAGGCTTTGGACCATGAACACCATCAACCATGCTACTGTACTTAGTCCACTGACCCACATCAGCCACCAGAAAATGAGATTTATTTCCTCACACTATCAACAGCTGACAGCCATAACACTTTGACCCCTGCATATTGTGGAAATTAGAATATGTAATCAGGTTGTTTGGGGCAGTCTTGGGATTGTGTGGTGTGCTGATATGTCCATGCAAACATACTGTAACAGCAGTTTTATGGGAACACTGATATGTTGGAGGTAGGGAACTTTATCACTGACCTATATCCTATCCTATGAACCCACTGTTTGGCATTTCCCTTGCATACTGCAGTGGGATTTGCTGTCTTGAGGCCTACTGTACATTATGGGATAGTCAGTATTGGACAGAGTACCTTTTGTCCCACATAGCTGTTAGCTCTCTGCAAGTAGCCCAGTAGCCCACTCTATTCCCTTGCATACATGCAGCAGGTCCATACATATGCTACTGTAGTGTAGTACCCCATATATTTGTTGTCATTCATTGTAAAGGAGAGTGACTTACTTTGTGAATGCAGCAGCTGAGATACCTGTGTTGCAGGGCTGACTCTGTCTGATGCAAACAGTACACAGCCAATACATGGTGAGGTACAGGTTGTGTTGTGTGGCTGATATTATTTTTACTATGTATGTGAGTCGGAGTGAAGTGTCAGTCCCTAGGACCCTAGGTTGTCAGCGCATGAGCTATGCATTGCCTCTTTGCCAAGGCAAGGGCATACTGTGCACACCTACGTCTGCCTACAGGGACAGCCTTAGGGGGTTCCTCCTTGAGTCCCTCTGTGGGTGTTGCTGTGGGGACCCTGGAAATGGTGGGGGACTGTATGTCCCTTCCCTGTGCTGATTCTGCCACAGCTGTTTTGACAGGATCATATTGTGTAGCATGGCACATACTGTGAACATCTGTGGACATGTGGCTGAAGAGTATTGCTGGGTTTCACCAGATATATTGAGGCACCGGAACCATGACTTGAGCAGCCCAAACACGGGCTCTATGATATTCCTAGTTTGTGCATGTGCCTCATTATGGCATTCTTCAGTAGGTGTGTGCACATTTCTGATAGGTGTCATCATCCACAGTTCCAATGTGTAGCCAGCATCCCCAGTAGATGGTAATAAGGGATGCCCCCCCGGCAAACATTTGGTACAGCTGTGATGCATGCCAGATATGGAAGTTTTGATAACTGCCAGGGCTGCCAGTACACACATTCACGATAATTCCCTGGGCATTGGACACAACTTGGCAGTTGATAGACTGATACCCTTTGTGGTTTACGTAGACTCTACCCTCCTCACCGGGTGGTGCTTTTATGTGGACATGAGTGCAGTCTATGGCACAGAGTACCTCAGGGTAGTGTGCTACACAGTAGATAAGACATATACTGCTGGCGCTCTCCTCAGGGGTGTGGGGTAAATAAATGTGCTCATGAGCATGTGTTTGCATGGCAGCCAGGAACTGATGGAGTACCCAAGATGTTGATGCCTGTGAGACCCCCATCATGTCCCCAGTTGGTCTTTGAAAGTACCTGCAGCTATTATTCTAAGGGATACACATACCTTTGCTTCCACTGGGACAAGTTTCCCCTCTGTTGGTTCTGGGTCTGAGATGAGTGCGGCAGAATTCAGTGAGCTCTTGTAGTATGTCCCTCTCCACTCTGTTGCACTATACAATCTCCAGCTCATGTATCTCCTGGAAGGTTACCCTGGTCCTGAACACTCTTCTCCTTCTCAGTCTAGGCCTATTGTCAGCAGCAGCATCAGGACTGACCCCAACATCTAGCACATACAAATGAAGAAGAGTAGCATCAGCCCCTAGCATTCTATCAGTTAAAATTTCCAGGTCTGTACTCCAGTGGTGCAGAGTATGGGGTAGAAATCAGATTGTTGGGTGTATGCATGATTTATAGTGCTCTGCAGCAGATGCAGCCTGTATGATTGGCTAACTATGATGGATTCTACCTGCCAGGTACATCATTGAGGGGTTTGAATGGCCCAGTGTAAGTGAAATAGAGGTTATCAGTAATTTATACATGATTGGCTTTCACTGGCAATTTCCTTTTTATTTTTTAAACTGTCTTACCTGCTAAGCACTGCTGTGCTGCGCAAAAATCTGCGCTGCTGGTATAAACAATGCTCAGCAGTCAGTAGACACACCCCCATGGATGGGCATACCCAGCACAGTTCAAAGCAGCTAAAACATGCGCCCCACAGCTAAATAAAGCTTAGCAGCACTGGACATATCTCCCTGATCAGCTCAGCTCAGTGGCACACAAGCAGGTACTGCTATGCTCCAATCCACTTAAACATATAGAGACACACCTCCTTTTTATGTCAGCTAGCTCTTCTGTAAACAGCGACATGGTTCTGGGGCTAAACTGATTTTTATCTGCAGGCACAATAGCCCATTTTTGCTATTCAGTAACCCCGGCTTATTTGCATACAGATCTCTGCACACAACCTGGTTACTACACTATTCTGGGGCCTGCCTCCTTGGGAACTACTGATATCTACCATTGCAGATGGCCTCTATGTAGGGCCCTATAATGCATTATTCTCACATATTTCTTATTTTTGGTTTTTCAACTTTTTAATACTCTTTTTTATAAAAGCACATTTGTGCATTGCTGCGCACTCTGCAAATGTAATATGGGTATTAAAAAATAAAATTATATTATTTTGCATTTTTTGGACATGCAGGGCATAGTTTTGTAGATATCTGTGCCTACTATGCATTTTCTGACCTAAATGGGCTTTTACAGCCCCTGTTCAATTTTTACTTTCTTGTACATGGAAATTTTCCGTGTGCACTTCGGACACCAACATAGCAGGACTGTGTATCTGCTTGTTGGATCACTTCAGCAGCTCATTTGCATGCACTTCACCTGCTTATGAGATGATTTGCATGCCATGGACACTTGCATGTTCGCATGTTCGTGCAGACCTCTCTGCTCTGTTTACTGGATCGCATGGCTGCTTACTTCCATGTAAGCTCCATGACACTATGCCTACATAGAAAATCTCTCCATGTAGGCTTTATTGAATCCCCCCAGTCATATCAAGATAAGCAGCAAGTCAGAAAAGCAGACGATTTTATAACAGCTATTCTGTTTATGGTCATGGCTCCTGGGAAAAAAAAAACAGCCATGAATTCCCACAGATATCAAATCTTGCCACTTGCTGGTCACAGTTACTATCCACTACACTCTTACTATCTAGAATTATGTGTCAGCTTAGTTAGCCAAAAATTATAAGTAAGAGAAGACACAGTTTTCCAGACCATTAAATAACTACGCAAGCTATAAAGTATGGGAACAATTACATTTTGGCTTCCTGTTTATATATGTAGAAGATGAGTTAAGAATGTGTTGCTGTCTTGGGAAAATGTAACTCAGCAGTCATACCTCTCAGCTGTCCAGATTTTTGCAGGCTGTCTAGATTTTTGCCTCATATTTTTGGTCTGTTCCTCATAAAATGTGTGGTTTTCTATCACATCACAGAGCATTGACGTCATGAAATAATGACATACATTTAAGTTTCAGACTTCACATCTTTCAGAAAATGTCAAATCCTGTTATTCTAACAACTTTCTTGGTTTATTTGAGCAATATTAAAATAAATCCCTACTTCTTGATCTTTCTCTCCCATTATTTTAGACTTTGTCCAGATTTCTTCTGCTAAGAGGTTGAGAGGTATGGTATTTCTGTTTTCTAGGTGAATAAAAAATATACACCAGTTCAGTCTTTTTCTTAATACTTGAAAATGACTTCATTAACTCAGTTAAAGGCAATCAAATATGATCTTATATTTTTAAAGAGAAAGTCTAAAATGCCACACATGGTTAGAAGGAATAAATCATAGGTTCATAGGCGTGTACCAGGCTAATGGCCCTGGAGCCTTTACAAGCCTAGCCCATAGGATTATCCTGGCATCATGCCACCCAACCTTAGTTCCTAGTGCCTCTGTCAAATAGAGCTACTAGAGTGATCCCTGGGGTGAATTTTCTATTTCCCATACACTCATCAAGATTTCTCTTGAAGAGAGCCAGTGAGGTGCTCTGCTTGACATGCATGGGAAGTCCATTCCATAGCATGGGCGGTCTCTGGGTTATTAACCTGTCCCTCCAGCATGTTCTGCTGATTGTGATAATGAGGTTGAGGTCTCTGGAGTGTGTGGTGCAGAGGGTTTGGGATTTCTTAGATGTAGCATTTCTAACAGAGCTGGGTCTGACATGGCTTTGTAAGTCAAGCAGAGATCGCCTCTAAACAGGTGATATGAGACAGAGAATAGTTGGAGTTTTTTTGAGTCTGTCCATATTGGACAAGTGTTTAAGGCCAAGGATCCTCTTTCTGAGGTACTTTTGTGGCCTCTCCAGTTGTTGCAGGTGTCTAGTGAGGTACATGCCAAATGGGGCACTGTACTCGATGACTGGCCTAATGAGGGAAGAGTAGAGGGAGACAATGACTTCTTTCTTCCTGGATCCAAAACCCTTAGTAATGAGATGTGCCACATAGAAGGACTTTCTGACCACAGTGGAAATGTGGTGGTCAAAAGAGAGGTTGCTGTCAACCTGTGTTCCCAGATCTCTTATAACACCTTCTGTGTTCAGTGGACTACCATCAAGATGGTAATTCAAGGGAACTGGGTTTTTCAGAAGGGGAATGATGACACATTTTTTGGCATTGAGCTTAAGGCCATGGTTCTGACACCAGTCGGTCTCAGTGAGGCCTTTCTGTAGGATGTCAACATCACTTGGGGAGTTAATAATAGCTCCCAACTTGCAATCGTCTATGAACTATGTCAGCCAGAGTTCCTTCATGTTGGCCTGGACTTCAGAGAAATAGATACCAAACAGGAGAGGACCCAGGACTGAACCCTGTGAGACTCCACTCATGACTCGTCTGCAGTCTGACTTGGAGTCAGTTACTTTTGCACTGTGGGTTCTATCTGTGAGCCAGTTTGCAACCCATCTAGTGATATAGGGGTTGATGCCTAGCTTAGTGAGTTTTTCTATTATTCCTGAGTGGGGAATGGTATCAAACGCCTTGGCCAGATCAAGGTAGGCTGTATGAATTACCTTGCCTTCTTCCACAGCTCTGGTGAGTGACTCAAAGAAGTCAACCAAGTTGAGTAGGCATGATCTACCCTTCATAAAACCAAACTGTGCAGGATCCAGAGTTTGTAGATTCCCTGTATCCTTGTTTATTAGGTCCATGATGATATGTTCCATATCTTTGCATATCAGACTCATCAGGCTAATGGGATGATAGTCCCTAGGGTCTGTAGTTGCTCCTCCTTTATTGAGAGGGATGACTGTAGCAGTGCACCATTTGGTAGGGACAAAGTCTGAGGTAAGGCTGTGATTGAACAGGGCAGACAGGTGAGGTGCCAGTTCACTCTGTAGTTCATGTAGAACACAGCCAGGGATATTGCCAGGTCCCATAGAAGCTGTATTCTTGGCCTTGGACAGTGCTATTTTAACTTGTACAGCAGTAATACTGGGTGCCTGGCAATCTACTGGTACTGTGATTGGTCCTTTGGGGGGGAGTGGGGTAAAGTTGGCACTGAATCTGTCGGCCAGTATATTGGCAATATCTGTTGGCTCAGTATAGGAGGTACCATTGTGCAGTAGCTCAGAGCAAATCTGGGTATTACTGTGGAGATTCTTTAAATAATTATAGAAGGTCTTGTGGTTGCCTTTACTATTTGCTGCAATTATGTTTTCATAGCTAGCTTTAGAGGATTTTATGAGGCATCTCAACTTTTTGTTGAGGCTGATAAGGGAGTTTTTCCAGTCTTGAGACTTTACCCTATTCTGCATCAGTTTCCTCCTTCTGTTGTAGAGTTTGTTTATGGCAGGGGACCACCAGATTGGCTTAATTATTTTGGAGGAGAGTGTCTTGGTTCTATAGCTATGGTGAGATCCATGCATTTGAGTACTTGTTCGTATAGTGCATTGGTGTATGATTCGGCAGTCATGGAACTATTCTCCATTTGTATGGGTGCCATGAAGTTAGCCACCTCTGTTTTAGGAACCCAAAGATAGCTTTGGAGAAGTTTTTCATGGCAGTTACCTTTGTGTGTGTGTGTGTGTGTGTGTGTGTGTGTGTGTGTGTGTGTGTGTGTGTGGGTGGGTGGATTTCCAAGGTGATTAGTTTGTGGACGGATCTAACCAGGGAGGAGTTGACTATTGGTGTAGAGCAATGGTCATCCATGTTAATAATGACCAGGTAAAGGATGTTGCTACCTCTAGTGGGGGTAAGAATGAGCTGGTCTAGGGCATTTGAATTAATGAATTCCAGGAAACATTGAGCAAGTGTATTGGTACATGAGTAGTTTTTCCAGTTAATGGAGGGGTAGGTGAAGTCACCCAGTATGAGAGTGTTAGGTTGGACCCTAATATTCTCCAGGGTGCCTAGGAACATGGAGTGTGAGTCTTGGGACATGGTTGGGGACCTACAGCAGACTATGACCTTTATCTCTGACTTATCTAATGTTAGCTGCACTTGAAGTATCTCAGATTACTTCTGTTGGGCTACCAGTCTAGAGGTGTGCACATCCTTTATGAATATGGAATCACCATCTATTTTGGAGCTTTGGTCCAAGTTCTGGAGCCGAAAGGTATGTAATGAGTTATAGCCTCATAGAAAACATCAGTGATAAAAAATAACGCAATGCATTAAATACAGACCGCACAATTCTGAAGCAGTAAAAAACATAAAAATCATAGCAGAAGGTCAGAAAGAGGAACCTTTTGTTGTTTTCCACATTTTCCTATAGAATCTTCTACATATAGTTGATGTTAAGAAGTCTTTGTATAAGTTTACTTTATTTAATTGACAATGTTATTATATACAGATCTGTCTTTATGAAGAACTTCAGTAAATCTAGGAAGAGCAAAGTAAATTCAAGGAGCAAGTTATACCAATGTCTAAATCATAGCAGCTGAGGGGTATAATTAAAATATTCCTAAGGCATGTCCACATTCAAAACTTTGGGAACCAAAGTGTTGTATTTTAAACTAACAGCTTATTTATCAGGAGTGACTGGCAGCACAGTGTTTTACAGACTCATCCAATGATATCTATGTTTAGACTTTCATGCCATGAAAGATCCAACACTATTTGATCTCCTATTCCTTCACACAACTAATGGTTCATTACATACTTGGTTAAAGGAACTAAACTTTCATCAACAAACAGATAAGACACATTGGTGTGATATATTCATATCTCAATGTATTCCTCACCTCTGGACCAAACTTTCCCTACCTGTCAAGCAGAGTAGCACATTTTTCACCTTCAAGGTAAACCTAGATAAACAGATGGACAGGCTCAAATTCTGTCCTAGCCTTTACTGCCTTGCCCTCCTTGAGGCTAGAGGGATATTTTGAATAGAACTTTTTGGCTAGGCTTGAAATGGTCAGTAGACTGATTGCCTAGCTCTCTCTTACCTATTAACCTAAAATAAATCTTCCTTACATTTTACAAAGTTTTCCCCATGCACCACTTTACTCATGTGTGTTAACTCTAAACCTGCTGCCCATAACTCCAACTCTTCACATTATGTTTTCAAAATCCCTTTCCCTAACAGTAGCACTCTACATGCTCAGGGACACACACCCACATACACAGAATGATTATCACCTTACATAGCCCTTAACTTGCAAACATGAGCACATTTAAAACCTTCACACCACTAAACCTAGCCCTTATTTTAACCTTAACCAGCAAGCCCTCTCACTCATGTGCACACACACACACACACACACACACACACACACACACACACACACACACACACACACACACAAATACACCCCTATACTCACACCCATTGCAGAAATTTTCAGTACATCTGAAAGTTTTGGCATAAAAAAAGAGAAAAAAGCTTTCATCCAAGCACAGTTCATACATCACACATTGTAAAACTATCCACTAGAGACTCTAACATCCTTGACATGGAACCTGTCAATACAGCCATGTCCTTTTACCCACCATGCATCTCCTCATCCCTAGTTAACTCTGACCACAAATTAGTAGTATTCCCTTAATGGTACCACCTCACCACCAAATGAAGTCATCATTAGGGACTTTTCCATGGCAAACCTACTTCAGTTTATAGAAAACCTTTATGAAGCTCCAACAAATCCATTGCAAATAGACTCATCTGAGAGAGCTTCTATATTTACCTCCAATTGTTACCAACATCTGAACAGCTGCATGGAAAAGTATACATGGACAGAAATATTAAGATCAATGAATGAAATAGACTGCAGGTTAATAAAACCCAAAACGTCAGAAGTTTGATAAAACAAATGAACACAGTAATTAGGAATATTCATAGAGATCCATGCAATATAACAGAAACAAAAAGGATATATTACTGTGCAGCTAAATTAATAACTGATAAAGTTCTACCACAAGAACACAGGGTAGTAAGGGAAAGGAAGGGGAGAAACTGAATATCATCAGAAATATCAAATAGAGAAAATTATAAAGCAATTAAGACAAGAAGTGTTACTGTTCGAAGACTACAGAAGAAGGAATAGATCAACAAAAATACTAAGAAAGATAGATGTGATAAAAACAGTGCGCAATATAACAGACCAGGATCTATCATGCACTATTGCGAATAACAAACTAAAAATTTCAACACAGGTGGAAAAACTGAAGATGCAAAGATAAATATAAAGGAAAAGTGCAAAATAAGCAATTTATTGATGACCCAAAAAGGCTTTATAGAGAACTGGGAAATAAGGTAAAAGGGAATTGAAAGACCGCCAAAAAAAGAAGAAATAGGTACATTGTGGATATCTATGAAGATTCTGTGGAACACAACAAAGATGCTAAATGGATAGAAGAAGTAAAAGAAAGAATAAGAAGTTTAAAGGTAAGGATATGAAATGGGATGAAGTAACAGCTAGAGAGATTGAAATAAAATTAAGAAAAGCCTCTAACTGGAAAACCCCAGACCCAGATACAGTATCTAACTTCTGGTTAAAAGTATTAACATCTTTGCACAAAGATTTAGCCATGAGTAAGAACTATTTATATACGGAACCTGCACAGACACCAACCTGACTTATAACAGGAAAAACAGTGCTCCTACTTAAGAGTGAACCTGCAACCTACCCTAAAAATTATAGACCAATAACTTACCTTCCGATGATGTATAAACTATACATGGGAATTGATGCCGACAGAGTTTATAGTCATTTGGAAGAAAACTCAATTATGGCAGTAGAACAAAAGGGCAATAAAAGAAAGTCATATGAAACAAAGGATCATTTGTTGCTAAATAAAGTCATAGTGGAGAACTGTAAAAAGAGGAAACATTTAAGTATGGCATGGACTGACAACAAAAAAGCATTTGATAATATCCCTCATTCATGAATAAAACAGTCCTTAAAAATGTATAAGATACACCCCACATTGATCGACTACATTACAGTGACCATGAAACAATGACAGACCTCTTTGCAATTAAGCCATGATAAAGGGCAAATTGTTACCCCAGGGATAAAAATTCAAAGGGGGATATTCCAGGGTGACTCCCTGTTACCGTTCCTATTCTGCCTTGTCCTTAATCCATTAAGCTGTTTACTCAATGGCTTAGGCTATGGCTATAATCTGGCTCCTAGAAAACAACAAAGTATAAAGACTTCTCACCTTCTCTTTGTGGTATACCTTCATTTATGTGAAAGGAGGTTGTACAATGCACCAAAGTGTAAAAATACAACCTCAAAATTCCTGAAATGTCAAGTGACAATGGTTCGACTTCCAATGAGCGAATGCACATTGGCATTCGCACATTGGAAGTTGTCATTTCAGGTGCATATCGCACTATAGTGGGGATCGGGAAATGAACCCTTTCCTCACTGCGATCTCAGAGTTTATATATTAAAGTAGGGGGGGTGTGAGGGGGTGCAGCTTCCCACATGGGGGGGTGCAGGGGGGCTTGCTCCCCTGCAAACCGATGGTTGGAGATAGTTGGAGTTCAAAAAGGGTTGAATCTTGTTTTCCAGATTACCATTTTCGACATTTTGTTTTGCAGGACATGTTGCTTTTCGACATGTAAAGTCGCACAATAGTGCATTCATACAACTGCTGTTCAGGCAAATGAAGTTATACCTCTCTTTGTTGATGACTTAAAACTGTATAGCTCATCAGATGAGGAACTGAAAGCACAATTATATACTTAAGGTATATAATTTCTCGAATATGAGTTTTAGTAAGGAACATTGTGATGTGTTTGCCAAAGGCTTTACCTATGTGCCTTGTCAGCGTAATAATGTAGCCAACACCTTAATGGATTTGAAATTATATACACGTAAATTAAACTTTAAAGTGTTGTTTCAGAACTCATTTACAAATCATTTAATTAACCCCCTGGCTGTTTCTAGTACCTATAACCCCCCACTACATCCAATGATTTTATTATTTGAAAAAATATGTGAGCTTGACATCCGGAATTTAATTTCTAAACATAGATGGGTTGATGACATAGATCTTAAGGAAGGATCCATTATTAAGGAAATTAATGGTTTAATGGATAAAATAAGGATTATGAAGCCTGGCAAGGGAGGTGGAATTGTAGTGATGAATTTGGATGACTATAATAAGAAAATGTTGTTTATACTTAATGGGAAAGCTTATGGAAAATCCTCTTTGAGTGAACTAAATGGAGCATATTTAAAAATTAAAAATGAATTGCAGGATTTATTTATTGATGGTTTCATAACCATAGAGTTCCTGAACTAATTAACAGTTATGCATCCAAGGGTATCAGTGATGTTTGGTCTTCCCAAACTGCATAAAAATCTACTACAACCCCCATGCGCCCCATAGTGGACTCAAAAGGTTCCATTACACAATCACTAGCCAAATATTTGGACTCTATGTTAAAACATCTGGTATACAGTGAGGCCCACATTTGTAAGGATTCATGAGGCTTTTTGAGGGCTATTAATGATATTCTATTTAAGGACACTTACATGTTTCTAACGATAGATATAAAAGATTTATATTCAGTTATTCCTCATAATGAAGGCTTAGAGTGGTTCAATGAGTACCTGTATGACAAAAAGGTTGAAAATGATGTAGTAATGTATACACAACTTATGGAAATCATTCTGAAAAATAATTTCATTTTGTTCAATAATGAAATTTTTTTACAGCAAGAAGGGGTTGATATGGGGTCAGCATGTGGGGGTTTATATGCTAATATAGTAGTAATGCAGTGGGAAAAGAAATATTTATTTTCTTCTGAGTTCTTCACTTATATAAAATACTATACCCAGTTTTTGGATGATAGTTTTGTTTTGTGGGATGGACCCTATGAATTAATCAATGAATTCGTAGCATATATTGATTCTACTACTCAGTTTTTGAGGTTTACACATAATTTTGACCTACATGAAATACCATTGTTTATATCATGTTAAGTAAGGATTATAACAAGAGGAAATGCACACCTAGAATATATAGAAAGGAGACGTACTCCAATTCATTACTACATTATACAAGTACCCACCCATTAAAACAGAAAAAGCAATAGTAAAATGGAGGTTTGTCCATGCTGCTCGAATGGTGTCAAGCACGGACACATTGTTGGAAGAATGTGGTTGTTTGAAAGGCATGTTTTTAAAGAGAGGTTATCCTATGAAACCAGTTATTGAGGGCCTTCTGGAAGTAGTTAATAAAAGAGAAAGAAAGTTTTATGTACCCCTTCTATCTGAATTACCAACACAGGAGGGTTATATGAGTAATGGAACCCCTAATAATAAGGAGATTGTGAATAGGGATTATAACACCTCCTTTATTACTGTATTTACAACTGACAGTTTGGATATAAGGAGGATTTTGAATAAGAATTGTTTTACTCTGAGACAAGATAGAAATATTAGACTACATATAGAAGAGACATCCTCCATGATATTCAGGAGGGGTAGGAATTTAAAGAGTTTATTTGAAAGAAAGTTCTATTCGAGTAATAAAAATAAATGTGGGAAGATGAAAAAGTGTGGAATGTGCCGGTTTTGTAAATAGTAAAAGAGGGAGGGGTATTCAATATTAATAATATTAGTATTAGTATTAGATATAAATGCAATTGCAATTCAGAAAGAGTAGTATATTGTGCTTTGTGTAACCAGTGTGGTTGTTTCTACATTGGTAAAACGAATAGGAAGCTGAAAAACCATGTTTATGAGCACCTATGCGATATAAAAACAAAAAAGGAGACAAATGCGTTGTATAAGTACATTTTGGAGAATGAAGGACATTCCTTTAATTTTTTTGTAATAGATAACATCACAACAGAAACTAGGGGTGGTGCTTGGTCAATTTTACTTGAAAGGAGTGAACTTTACTGGCAGTTGTTATTGGATTCTAGCAACTGGCCAGGTTTGAATGAGAACATCTCCATCAGTTCCCTATTAAGATTAAAAGCTTTAAGAAGACAGTAAAAAATATACATAATTATGTTATAGCTTTGATAGATTTTATGATTCTGTATTTTTATGTAGGATGTGTATTCCTTTGCATATATATATATATATATATATATATATATACACACCGACTGCGGTGGTGGTGCTGCGGTAGCGTTGTCGCCTCACAGTAAGACGTTGTCCTGTTCGATTCTCAGCTAGAGCATCTTCTGTGTGGAGACATGCATAAATGGGCATACCTTAGTTGAAGGTTGTGCATCAGAGCTGGCAACTCGGCACGTAAAAATCTACTGCCAATCATTAGTGGACCAGAGTTCCGCTGTGGCGACCCCTAACCGCGAAAAGCCGAAAGACACAACAACAACAAATATATATATATATATATATATATATATATATATATATATATATTTTAAAAGATATATTTATGTTAATAGTGATTTTATAGCTTTAAGGGGGTGTGGTTAGTAGTGAACATAGTACATGTGATTGTCTTTAAAAGCCTTTTGCTTTTTGTTTTAATTGTCTGATGAAGTTCTGTGGTAACAGAACGAAAGCGCTTACCAGCTTTCTATTGTGCTTTCACTAATAAATTTGGATTCTTTTTGTATTCGTGGCTTGTGAAGTCCTCATTTGGAGGGGTTCAGAGACTTTTCTTATCCTCTGCTGCATTTTGTTCAGCGGTTTCCTTGGTGTTTCGTTTTCATTTTGGTTTATAAACCAATTTGCCCTTCCTGTCCTAACTTACAGTTTTGGAGTGATTGACTGGCCCCAGAATGTGTTGAGTAGATTAGATAGGAAAACAAGAAGGATGCTTCATGCTCACCAAATGATTTTTAAAAATCAGTGCATACTAAGATTATATATTCCCCATTGCAAAGGAGGGATGGGCCTCATTGAAATTGATTATATGTATAGATCTGTAATCGTGGGACTCCACACATATTTGCTGACCTCACAAGACCAAATGTAGTGAAAATTTTGAAACATGAGGAGAATAAATCTAAGATGACATCTCTGCTTAATCTAGCAGAAGCTTATTGGCATTAAGCAGGAATGGAAATCAAACCAGAAGTAGATAAAAATCAGACAGCAACTGAATGTGCCAAAAAACAAAAGAAAGGATATAAGGTGAAACAGCCAATTTGGGTAATGTGGAAAATAAGACCGAAGGGGCAGAATTGAGATGGATTTTAAGACTTACGGCAGATAAGGGAGCTGGGCTTAATGAAGTGGTTTCTATTAAACCTAAACTCAAAGCCAGAGGCTTACCCAAGTGATTTCTACTTGTGAGTTTAGGCACGCTTTAAATGTTGTAATGGAGTACTCATATGTTTAAGCTTTTATAAGAAGCATGCTATGCCTTTAAAGAGAGTTTGAATGATGATGTCACCAAGGAATGGGTGGGGCAAGATGTTTCACTGGATGTTTTAATTTGCAACATTTTATTAGTGGACATTGAACATGTGTATGTTATTAAGGTCTGAAGAAACCATGCTGATGTGGTGAAAGCACTTACCTAAATAAAGTACGATTTGGTTTAGTTTATATGCTCGCTGTGCTTTGTTTTGCCTTTAAGTATCTGATTTTACTGTTTGCTAATGTAGTCCATCCTCAGTATGAGCAGCAGTGGGCTCAGAACTGAACCCCGATGCACAGCCACTTGGAACTCCTCTGTAATACCTTGAGTCACTGAGTCTTTGTACATATGGTGAATATCAAAAGTGTGCACACCCCTGTTAAAATGCCAGGCTTTTGTGATATAATAAAATGAGGCCACAATAAATCATTTTAAAACTTTTCCCACCTTTAATTTGACCTAGAACCTGTACAATTCAATTGAAAAACAAACAAATTTGTTAGGGAAAAATATAAAAAATAAAAAACATACAACAAGCTGGTTGCATAAGTGTGCACACCCTTAAACTAATATTTTGTTGAAGCACCTTTTGATTTAATTACAGCATTCAGTATTCTTGGGTAGGAGTCTATTAGCATGGCACATCTTGACTTGACAATATTTGCCCACTCTTCCTTGCAAAAGCACTTCAAATCTGTCAGATTGCGAGGGCATCTCTTGTGCACAGCCCTCTTCAGTTCACCCCACAGATTTCTTATTGGATTTAGGCCTGGGTTCTGGCTGGGCCATTCCAAAACTTTAATTTTCTTCTGGTGAAGCCATTAGTTTGTTGATTTGGATGCATGCTTGGGGTCATTGTCATGTTGAAATGTGAAACTCCTCTTCATCTTCAACTTTCTAGCAGACGCCTGAAGGTTTTGGGCCAAAAGTGACTGGTATTTGGAACTGTTCATAGTTCCCTCCACCTTGACTAAAGCCCAGTTCCAGCTGAAGAAAAGAACGCCAAAGTATGATACTGCCTCCAACATGCTTCACCGTGGGGATGGTGTTCTTTTGGTGATGTGAAATGTTTTTGTGCCAAACGTACCTTTTGGAATTGTGGCCAAAAAGTTCAACCCACATGGTTTTGGGAGACGATATTTTTGCAAATTTTAGCCAGGCCTGGATGTTTTTCTGTGTAAGCAAAGGCTTCTGTCTTGCAACCCTACCCTATAGTCCAGACATATGGAGAATATAGGAGATTGTTGTCACATGTAGTACACAACCAGTACTTGCCAGAAATTCCTGCAGCTCCTTCAGTGTTGCTGTAGGTCTCTTGGCAGCCTCCCTGACCAGTTTTCATCTTGTCTTTTCATCAATTTTGGAAGGACGTCCAGGTTTTTGCAACGTCACTGTTGTCCCATATTTTCTCCACATTTTGATGACTGTCCTTACTGTGTTCCATGGTATATCCATTGCTGTGGAACGTTTTTTGTACCCTTCTCCTGACTGATACCTTTCAGCAATGAGATCCCTTTGATGTTTTGTAAGCTCTCTGCAAACCATGGCTTTTGCTGTTGCAGGCAACTGAGTAAATGTCAGGAAAATCCTACTAGGACAGCTGAACTTTATTTGGGGTTAATCGGAGTCTCTTTATTTGATGGCAGGTCGGTACCAAGAGGACTGAATGCTGTAAGTAAATCAAAAGGTGCTTCAACAAAGTATTAGTTTAAGGGTGTGCCCACTTATGCAACCAGCTTATTGTACGTTTTTTATTTCTTATATTTTTCCCCTAATAGATTTGTTTGTTTTTTAATTGAATTGTACAGGTTATAGGTCGCATTAAAGGTGGAAAAAGTTTTGAAATTATTTATTGTGGTCTCATTTTTTTATATTACAAAAACCTGGCATCTTAACATGGGTGTGTACACTTTTTATATCCACTGTAGCTTGCACTAATTCCAGCTATGTTTCTGGGACTTCAAACCAGTGCAGGACTGCCAAAATCAACTTTGTTGGGACCTTGTCATATGCTTTTTCCAAGTCTAGGAATGTTCAGTTGGACTCTTTCTTCATCTCTAACTTCTTCTCAGCTATCTGTTTCACTGCATACATCTGGTCATTTGTGCTGCATCCTGATCTGAATTAAAATTACTCATCTTTCATCTTACTTTCTACTACTCTGCATATTAATTTGTCAGTCACCATCTTCAGAACATTCATGCAATGTGACAGGAGTGTGATGTCTCTGTACTGCCCACAGTTGTGAATGTCCCCATTGTTATTGAACACCGGCACAAGTATGCTTATTCTCCACTCATCTGGGATTTGTCTTTCTCCCCACACTGTTATGAATACTCTCAGGAGCCATTTCTCCCCTATCTCACCCAGCATATTTATCATATCTGCTGTGACCTCATATGAGCCTGCTGCTTTCACTGACTTCATTTTACTTAGTACTGCTCTCACTTCTTCAAGGCTGGGCTCCTCCTCTTTTATCAGTGTCACACTGCCATCATCGCCTCATCTGGGACCAATGGTATATCAGTGATAAGGGATCCCATTACCTCAGCTGCCTGGTAGTCTGCAATGTATAGAGTGTAATATACAATGTGTCAATGTGCCATTCAGGCAGTGCCCATGATTTCCATATCTAGTACACATTGGGTTGCAGCCATTTGTGCTCAGTGATTTCTTTCAGGCATATTTTTAAAGATGCTGAATACACCATGGAGCTGTGGCGAATGGAACCATACAAAACCCCCAAATCATTGCAGAAAATGCAGAAAATATCACACTATAAGAGAACAAAAAGTGATTGAATATGTATTTAGAATTATTAAGTTCCACTTCTTAGTGTTTATATGCCTCCAGTCATGTCTTGCATGATTCTGTCAAAATATGCAACAAGATATTTGCCATGTGTGCAATGTTATATAGCATATTAGTGTATGCAAACACATCTAGTTAACAGCTATGGGTCAGATTTGACATAAAAAGTAGCAGCGATGCATGCAATAGAATGTTCAGGTCATGCTTCACTGTGCTACTGTGCATGCACTGATCATGTTGTGATTCAGATACATGCTACCCTGGTAACACAGCAATGAGGCAAAGCACAGTTGTCATTATATGCACAGGTGGGGAGGGACATGATGACAAAGGGTGGCAATGAGCACTGTGTGTGTGTGTGTGTGTGTGTGTGTGTGTGTGTGTGTGTGTGTGTGTGTGTGTGTGTGTGTGTGTGTGTGTGTGTGTGTGTGTGTGTCCTTGGTAGAATGCAGCACCTTCAACACTGGCTGCAGGCATCGGGCATGGTGCTATGGGTACTAGTCTATCACCTGTCTGGGTTTCCTATCAAAACAGGGAAAGACAGAGAAAAAGATTAACCCTTGCTCACTGTTACATGGAAAATAGAATCCCTGTGGCACTGGTCCAGAATACTATCTAAACAGGATAACCCCTCTCTGATGGCATCGTGCAGCCCACATATATACCACACTGATCAGTTCTGTCATGGTGGAGATGACATCAGCCTGCTCTCTTGTGAACATGCTGCACATTCATTGTGTAACATCATTGTGATGACTTGCACAGGAGATACTGTAGACTAGTTGGAAGCAGTAGTTCAGAGGGCAGATCCTAAGTCATACAGTAAGTATCACTATCTGTGCTGTCACTTGCATACTTCCTGTAGTATTAGGATGACTGTCTCTTTCTGTTGTTCCACTTATCATATTACTCTTATGCTGAGCAGATATTCTATCTTTACTCTTTTACACTGAGGCAATCTTTATAAGTATTATAGCAATAATATTTACATCTATTTACTAGTTTATATTTTTTCATCTGGTCTTACTGCACTCACTGCCATCCTTGTATGTGTCCATATGCAGGCTTATGAACACAGCAAGGTTCTCAGTCTCTGTAGATAATACTCCATAGTATGTCCACTTACCATGTCATTGCTAACCCCTATCAGACATCTGGAGAGAGAGGCAACCACACACATGCTCATGTTTACTGCTACAGCCATTGTTGGCTAATTAGATTAGTAGTCTATAGGTGTTTGATTGCAGAGCTGCTGTAGAAGCTGCTTGTGCACAGATTGTTAGGGTTTACTCTTCAAAGGTCAGCCATACCCTTATATCATGTGTCCTTTTTATGGTGATTCATGGGTATATGTCATATGTGCAATCATTAGCATGCAAATGTATTCTTTGTTGGCTGCTCATTTCACCAACCTACATGCTGTGCAGTGGGCCTGACTTATGTACCCTGTCAACATGATGCATTTAGTATTACCTATGAACAATGCATTTAATGTGCTAATAATGTCCTTTCTTGTCCTCTTCCAGCATGGGAGAAAATTGACATGAACAAATACATGTTCAACAGGAGGTTGGAGTGTCTAAAACACCCCCAGCATGGTATGTGCCTGTCCTTTCAATCTCTAGTTTCATTGCATGTTTTTCTCATTTGCCATATAAGCAGTGCTTGCTTTCTTCACATTAACTTCCCTCTGTAGATCCAGAACAGAAAAGGGTACCTCTGTTGGAACCCAGTCCTTCTACTGGTCTGCATGACACATATCCATGAGCTGAACATCATGGGACTTCTTCATATGGGAGAAGCAGAGGTTCCTCTCTGCAAGGTAGCCTTGTATATACAGTAGGTAACTTTCTGAGCAGGCCAGATGCATGCAGTGGTCAAGACTGTAGTGGAGGGCAGTGTAGTGAAGGGGTGGTGATAAATAGTGGAGACAATATCAACACTTCCTGGATCAGGTAGAAGACTCACCCTCCCATCACTTTTCTGACTGCCCCACCACCACAACCACCACTCCAAGAAGAGGTCTAGACATTAGTCTCTGAGCCTGTTTGGACATGCTCATGTTCCTAGGTACCCACACCATATCCACCATCCTGTGTACCCATCCAATGTTTGCATACCCACACCTTGCTCATTGTCCCACATTTTCCCTAAATACCAACTTTCTATCCTGGACTTGTCTTCCCTGCCATTTGTGAATCCTTGCTATTGTGTGTTTTTATCCACCACTGTCTGTTTTGTCATATGTTTTCATGTATTCCTTTCCATTTTCCCTAATTGACATCCTTGCCCTTGCCAGTCTATAGCATTCTCCCTCTTTCCCATTTATATGATTTAAAAATGGGGCCTTTTTCCACAAAAGAACTGTGTAACCTCCTTCACCACCCCTTCTGCCCATTCTTCTGTTACTGACCTGTGTCTCACTTGTGGTTTTTCTCCTCTTTCCAACTTTCCTTTCACTGCTTTCTACCCATATAACATAAATAAACTGCTGCACATGAATGGATATCTTCATATTAAGGATGTTGGTAGTGTAGATTTATCTACATATTAGCACTGCTATACCATGGTGTGCGCTGTACCTTGTTGCTACATCTTATGAGACCTACAGAGGGACACATTGCACTGCCTAATTTGTATACTGAGAATTTTATACTAGACTTACATGAGTGATGTTGTGCTTATGTGTGTAGGAATTTTCCTTCATGCTTTCTTTGTTTTGCAGTTTCAGCTCTGTACAGTTTGAATTGGTGGATCACTGTAAGTTGCCCAAGTGCAGAAAGCAGTGTCTCCTTGGTAAACGCAAACCACATTTGCACATCTTTGTATGTATATGTGAATGTATTTGCTGACTCTCTTGTATGCTTGTGGAGTTTGTGAGAATAATACCTCCCACTATTTGCCTGTTCAGTGTGATAGTCCAATATGAATGTATTAAACAGCAAAAATTAGAGTGGGTTAGCTCACAAAAATGTATTTTAGTCTATCGTCCCACTACTACTTCTCATTTACACTACAGAAGAAATGTGTTCAAAGCAGCACTAAGTGACAAGCAGTTCAGGTAAATGCCCAATAAACTCTTATCATCTTTTGGGACATTAGAAGCATTTTGTTGACATCTCTTAGAGAAACAAGTTATGAATCTTTATGACTCCTCTATCATCTCATCTCCTTTATCATCCTTGCTCCTGCTCTACTCCTTCCTTTCCTTGGGCTGCTCCACCTCTTTATCTCATCTTCACGTGTCATAGATTTTGAACAAGTCTTTATATTTACAAATACTCTTACATAAAACCTGGCAATCTAAAAATACTGATGATATTGCACTGCATATACCTCCCTGTATTAAAAAAAAATATTTTTATGCAACCCATGCAACTGTTATTTTTAATCAAAACTATCACCAACTTCCCAGACCAGCAGAGTCCAACAAAAATAAAAGCAAATAATCCAAGAACACTGATGGACCCAAGGAAGGCACGACTCTCCAGGTTAAAAATGTAATTTATTGTAGGTCATAAGCGCTTTCGCAGCTACTGCTGCTTCATTAGATAACAAACATATTGTACCAAAACTGTTTTTTAAAACAGAGAAGTGAAACAGTATCAAGTCACATGACCACAAAATCTAAAGAAACACAGCTAAAATATAGAAACATGCACATATAAATACAACATAAAACTATATAAGTTGTTTTATAAAACTTCCTATAAGCAGGTAAAAAATACTGCTTTAGCTAACAAGAAAACAAACATATGTAATTGCAGATGCAAAGGCAAACACTGTTTCACTTTTCTACTTAAAAAACATTTTTGGTTCAATATGTTTCAGTCCTTGGCTGGGTTGCCTTCTGTGCGGAGTCTGCATGTCCTCCGTGTGGTCGTGTGGGTTTCCTCCGGGTGCTCCGGTTTCCTCCCACATCCCAAAGACATGCTGTAGGTGGATTGGACACTCTAAATTGGCCCTAGGTGTGAGTGCGTGTGTGTGTCTTCTGTGGAAGGTTGGGCGCCAGGCTGGCAACTAGACACCGTAAAACTCCACTGCCAATCACAAGCAGACAGGTGATCTGCTGTGGCGACCCCTAACTAGGAAAAAGCCAAAAGAAGACTAAGATGTTTGTTATCTAATGAAGCAGCAGTAGCTGCGAAAGCACTTATGATCTACAATAAATTAAGTTTTTAACCTGGATAGTCATACCTTCCTTGGGTCCACCAGTGTTCTCAGTTTATAAATGATGTAATCAATGTCAGAGGTGCCTAAATAATGGCACTGCCACTCATGAATGAAACTGGTGGCAATTTAATTGCTGGAACCTGTGTTCTGAGAGACTGCTTTCCAATCTATCTGCAAATATACAGAGCTGAGTATATTTTTTTGGTTTTAGAGTTTGTATTGTTAGTTGTTGCTTAGATATCTGTTGAAACTGCTTTGTCCCACTCACCCTCCCTATTTTTGGCTTGTAGTTTAAATTTGGTGGCTTTTGCAGTTGCCCGCCCCACTGTAGATTTGATCTGGGACAGTCCCATCTCTTTACCACATTCTACCTAATAAACTTTTTCTGCACTTGCTTTTAGTCCTTTTTAATTTAATTGCATTTTTTAAACTGTGTTTGGTCTAATATCGCTACATACTCAAGTGTGCTAGCTTGCACTGCATGTGAATTGTTTTTACTACTGTTTTTGCTACTTTTCTGTAAAAAAAAAAAAAAAAAAAATGTAAGCCTGTTTCCTACCTTTCCTGTAACTAGTGTTCCAGATACAGATTTGCTGTATCCAGGACTGTATGTAAGCTTTTGAGCCCCCCAAGCCTTTCTGTGTTGCAGGGAAGCCTTCTAGCTTATCAGTGGGAGTGGTAAGCACTAGGCAACCTGTCTACCACATAAGGAGTGGTTCTGGCCCAGAAACTGTAGTTATTGGCCGTTTGGGCAATCTCTTCCATCTCTCTCAACTTTCTGATTTGAAAGCCTGCATTTGCACTTGTTTCTGTCTTGTAACTCATCTAGTGCAGATACAGATTCTTAGTTTTAGCACTTAAATTTGCTTATTCGTGCTCAGCACTTGTTCAGAACTTGTAAGCACTAAATAAGCTACTGATTACTATAGCACTCAACCTTCACCATTACTTAGAAGAAAACAGTTTTTGTACTTACTTTTCTCAGTTGCTTAGAGAAAAACAACTCTTGTACTCACTTTCCTCACTTATCTAGAGGAAAATATTTTTTTATTCAGGCATGTCCAAGGGTCAACTCCCAGTGTTCTCTCCTGTCTATCTGATGAATCTGGGCATCTTGAGGCAATGTAGAAATTGCCTCATGTACACAGACAACCCTCTCCTCCTACCACCCAACACTACAACCTGTGAGGGCTGCAGTTATCGAGCCAAACTGGAGGTAAAGCTCTCTCCAACCAAGACTGAACTTGACAGTCATGAGGAAAAGATAAACATTTGCACCACACCACACTCATCACATAACCTCACTAAATCTACACCACCAAAATCCACACATAGTAACAAAAAAACATTCGTGGAGGCTCTCAATAATAATCTGTCTAAGCAAAAGAGACCTCCAAAGCAGAAACGCAAGCAACCTACCATCCCTCAACACAAACCAAATGACACATAGCCCACAGACTCAGTGTGCCACTCAACCACAGCCAATAAGGCAAAACAACATACCCAACACACTAGTTATAGGTGACTCTATAGTCAGGCACACTGATGTCCCACTCACCAGGCTAAATGAGGAGAAGGTTACTGTCAGCTGCCTGTTGGGTGCCAGGATCCACCACATAACCCACGCACTCAGGTCACTCCACAACAAGTACAAATATGACTCTGTCATTGTCCATGTTGGTGTGAATGACCTGAGACGTACCTCCTTAAACTACATGAAAAGAGACATGGAGGAGCTCTCCGATCTTGTAGCCCAGGCAGGTATGACCCTAGCCCTGAGTAGCATTCTGCCATCACCCAGAATGATACTGCAGTACAAGGACAAAATGATTGACTTCAACAATTGGCTAAGCTTCTGGTGTCATTCTAAGGGGATCCAGTATCTGTCTGCTTGGGATGACATGGTCAGCAGACCACGATGCTTTGCCATAGATGGCCTGCAGCTGTCGCCCCTGGGGTTCTGAATACTGGCTAAGGTTCTTGCTGCCCCTATAGTGTCTTTTTAGGCAAGGTTCAAATAACAAATTCACCACCGTAACAGGAATAGGCAAGCAAAAACTGAGGGTAATGCTATTCAATGCTAGAAGTCTAAATCTCAAAATGCACTCACTCGAGGCATTCCTTAAAATGGAGAACATGGATATCTGTGTAGTGACTGAGATCTGGTTCAAGGCTCCAGAGAGCACCCCTGCACTACCAGGCTATAACTCATACCACACTTTTCGGCCATGTAACCTGGAGCAAAACAGCAAAGGTGGAGGTGTGCCCATATTCATTAAGGATATCCACACCTCCAGGCTAATTGCTAAGTATAATACAGCCAAGGTTATCCAAGTGCAACTAACTCTGGGCAAAACTGCAATCCAAATTTTAGCTTGCTACAGATCCCCCACCATGCTCCAGGATACCCACTCCTCTTTTCTTGATGTACTGGAAAATATTAGGGTTTAACCAAACACCCTAATAATGGGCGACTTCAACTACCCCACCATTAACTGGGAAAACTACTCGTGTACCAACTCCTTAGCTCAACGCTTTCTGGAATTCATCAACTCCAATGCCCTGGATCAACTTATCCACACCCCCACCAGGGGCAACAATATCCTAGACCTAGTCATTACCAACATGAGTGACTGGCATTCCACTCCTGAAGTCAACTCCTCGTTGGTCAGATCCGACCATAAGCAAATCACCCTTGATATCCACATCCCGCCCCCACCCCCCATTAAGGAAACCACAGTAAAAAATTTCTCCAAAGCCAACTTCATGCTTCTTAAGACAGAAATGGTGAACTTCATGACACCCATGCAGATGGACAATACAGTTACAACTGCTGAATCCTACACAAATGCACTCTATAAGCACTTACACAAGTGCATGGATCGTGCTATCCCAAACAGAACCAAGAGTTTATCCTCCAAAAAAAGGAAGCCAATCTGGTGGTCCCTTGCCATAAACAAACTGTACAACAGAAGGAAGAAACTGTTGCAAAAGAGAGTAAAATCCCATGAGTGGAGGAACTCCCTGGTCAGCCTCAGCAAGAAGCTGAGATCCCTTATAAGATCCTCCAAAGCTAGCTACGAAAACAAAATCACCACTAATTCTAAGGACAACCACAAAGCGTTCTATAGCTATGTCAAGAATCTCGATGGCAACACCCAGATCTGCTCTGAGTTACAGCCTAACAGCACAAAAATTACAGAACCAACTGATATTGCCAACATCCTGGCAGATAGGTTCAATGCTAACTTTACCCACCCCTCATCCCCTAAAGGGCCCATATCTATACAGAAAGAATGCAGAGTCCCTGTAATCACAACCACGCAGGTAAAAGCTGGACTCTCTAAAGCTAAAAACACAACATCCATGGGACCGGACAACATCCCAGGCTGTGTTTTACATGAACTTCAGAATGAACTGGATCCCCACTTAAGCACCATGTTCAATAATAACCTTGCATCAGGCTTTGTGCCCACTGAATGGTGCACAGCAACAGTTATCCTACTCCACAAAGGGGGAGCCACCACTGATCCCAAGAACTATTGACCTATTAGCCTGATGAGACTGGTTTGCAAGGCCATGGAACGTATCATCATGGAACTCATAAACAAAGACATTGGTAACCTCCAAACTCTGGATCCCACCCAATTTGGGTTTGTGAAAGGCAGATCATGCCTCCTGAACCTGATCGACTTCTTTGAGGTAGTCACCAAAGCCGCAGATGAGGGTAAGGTGGTTCACACAGCCTATCTTGACGTCGCCAAGGCTTTCGACACCATCCCCTATTCTGGAATTATAGCTAAACTCACTAAATAAGGTATAAATCCCTACTTCATAAGATGGGTTGCCAACTGGCTTACTGACAGATCCCACACTGTAAAAGTTGCAGACTCCAAATCTGACCTCAAAGCAGTGATGAGTGGAGTACCACAGGGTTTCGTCCTGGGACCTCTCCTGTATTGTATCTACTTCTCTGAAGTACAGGCTAACACAGAAGGCCTCTGGCTAATGAAGTTCGATGACTGCAAACTAAGAGCCATAGTCAAGTCCCCAAATGATGTGGACATCCTACAGAAGGGCATCAAGGAGACAGATGCCTGGTGTCAGAGCCATGGCCTCAAGCTCAGTGCTAAAAAGTGCAGTGTCATTCCCTTTGGTAAAAACTCTGTACCCATGAACTACCACATAGGCAGCAATCTACTTAACACCAAATGTGTGATAAGAGACCTTGGGACCCAGGTGGACAGTAGTCTCTCTTTGATAGTCACATCTCCACAGTAGTCAGGAAGTCCTTCTACATGGCACACTTCATCATAAAAGGGTTCTCATCCAGGAAAAAAGAGGTCATTGTTCCCCCCTACTCGACACTCATTAGACCCATTGTAGAGTACAACACCCCTTTTGGAATGTACCTCACAAGACATATGCAGCAGCTGGAAAGGCCACAGAAGTACCCCATAAAGAGGATTACTGGCCTCAAACAAATGCCCTACACTGACCGCCTCAAAAAACTCCAGCTTTACTCCGTAGCATATCACCTACTCTGAGGTGATCTCTTCCTAACATATAAAGCTATGTCAAACCCAGAGCTGTTGGACATGCTAAACCTAAAGAAATCCCAGTCCCTCCAAGTTACACACTCTAGGGACCTGGACCTTATCACCACAATAAGCAGGACATGCTGGAGGGATATATTTCCTGTCCCAGAGACTTCCCATACTCTGGAACAGGCTACCCATCTATGTCAAGCAAAGTTCTTCATTAGCACTCTTCAAGAAAAATCTTGATGAGTGGATGGGAAATAGGAAATAACACCCTGGGGATCACTTCTCTGTCTCTGCTTGACAGTGGCACAGGAAAATAACTTTCTTGTGTGGCATAAGCCAGGGAACCTTGTTGGCTAGGCTTACATAGGCCCTTGGGCCGAAAGCCTAGTACCTACCTATGAACCTATGAACCTATAAATGATGTAAAAATGTAAATGATATACATGACGTTTGTATAATGAAACTTTTTACCCAAGGCTCTGCTGAAAAAAACAAAAATGCTTTGCCAGATGGCCGGGCACCTGTCAACCTTTTTTGGGGGATTCTGGGATAACTGGTTTAAGGTTCTTGCTGCCCTTTTATAGTGGCCTTTTTAGGCAAAGGTTCAAATAACAAATTCACCATAACAGGAACAGCAAGCAAAAACTGAGGGTAATGCTACTCAATGCTAGAAGTCTAAATCTCAAAATGCACTCACTCGAGGCACTCCTTAAAATGGAGAACATGGATATCTGTGCAGTGACTGAGACCTGGTTCAAGGCTCCAGAGAGCACCCTGCACTACCAGGCTGTAACTCATACCACACTTTTGGGCCATGTAACCTGGACAAAACACAAGGGGGGTGTCCATATTCATTCAGGATATCCACACCTCCAGGCTAGTTGCTCAGCATAATGCATAAGGATATCCAAGTGCAACTAACTCTGGGCAAAACTGCAATCCAAATTGTAGCTTGCTACAGATCCCCACCATGCCCCAGGATTCCCACTCCTCTTTTCTTGATGTACTGGAAAATATTAGGGTTCAACCAAACACCCTAATAATGGCTTCAACTACCCCACCATTAACTGGGAAAAGTACTTGTACCAACTCCTTAGCTCAACGCTTTCTGGAATTCATAAACTCCAATGCCCTGGATCAACTTATCCACACTCCCACCAGGGGCAACAACATCCTAGACCTAGTCATTACCAACATGAGTGACCGGTGTTCCACACCTAAAGTCAACTCCTCGTTGGTCCGATCCGACCATAAGCTAATCACCCTAGATATCCACATCCCACCCCCCATTAAGGAAACAGCAGTAAAAAAATTTTTCCAAAGCCAACTTCATGCTTCTTAAGACAGAAGTGGTGAACTTCATGACACCCATGCAGATGGACAATACAGTTACAACTATTGAATCCTACACAAATGCACTCTATAAGTACTTACACAAGTGCATGCATCGCACTATCCCAAACAGAATCAAGGAGCTATCCTCCAAAAAAGGAAGCCAATCTGGTGGTCCCTGCCATAAACAAACTGTACAACAGAAGGAAGAAACCGTTGCAAAGAGAGTAAAATCCCATGACTGGAGGAGCTCCCCGGTCAGCCTCAGTAAGAAGCTGAGATCCCTTATAAGATCCTCCAAAGCTAGCGACGAAAACAAAATCACCACTAATTCTAAGGGCAAGCACAAAGCATTCTACAGCTATGTCAAGAATCTCAAAGGCAACACCCAGATCTGCTCTGAGTTACAGCACAACAGCACAAAAAATTACAGAACCAACTGATATTGCCAACATCCTGGCAGATAGGTTCAGTAATAACTTTACCCCCCTCACCCCCTAAAGGGCCCATATCTATACAGGAAGAATGCAGACTCCCTGTAATCACAACCAGGTAAAAGCTGCACTCTCTAAAGCCAAAAACACAGCATCCATGGGACCCGGGCAACATCCCAGGCTGTTTTACATGAACATCAGAATGAACTGGCTCCCCACTTAAGCACCATGTTCAATAATAGCCTTGCATCAGGCTCTGTGCCCACTGAATGGTGCACAACAACAGTTACCCCACTCCACAAAGGGGGAGCCATCACTGATCCCGAGAAATATTGTCCTATTAGCCTGATGAGCCTGGTCTGTAAGGCCATGGAATGTATCATCATGGAACTCATAAACAAAGACATTGGTAACCTCCAAACTCTGGACCCCACCCAGTTCGGGTTTGTGAAAGGCAGATCATGGCTCCTGAAACTGATCAACTTTTTTGAGGCAGTCACCAAAGCCGTAGATGAGGGTAAGGTGGTTCACAGCCTAT